>NC_072003.2:86958454-87299704 GCF_028885655.2 Pongo abelii
CCCAGCACCAGTCTCTCGTTCCTGCTGAGGGAGGGCAGAGGGCTGGGAGACATGGAAGCTTCCAGCCTACATAGCCTTCTGAGCTGCCGTGCCACTGACCTAGCATCCTAGAAGGAGAAAATCCCACGCAACCTGGACGTTGCTTTACTACAGTGAAGAGTTTAGAGCAATACTTTGGAATCAGACAGGCCTGGGCCCAAGTCCTGGCTCTCCCATAGACTGGCTGTGGGCTCATGGGCAAGTTCCTTAATTTCTCCCTGAGCCTCAGTTTTCTTCACTGTAAAATGGGGTTAATAGTATTCCCCAATTACAGGGGAGTTGAGAGTACTTAGTGCAAAAGATGCATGTAAAATGCCTCCTTTACTTTTTTATTTATTTATTTATTTTGAGACTGAGTTTCACCCTTGTTGCCCAGGCAGGAGTGCAATGGCGTAATCTCGGCTCACTGTAACCTCCGCCTCCTAGGTCCAAGCAATTCTCCTGCCTCAGCCTCCTGAGTAGCTGGGACTACAGGCATGCTCCACCATACCTGGCTAATTTTGTATTTTTAGTAGAGACGGGGTTTCACCATGTTGGCTAGGCTGGTCTCAAACTCCTGACCTCAGGTGATCCTCTGCCTCAGCCTCCCAAAGTGCTGGGATTACAGGTGTGAGCCACTATGCCTGGCCTCGCCTCCTTTACTTTTTACCTGGTAGCATGGGAAGCTGCCTGCACTGAACTTAAGAGAGTGACACAACAGCCTCAGCCTGGGAGGCTGGAACAAGGAAAAATCCCTTTTCAAGGAATCCTCCACTGCTTGGTTTGTTTTATAACTTCAGGGGCACTATGCACACTGACACGTTGTGCACACCTCCATCTAGTTCTAGAACATTTCCATCACCCCACAAAGATACCCCGTATCTGTTGTCAGTCACTCCTCATTCCCTCCTCCCTCTGGCTCCTGACAGCCACCCATCCACTCTCTGTCCCTGTAGACTGGCCACGCTGGGCCTCTCATGTAAATGGAATGAATCGTGTAATACATGGTCCCTTGTGTCCGACTTCTATCACTCAGCATCATGTTCAAGGTTCATCACGTTGTAGGGTGTGTCAGAGCCTCGTTCCTCTCTATGGCCGATGGTATGAGTTGTATGGATGGACTGCGTTTCGTTTATCCACTCCTCAGCGACGGACATTTGTTTTTTCCTACTTTTTGGCGATTGTGCATCATGCTCCACTTTGAACATCCTGGCCCCTGGCATGTCATCGGGGTGGAATGAGAGCGAGCTGGGTCTCTTCTGAATCTGGGACTTTGTTTTGGGTGAAAGGACACAGCCTTTGGAAGAAGACAGACCTGGGTTTGGATTCTGATTCCATACAAGTCACCAGGTGCCTCAACCTCTCTGAATCCCAGCTTCTTCATCAGACAAGGGGATAGTTATGAGGCATTGAGATGACATTTGTGTGTGATCAGCACATTGTAGGGATCCAACAAATGGTCTCATTTGTGTCCAGTCAGCTCCTTTAATGCCTTAATTATTACACTGCAGCCTGGGTAGGGCATCCCTTCTACCAGTTCTAAGGTACGGATTCCCGCAGGTTTTAGTCAGGGGTACACCACGGCCAGTTCGTAGGGCTCTCAAGAGCTGATGGTGAGCGTCTCTTCCCTACTCCACACTCAGGGACTTTGCACTGGTACCTTGAAATCAACCAAAGTGGGAGTGTTTACACCCTGGAAATCAGCAAACCTTCAAAGCAGGGCTTACCCCAACCCCTGATCTCTAGAGAGCCAGTTGTTAAACATTTACCAACAACCACAGGTTCTAGTATTTTTTGTTAAGCTGGCCTGGTGGCAACAGGCCAGAAAGATCAGGAGAGGGTAAGGCAGGACAGCTCAGGGGTTAAGCCCGAGGGTGCTGGAGCAGACATGTGATCTTGGTCCTGGCTGTCAGGCCTGCCACTGCTGCAGAATCTGTGAGCTCCACGTCCTCACTGTCTCCATCTCCTTTGGAGTGCAGCTGCACCAGCAGGACCTGGAGGCAGGTCTGCTGCATGGGACATGGGGTGTGGGGACTTCTGGGGAAAGCATTCCTTTCCAGTAAAAGTGATGCAAAGGAGGAGATGCCTCCTCTTCTTGGATGTTTTCATGTCCATACAGTGACTCCTGGAGCTGCAGCAGCCATCATGTGACCATGTGGAGAGAGGCCTAAGAAGCAGGTGAATTATGCAGACGGTGCAAGGGAGGAAAGAAAGAGCTTGGGTTCTCAGTGGCACTGAGCCAGCCCTGGAACTGCCACCCCCTAGACTGCTTTTATGAACTAGCAAAAATACCTTCCTCTTTAATCCATTTTAATCCAATGCTCTGTTAGTTGTAGCCCACATAATCCTGATCCGGATGTCAACATAAGAAGGAAAGAGCAGGAAGAGATTAGGATTCCAAAGAGAATTAAAAAAAAAAAAAAAAAGGATTGCAAAGAGGGTAAATTCTGAGAGATGAGCTAAAGATGAGAAGGAAGGAATATGCCCTAGGTAAGGCCAGGGAAGGATTTTTCCAATTCAGGGAGTGGCAGGGAAATGGAAAAATTCTTAGAAAACGTATAAGCTACCAAAACTGACTCAAAAAGAAAAAGAAAGTCTGAATAGTCCTATAACCTTGAATAAAATGGAACCGTAGTTTAAAATCTTCCCACAAATAGCTGGGTGCAGTGGCTAACATCTGTAATACCAGCATTTTGGGAAGCTGAGGCAGCTGGATCACCTGAGATCAGGAGTTCGAGACCAGCCTGGCCAACATGGCAAAACCCTGTCTCTACCAAAATTACAAGAAATTAGCCGGGTGTGGTAGCATATGCCTGTAATCCCAGCTACTCGGGAGGCTGAGGCAGGAGAATTGCCTGAACCTTGGAGGCAGAGGTTTCAGTGAGGTGAGATGGCACCACTGCATTCCAGCCTGGGTGACAGAGCAAGACTCTGTCTCAAAAAACAATATAATAATAATCTTCCCACAAAGAAAACACCAGTCCCAGTGAGTTTTACAGATGAGTTCTATCAAACATTTAAAATATCAGACAGTGTTACACAAACTCTTCCAAGGAGTAGAAAAAGAAGGAATATTTCCCAACTCATTCTGTGAGGCCAGTAAAACCTTGATACGAAAACCTGACAAGAATGGTGTGAGAATGGAAAATTATAGATGAAAGTCATCCATGAAAATAGACACAAAAATCATACACAAGATATTAGCAAACCCAGCTGTTGACATATAAAGAAGTAATATATGATGACAAATATACATTTATCCCAGTAATGTAAAGGTGACTTAACATTAGAGAATCTATAAATGCCATTCATCACAGTGACAGGTTAAAGGAGAAAAACCTGTGATTGTTCATACAGATGCAGAAAGAGCAATGGCTAAAATTTAAATCCTTTTATCATAAAAACTATTGGCAAATGAAGAAAAATATTTGTTCATATGAAAAAGCATCTCCACCAAATGTTACAGTAAACATCATTCTTTTTTTTAAGACAGAGTCTCGCAGCTCCGCCTCCCGGGTTCATGCCATTCTCCTGCCTCAGCCTCTAGAGTAGCTGGGACCACAGGTGCCCGCCACCATGCCTGGCTAATTGTTTTGTATTTTTAGTAGAGATGGGGTTTCACTGTGTTAGCCAGGATGGTCTCGATCTCTTGACTTCGTGATCTGCATGCCTCGGCCTCCCAAAGTGCTGGGATTACAGGCGTGAGCCACTGCGCCTGGCTGGTAAGCATCAGTCTTAATGGCGCACATGAGAAGTCTTTTCTTTAAACTCAGAAGCAAGGTGAGAATGACAGTGCTTATCTTCAACATTGTATTTCTGTGCCAGCATAGGATAAGGAAAATGAATAAAGGTATCAGGGTCAGAAAGGAAGAAACAAAACTATCATCAGTCTCAGATGATATGTCTACATTAAAAACTTCCTTCTGCAGAAAAAAAAATATTAGAAATGATAACGGAGTTTAGCAAGGTAATTTCCAGTTATTAAAAACTCAGATCTCAGAGGTGAGGGGACAAAGCCGTAGGAGTATTACTTGCACAGAGGCACAGGGTGCTGTCAGCAAGAGCAGAGCCCATCCCGGGGCCACTTGTCCCCAGGATGACTTCTACCCAGGGCCAGCATTGGCTGGTGAGCAGGGGCAAGGCTGAGCCTGGACATGAGTAGTTCTACCTGGTTGGAGGGTAGGCATGGCAGAGTGGGGCACCAGGCGCTTCCTGGTGTGGGCCCCGTGGGTCTTTTGCTTCCCTCTCCACTGGACCTGGTAATCAAGCTAGCATGCAACCCAGTGGTTGGATTAGTTTCCTTCATGGCTGCAGGGAATACACATGCCCACGTCTGATGGCCTTCCTTGCAGGTAGCACATGAGCTGTTTCTGAGCCTTCCTCATTCTGCGTCTGTCTCTTGCTCCTTCTCACCTTCCACTTCCCCAGGAGCAAGGGTCTGATTGGACAGAGCCTCTGCTCATGCCCCATGTGCACCATCTCTTGCTCTAGTTGTCTATTGCTGCCTAACAAATAACCCCAGACCTAGTGGCTAAAAAGCAGCAATCACCTGGACGCGGTGGCTCATTCCTGTAATCCCAGCACTTTGGGCGGCGAAGGCAGGCAGATTTCTTGAGGCCAGGAATTCGAGACGAGCCTGGCCAACATGATGAAACCCCGTCTCTACTAAAAATATTTTAAAAACTAGCTGGGCGTGGTGGTGCGTGCCTGTAATCCCAGCTACCCGAGAGAGTGAGGCATGAGAATCGCTTGAACCTGGGAAGCAGAGGTTGCAGTGAGTGGAGATTGTGCCACTGCACTCCAGCCTGGGCAACAGAGTGAGATTCTGTCTCAAAATAAATAAATAAATAAGTAAATAACAGCAATCGTGTATTATGGTCACAAATCTGTAATCTGGCTCGGCATGGCGGCTCACACTTCTAATCCCAGCATGTTGGGAGGCTGAGGCCAGAGGATTGCTTTAGCTCAAGAGCTTGAGACCAGTCTGGGCAACATGGTGAGACTCTGTCTCTCTCCAAATACTTTTTTATTCTTTTTTTTGAGACGGATTCTTGCTCTGTCACCCAGGCTGGAGTGCAGTGGTGCAATCTTGGCTCACTGCAAGCTCCGCCTCCCGGATTCAAGCGATTCTCTTGTCTCAGCCTCCTGAGTAGCTGGGACTACAGGCGCCCGCCACCACGCCCAGCTAATTTTTTTTTTTTTTTGTATTTTTAGTGGAGACGGGGTTTCACCGTATTAGCCAGGATGGTCTCGATCTCCTGACCTTGTGATCTGCCCGCCTTGGCCTCCCAAAGTGCTGGGATTACAGGTGTGAGCCACCGTGCCTGGACTCCAAAAACTTTTAAAAAATATTAGCTAGGTCTGGTGGTGAGGGCCTGTAGTCCCTGCTGCTCAGAGGCTGATGTGAGAGAATCGCTTGAGCCCAGGATGTTGAGGCTGCAGTGAGCCATGATTGCACCACTGCACTTCAGTCTAGGTGACAGAGTGAGACCCTGTCTCAAGAACTAAACAAACAAATCTGTAATTCAAGCAGGGCTTGGCAGGGACAGCTCATCCCCTCTCTGTGGATTTGGCCGGAGCAGCTTGAAGCCTGAGGGTGGTGACCTGATGTTTGGGAGCTAGAGTCTCCGAAGGCTCTCTCACCCACAGGTCCAGTACCTCAACTGGGGCACTGGCTGAAACACCTACCGTGGCTTCTCCACGGTGGTCAGCTTCCAAGAGGGAGCATCCCAAAGAACCAGGTGGAAGTTGACTTATCTTTTACCACCCAGCCTTAGACATCACTCTGACCATTGTCCCAAGTCCACCAGGATTCAAGGAACAGAAACCTAGACCCCAGTTTTTGATGGGAGAAGAGGCAAAAATCCCATGGTAAGAAGAGTGTGTACAAAGAGAGAGATCATTGCAACCATGCTGGGAAACACAGCCTGCCACTCCTCTCCACTTCCCCTCATTTGATGACAAACCCCATTCTCTTTCCAGTAGAGGATACCTATGACCCAGGCTGGGCCACCATACACTGCCTCTCCAGCCACAGTGGTTGGTCCAGGGCTGGGCAAGTGACCAAAGCAGTTCATTTGGAGTTTGTGCCTAGCTGAAGCTGACAAGCCAAGCCCCTTCTTGCCCTGGGGCCATTGATCCCACGACAGGGGTGAGGCCACACCAACTGTACATATGACTCCATGACCTGCAGCATCGGCCCTGGACTGCTTATCTTCAGTCATTTTTTTTTTCGAAATGGAGTTTTGCTCTTGTTACCCAGGCTGGAGTGCAATGGTGCAATCTCGGTTCACTGCAACCTCTGCCTCCTGGGTTCAAGCTATTCTCCTGCCTAATCCTCCAGAGTAGCTGGGATTACAGGCATGTGACACCATGCCGGGCTAATTTTGTATTTTTAGTAGAGATGGGCTTTCTCCATGTTGGTCAGATTGGTCTCAAACTCCCGACCTCAGGTGATCCACCCACCTTGGCCTCCCTCTTCAGTCTTCTTATGTGAAAAATTCCACCCTTAGCTGTGTAAGCCACTGGCAGAGGGTTCCTGTGACTCACAGCTGAACACAATCATAATTTATACTTGGAACAAATGGCCACTTTCACAGGCACCCTAAATTCATCACTGAAGCCAACACAAAGCCCAGTGATGATCACGATTTGTGATTCTTCATTAGATAGCTATTGACAAAGGGACCACGTCTCTCTTGTTCATCTTTCCATCCCAAGCACCAGACATAAAAGACTCCATAAATTGGTCTTGAATGAATGAGTGAATGCAGCATGCTAGCAAAAGCCACAATAATGGTGACTCTGGCATTAGATAAAATGGGGTCCTGATCCCACTCCCTCTGCTTGCCTGCTGAGTGATCTTGGACAGGTCCATTAAGCTCTCTTGGCTCCAGTTTCCTTATCTGTAAAATGATAATACAACTGACCATGTCCAAGGGTGGTTGTGAGGATAACTGAGGTTGAACCAATGTTCACTGCTTTTGCTGTTATTGGAATTGGTAGGAGGTGAGGAAAGTGATGAGAGGAGAAAAAGCTAGAAGGTAATCTGTCAGGTGTTCACCCCACCTCTGTTCCTGAAGCAATGGGATCCAGCTCTATCATATATGTATCCTTAGGCAGGACAGTTTGGGTTGGGCTCTGCTGGGTGGTTCTTCTGTTGGTCTCACTTGGGATCACGTGTGTGGCTGCAGTCATCCGGTGGCTAATGGGGCTGCATGGTCTAAGAAGCTTCTTTCACAGGCCTGGTGGCCATGGTGGTTGCTGGCTCTGCTCAGATAGAGCTCCTCTGCTCTACATGGCCTCTCATCCTCCAGCAGGCAGCCTTGGTATCTTCACAGCATTCCATCAGAGGTGAGAGTGGCAACAGCAAGTTCTCTTGGGACTGAGGGTCTGAAGTCACACAACATCGCTTTTGCCACATTCTATATATTTGTCAAAGCTTAGAAAGGAAAAAATATTTCTTCTATATGCAACATTTCACTTCTGACAGCAAATGGCAGCGTAGGGGTTCCCCATACCAACAAATCTTCCAACTTTCTGACATAGCTGGGTGTCTTACAGTTCAATTCATTTCCAACACTACCTGGAGTTAGCATCAGATCCCATGATTTAGGGACTCAGTCCCACAGGACGGCCACCACTTCAGATGCCAACTGCAAGTCTGGGCCTCCCTCCACACTGATCAGCTATGATTTATAGCTGATTTAGGGGTTCCCATGACCCCCTCCTCAGGTTCAGTAATTGGCAAAACTGGGCACAGTGGCTCATGCCTGTAATCCCAGCACTTTGAGAGGCTGAAACAGGCAGATCACATGAGGTCAGGAGTTTAAGACCAGCCTGGCCAACATGGTGAAACCCCATCTCTACTAAAAATACAAAAATTAGCCAGGCATGGTGGTGCATGCCTATTGTCCCAGCTACTCGGGAGGCTGAGGCAGGAGAATTGCTTGAACCTTGGAGGCAGAGGCTGCAGTGAGCCAAGATGGAGCCACTGCACTCCGGTCTGGGTGACAGAGCAAGACTTTGCCTCAAACAAACAAACAAACAAAATTGGCAAGAATGACTTACAGAACTCAGGGAAACACTTTGCTTATGTTTACTGGTTTATTACAAAGGATATGACTCAGGAACAGCCAAGTCATGGACAGGGTGGGATGGACGGGGTGGGATGGACGGGATAAGTAGGGGAGGCACAGGAGGGGTGCAGAGCTTCCATGCCCTCTCCGGGTGCACTGCCCTCCCTGCACCTTGATGTGTTCACCGATCCCACCCAGAAGCTCTTTGAAACCCCCTTCCAGTCATTGACAGGTGTTATGGAGATCTCATTAGACAGGCATGATTGATGACATCATCAGCCATTGAGGATTAAGTCGATCTCCAGCCCCTCTCCCCTCCCTGGAGGTTGGGGTTGGGGAGCAGGGGGACTGAAGTTCTAACCCTCCTCTGGCAACCAGCCCCCATCCTCCAACAGTCACCTCATTAGCATAAACTCAGATGTGGTTACTAATAATGGTTTGGATATTTGTCCCCTCCAAATCTCATGTTGAACTTTGATCCCCAACATTGGGACTGGAGCCTGGTTGAGGGGTGTTTGGGTCATGGGGGCGGATGCCTCATGAATGTCTTGGTGCCGTCCACGCGGTAATGAGTAAGTTCTCAAGAGCTCTCGCTCTAGCAGTTCCTGAGAGAACTGATTGTTTAAAAAGCCTGGCAACTACCCCCACTTACCTCTCTCCTCTCCACATGACACCTGCTTCTTTTCACCTTGTGCCCTGAGTGGACCCTTCCCGAGGTCCTCACCAGACGCAGATGCTGGTGCCCTGCTTCCCATACAGCCTGCAGAACTGTGAGCCAAATAAACCTCTTTTCTATATAAATTATCCAGCCTCAAGTATTCCTTTACGGCAATACAAATGGACGAAGACAGTTGTCATTATGAATAACCAAAGATGATCTTCCCGCCCTTATTGCTCAGGGAATTCTGAGGATTTTAGGAGCTCTGTGTCCGGAACCAGGATGGAGACCAAATATATATTTCGTATTATATCACAATATCACAAAGCCCTTTGCAGATTTGCTAAGTCACATTGCAAAGGAACCTGTATACAGGCCAACTTACTTCAGCTCCAAACCGAGAATCACTTTCCCCCCAACCACATCAACCCCCGAGTCATCTGCCCTCCAAATCTGCATTTTTCCCCTATTGTTGTTGCAACAAATTACCACAAACTAGTGGCTTAAAACAGGACACATTTCTTATCTTAAAGTTCAGGAGTTCTGAAGTCTAAAATGGGCCTGCTCCTTCCGGACACTCCAGGGGAGAATCTGTCTGCTTGCCTTCTGCAGTTCCTGGAGGCTGCCTGCATTCCTTGGCTAATGGCCCCTCCTCCGTCTTCCAAGCCAGCAGGATGGCATCTTCTCTCCTTGCTGACTTCTGCCTCCCTGTCACCAGGATCTCTGTGATGACATTGGGGCCACCAGGAAAATCCCAGATAACCGCCCCCCCCCAACCTCAAGATTTTTAAATCACATCTGCAAAGTTTCTTCTGCCAAGTAAGGTAAATTACTTGGTAATTTACTTGGCAATTTACTTGGCAAGGTAGATATCCACAAGTTCTGGGGGTTAAGATATGGACATCTTTGGGGGTCACAATTCTGTCTACCATAGACTCTCACACCCTTTCCTCCCAACCCAGACATTTCCAGACTTCTTCAAATACATTCCTCTAGGAGTTTTTGTTTGCTTGTTTTAAAGGAGCATGCCCCAAATACATGATTAAAAGCCTGGACCCGCAGCCAAACTACCTCAATTCAAATCCCAGCTCTCCTGCCTTCTCATTGTTCTACCTTGGCCGATCTGCTTCACCTCTCTGCACCTCTGTTTCCTCATCTGCATGATGCAGGACGTCTCAGCTCCTACTGCCATAACACAGATGCCATAGACTGAGTGGTTTAGACTTCACAGTTCCAGAGACGGAAGTCCAGGATCAGGGAGCCAACAGGGTCAGGTTCTGATGAAGCTTTCTTCTGCCTTGTAGTTGGCCACCTTTCCCTAGGTCCTTACGTGGTGTAGAGGGAGGGAGGGAGAGAGAGAGAGAATGTGCTCTGATGTTCCTCTGATGAGGATGTTACCGGTGGAAGGTGTCCAGGTTCTTGGCATCTTGAACAAATAAATGGACAAAATGTGCAAACAAATCAAGGAAGGAATGAAGCAACAAGAGCTGAGATTTATTGAAAATGAAAGTACACTCCACAGGGTGAAAGTAGGCCCCGGCATAGGGGCTCAAGGGCCCCAGATATAGTATCTCCTCGGGTCCAAATACCCCCTAGAGGTTTCCCAGTGACCACTTGGTGTTCACCCCATGTAAATGAAGTGGCGTCCTGCAATCAGTCTGATTGGTCAAGTGAAGTTACAAAGCTCACACTCCTATGCAAACATCTGATTGGTTGTGGAAAGCAGCCAATCAGAGGCTGAAGTGAAGTTACACTTCACTTCACTACACTACACTACTATACAAACGTCTGATTGGTTGCAAAAAGCAACCAATCAGAGGTACTTTCAATTTCCCATCTGCCTGGCAGAAAAGATGGGGGTTTGCAAAGGGGTAGCCTCTGGTCCTTTTGTTACTTAAGTGTGGAAAGTTAGGGTTCTCCTTTCAATTTAGTTCTAGGAAATCAGCTTGAAAGAGCCTTAGGTTCCCTGCCTCCAGACCCTATTCTCCTGCCTCAAGGATGCTGATATGGTTTAGCTCTGTGTCCTCACCCAGATCTCATCTTGAATTTAATTCCCAAGTATTGAGGGAGGGACCTGGTGGGACATGATTGGATCATGTGGGTGGTTTCCCCCGTGTTGTTCTTGTGATAGTGGGAGTTCTCACGAGATCTGGTGGTTTTATAAGGCCGTTTTCCCTGCTGTCTCTTGCTCTTCTCTCTCCTACCGCCTTGTGAAGAAGATCCTTGCTTCCTCTTCACCTTCCTCCATGATTGTAAGTTTCCTGAGGCCTCCCCAGCCATGTGGAACTGTGAGTCAATTAAACCTCTTTCCTTTATAAATTACCCAGTCTTGGATATTTCTTTATAACGGTGTGACAACATGCTAATACAGATACTAATCCCTATCTTATCTGGGTCTTTCCCTCACGGTCTCGGCAAAATTTAATCACTTCCTCATTCCAAACAGTCATACTGGGGGTGAGGGCTTCAACATATGAATTTTAGGGGCACACAATTCATAGCAGAGGGTAATAATATCTCCCAGAGTCGTGAGGAGTGAATGGGTGAATATGCTCACAAGGCTTAGAACAAGGCTGTAGCACAGTGGCAGTGCAGGGGTTGGTTTTTATCATCATTATTTATAAAACATACATTTGGGCTCTGCAGCTGAATTTCATACACATTACAAAATGTGAAAAGAGAAAATGTAAAAGGATGAGATAAATTGAAGCTGAAGTGATAATAGTTTTCTCCCACACTTCCAGTGGATTGTCCTGCATGCCCTTTGGGGTTTGGGGTCCCCCTATTCCAGCCTGGGGTTCTCTGACATTGGCATGTATCCCCATCACTTATGTCACTCTTAAAATGGAGCTTCCTGAGCCTCGTCCCAGATTAACTAGATCAGCCCTGGTGATGGAGCCCAATGGCTGCATTAAAAATATACATAGGCCAGGCGTGGTGGCTCACACCTGTGATCCCCGCACTTTGGGAGGCCAAGGCGGGTGGATCACTTGAGGTCAGAAGTTTGAGACCAGCCTGGCCAACATGGTGAAACCCTGTCTCTATTAAAAATGCAAAAAAAAAAAAAAAAAAAAAAAAATTGGATGTGGTGGCACACGCCTGTAATCCCAGCTACTTGGGAGGCTGAGGCAGGAGAATTGCTTGAACCCAGATGCAGAGGCTGCAGTGAGCTGAGATAACACCACTGCATTCCAGCCTGGGCAACAGAATGAGACCCCATCTCTACAAAAAATTTAAAAATAAGCCAGGGGAAATGGTATGCGCCTGTGGTCCCAGCTACTCAGGAGGCTGAGGCAGGAGGATCCCTTGAGCCCCGAAGTTGGAGATGCCAGTAAGTAATGATTGCACCTCTGCACTCCAGCCTGGGGGACAGAGCAAGACCCTGTTTCAAAATAGATATATATTTTTGATATCAAAGAAACTGTTTTCATCAACTGTGGGAAAAACCCTGAGACTCACTTATAACTGCTGACCACAAACACTCCCAAGTCTAAATTTTTTCCACCTCCCTGAATCTAAAACTCCAGCCGACGAGCACTGAGTCTTTATGTGAACGTGGCCACATCCAAATGACCAGGCAGCCCTATAGCTCCTCACAGTCAAGTTCCTGTACGGTTTCCTCAAGATGCAAAAAGATTTTGAAGTATGAGATTCGAGCGTCATGCCCTGCCCAAGGCTTCTGTTTAAAGGTGGAATGCTTTCCCCGCATTTTTTCTTTTTAAATCTGTCCCCCTCTTGGTTTCTAATGACATTTGACATTTGACGTTCACCACTGCTGTGAGTTCTCCTCCGCCACTGTCAACACAGCCATGCCCAGCTACTAACGCAGAGACAGCAATGCTCCAGGCCAGAGCGTATGTTGGAGACCTACATTCATTTCATAAATGTGAGCAACACAGTTTCCAATTCCTTTTGACTCATTTTTTCCTTCCTTTTCTCCACTTGCCAGTTGGGGTGGACTCCAGCGTGGCTGAGGGCAGACGCCGCCGCCCCTGAGAGCTGCTTCTTGTTCACGTGGCTTCTTAGAGAACCACAACTCCAGCCCTCCTGTCTGTAGGGGACACAAATTCACCGCTTGCCCTTTGTCCCCAGAAGACGTTTTCTAACAGCCCAAGGGCCGATCCGGAATCAGAGAAAAACACTCCATGGGAGAGGCCAGAGGAATATTTAGTTTGTGTTTTATTAGCCCTTGCTGGGTCTCCAGATCTGAACCCCGGCGGGGCCTATGTGCTCAGATCTTCCCGCAGCGTACTCCTGAAAGCCAGCTCAGGCAGCCTGAGGATTAGAATAAATGAAAATCATTATCTGAGCTGTTTGGCACATGTGTGTGCACAAGAGCCATGGGCCATTTTCAAGGGAAAACGCCCGTTGCGGATTCCTAAATCCTTTCTCATTTGTGACTTATTTGATCCTGGCAACAACTTGGTGAGATTGGTTTAACCGTGGGTCCATTTCACAGGCAGGAAAGTGGTGTCACAGGGAGGTCGAGTGACTTGCCCACAGCCACACAGCTGGGAAACGGAGAGCCAGATTCAGGTGAGGACCTGCTGCCTCCGCAGTATGGTGTACACCTTTCTCTCTCTCTTCCTCCTGCCTCCTTTCTTCTTCCTTCCTTTTTCTCCAAACTTCCACTCATCTATTTTTAAAACTGTTTTTGGAGATGGGGTCTGGCTATGTTGCCCAGGCTAGACCCAAGCTCCTGGGCTCAAGCAATCCTCCCACAGCTTCTTGAGTAGCCAGGATGACAGGTGCATGCTCCCACACCTTGCTTAACTATTTTTAATTGAAAAATTAACATATGCAAATGGTTAAAAAAAAACAACCAAACAGTACAGGAAAGGATGTCCTGAAAAGTAAGCCTCCTTCCACCCCAAATCTTCAGGGTCCCAGACCCCCTTTTTCTAGCTATGTGTGTGCATATGTGCTCATGCACACGTATGTGTATGCACACTTAACTGTGCATGTGTGATACATTACACAGCCTCCTACACAGACAGTAGCAGCCCATGCGCTGGGTGCCTCTGGTTCTTCTTATTTCTCTCTCTCTCTCTCTCTTTTTTTTTTTTTTGTTTTTGAGACAGAGTCTTGTTCTGTCTTCCAGGCTGGAGTGCAGTGGCGCAATCTCGGCTCACTGCAAACCTCCACCTCCCGGGTTCAAGCAATTCTCGTGTCTCAGCCACCCAAGTAGCTGGGATTACAGGTGCCCATCACCACACCCAGCTAATTTTTGTATTTTCAGTAGAGACAGGGTTTTGTCACGTTGGCTGGGCTGGTCTCGAACTCCTGACCTCAGGTGATCTGCCTGCCTCAGCCTCCCAAAGTGCTGGAATTACAGGCATGAGCTGCCACGTCCAGCCCTTCTTATTTCTCTTGAAAGCTGTTCTGTGTCCACCTGGATGGAGCCACCACTCTTTTTGCTGACTGCACAAGAGCTCTCGGTGCATGGGGACTAGGTTGTCCTTCTCCACTCCTGTCCAACAGACATAAGGCTGCTCTCAGTCTCTGCTGTAATCAACACGTGGCGTGGGTCATGCCTTTGGCACATATGTGCCTTTGTGCCCCTATGCCAGTGCCTCAGTCAGCAAGAATCCTCGGGGGAGAACTGCTGCGCAGGAGGATCTGCCGTTGTCAGTGCCGGGGCTGTGGTTAAATTGCCTCCCCGTAGGCTGCACTTGCTCACACGCCTGCCCTCCCCGTGTCAGGGCCATGCCCCTCACTCCTAGCGCCACGCAGCACAGAGCCATTCAGGGGCCCTTTGGGGGCCCTTCCCAGTGAGCTCACTCTAAGCAGAGACAGCAAAGGTGTTGGATCTGCTTGATTTTCAAATGATTTACCCAGAAGCATCCACCCTCTCAGCCCCTAGTGTGGGGAGTATGAGCCTTTCCCTGGAAACACTGCTAGAAAAAGAAAAAAAAAAGGGAGAGAGAGAGAGGGCTCATTGAATAGGGCATCCCTAAAACATGGACAGAGGAAGCAGACAGAATGGAGTCCAGACACTCAGATCCTGTTGTCACCCCACCAGGGTCCACCCAGCAATGCCAAGACACTGAACAGGGCCCTCCTGAGTGCCTAGAAACGGTGGTGATTAACTCCCACCCCTGAGCCTCCCTCAGTCCCCAGATCACCAGCAGGGATTTTTTTACAGCCCCTCCACCCAGCCACCCTGGGTCCTGTGCAGCCACCCTGGGTTCACACATCTCCGGGACTCACAGATGAGATGGAACTGTCCCACGCCTGTTCTCTGGGGCAGAAACTGCTGCGGAGCCTGCCAAGGCCACTCCTGCCGACTGGCCAGGGCACAGCATCTGACCCAGGAGGCTGTGACCTCGCTGCCCCAGGCCTGGCGTGGCCTGTGGACAGTGGCCCATCCCGCCGGCCACCAGGAACCTCCCTTCAGTGCCCACCCCATCCACCTCGCCAAGACTGATCTAGAAATTATTTATAGATCCGAACTCCACAGAAACCATTGTGTCTGCCGTTGCCATGGCAATGGGGATGTGGCAGGAGCGCCAGGCTCTCAGGCTTTCCAGGGCCCGTGGAGGCCGGCAAGGGCGGTCGATTTCTACCAGGAGCCCCTGACTCACACCCACCGACAGAGGCCCCCGGGAGTGAAGAAGACAGGCTTCCCACTCGTTTCCAGCAGGGCTGGCTGCATCCAGGAAGACAGCGCTGCTGGTGAGTGGTTCGGTTTTGTTTCAGACCTCTCAAAGAAATCATCTAGAACAACGTCCCCAAGACTGGTGGTGCAACTGTCCCCCATGGAACCTCTCGGGAACACAGCCTCCATCTCCTCACCGCAGAGCAGCTGCGTCAGACTCCCTGACGGCGGGGCCTAGGGATCTGTGTTTTGGTTTTGGGATCTGTGCAAATCCACGTGACTCAATAATCCAAACATACAGAGAGCCTGGAAACCCTTACCCTGCTCTGGCGCCCTATGTGTCCGCTTTCATTGGCTTCTTGTATTTCCGGCTTGTTTTCTTTAGGGAGGCAGCAAATACAAGATACGGTCCACTTTTACCTTTCCCTGCTCAGAAAATAAAGATACCACAGCCAGCCTTCTGCACCTTGCTTTTCTCACTAAATAGTATTTTCCAAAGCTGTCACCAAATTCGCCGCTTCTTTATTTTTTTTCTTTTACGGCGGCACAGCGTGGGTTCCCTCCTGTGGGTCGGTGTGCCAAGGAATCTGCTTGCATAACCAGACCTTTTCCCTAGGAGCAGTTGCCCAGACGCAGCCCCTAGGATGAGGATGTGTTTGCAGCGACTATTCAGGGAGTACTCCCTGGGGACACAGGTTGGGGGTGGGAAGCTGGACTGGAAAAGGAAGGAAGCTGGGCAGGGTGCTATGTGGGCACAGTCCTTCCGCAGCCTGAAGGAGCTGGGGTGGGCGGGGCATGCCCAACCCCACAGGGGAACTGTGGAGGGTCAATCACACCCAGGGATGTCCCAGCCTGAGACCAGGGAGCTGAGGGCTTCATACACTCACTCAGAACCCACCTGTCTTTGGTTAAGGGTGGTCTAGGGAGGTCTAAATTCCCAGGCATTTCCATGCATGAGGGTGAAGCGGCATCAGAGAGCCCACAGGCCACCCTCTAAACCAGAGGTCTCCAACCCCCGGGCCATGGCAGGAGGTGAGCAGCAGGTATGTGAGCAAAGCTTCATCTGTATTTACAGCTGCTGCCCACGGCTCACGTTAATGCCTGAGATCGCCTCTTGTCAGATCAGTGGCGGCCTTAGATTCTCATAGGAGCGTGGACCCTATTGTGAGCTGCATATGCAAGGGATCTAGGTTGCACACTCCTTATGAGAATCTAATGCCTGATGATCTGTCACACGGCAGTGACCAGCATGGACACACATCCCTTCCCTTATGAAGCTTACACTCCAGACCAGAGTTGCCCAATAAAGCTTTCTGCACTGATGGAATGTTCTAGATCTGCATTGTCCGATATGGTGACCACTAGTCCCATGTGGCTTTTGAGCCTTTGAAATGTGGCTGGTACTGGTTCATGGCCTGTTAGGAACTCAGCTGCACAGCCGGAGATGAGTGGCAGGTGAGTGAGTGAAGCTTCCTCTGTATTTACAGTTGCTCCCCATCGCTGGCATTACGGCCTGAGGTCCCCCTCCTGTCAGATCAACTGCAGCATTTGATTCTCATAGGAACGCGAACCCCGTTGTGAACTGTCCTTTGAGGAATCTAGGTTGTGCGCTCCTTATGAGAAACTCATGTCAGATGATCTGTCACTGTCTCCCATCACCCCCAGATGGGATTGTCCAGTTGCAGGAAAGCAAGCTCAGGGCTCCCACTGATTCTACGTTATAGTGAGTTGTATAATTATTTCATTATATATTACAATGTAATAATAATAGAAATAAAGTGCACAGTAAGTGTAATACGTTGAATCATCCTGAAACCATTCACCCTGTCTGGTCCATAGAAAAATTGTCTTCCATGAAACTGGTCCCTGGTGCCAAGAAGTTTGGGAACCACTGCTTTAAGCAGCTGCTGGTGCTGGCTGTTGGAGGTATAAACACTCCAAAGCTTTGGAGTGCACAAAAATGGTAAAAAGGGATCCAGGGATCCGGCAGGGGCCCTGAGGTTATCCAATGCACATTTCCAATGGATTCTGTTAAAACTGGTTCAGACAGGGAGCTTCCCTGGCTTAGGGACAATCTATGAGCAAATTATCACCCATTTACTCAGCGCTTCCATGAACCAGGTTCTGGCTAGACCAAGGAGTCCCAGGTGTGTGGACCCCAGTGCGTTTCCTCCAGGGGTGTGGCACTGGGCAGGAGAGGGCCGAGGGCCCCATGCAGCTGGAGGCAGCTGGTGGCTCCTGCGTGCCCGAGGCCCTGCTACTGCTTCCTCAGAAGTGACACGCCCTACCTCACTGTGCCTCCTAACTTTGAGGTGCACTGAGAAGCACTGCAGAGAACACTCTGCTCGTCAACAAGTTTTATTTCTCTGTTTGTGCATTCAGCACAAAATATGTGTATTGGTGTAATAAACTTTGTAATACGTTTCCAATGTTTGATCCACAAAGTTTCAGGTCTTTCCCATAAGCAGAACCCTTGAAGGTGCTGGCACAGATTCCACGATCTGAGGCCTCCTGACGGCCTCTGAAGCCCCTTTCTGCCTGCCGCTTCCCACGTAGGGCTGCCGCACGTGGTCCGAAAATCATCCTAAAAATGGAACCTTACACTCAGGCAGGCACCGCATGGTTCTGTGTGAGCAGCGTGTTTCTCAGCCAAGACGCGGCTGTGTAGGAAGTTCCTTATAAGGATTTCCTACTCTTTGTGGGCCACCCGTTCATGCGGTGACCAACCTCATTTGCATTCCCAAGTCTGCGCTGAGCTTCCTGTGGGCAGGAAGGGGCCCTTGCTGCCTTCTCCCTTGTGGGTCTTCGAGCCCATGAAGTGGGGACTTGGCCAGGGCATGAGGTGTCTTTCTGCAAATTAGAGAAAGGGACGTGCTAGGGTTTGAATGTTTGTCTTCTCCAAAGCTCATGCTGAAATCGAATCCCTACGGTGGCAGCATTGAGAGGTGAGGTCTTGAGGAGGTGATTGGGTCGAGAGGGCTCTGCCATCATCAGTAGATGAATCCATTGGTGGACTCTCGGATGAACGGGTTAACATTGGTGGACTCATGGATGAACAGGTTAATGGGTTAATGGTTATCCCAGGAGTGGGTCAGTTATCATGGGAGTGGGACTGGTGGCTTCATAAGAAGAGGAAGAAAGACCTGAGTGAGCAGTCAGCCTCCACACTATGGGATGCCCTGTGCCACTTGGGGCCTCCACAACTGTAAGAAATTAATTCCCTTTCTTTATAAATTGCCCAGTTTCAGGTATTCTGTTATTAACAACAGAAAACAGACTAAGGAAGCACTCCCTATCCGAGTGGACTCAGCCTGGAAAGGCACAGTTTTCTGTGTGGAGGGATTTTTATAGGTGCCCCAGGATGTTCGGGACTCCATCCACGCTGAACACCCATGCATCATTAACCTGGGATATTAACGAGAACATTGGTTTGGGTGCTCTAACAAAGACAATCAGAGTGGCAGAGACTGCCAGAGGTGGAAGGTGATTTCTGTCTTTGTCTCTCACACCAAGGTCGAGCTGGTGTGGGCCGGGCACTTTCTCATTTATCGTTCCACAATTCCCCTTGTGTGTGGTCCTCGTCCATGTGCTGCAGGGCAGGGTCCCGGGAAGCAGACCTGTGGTAGAGATTTACATGCAGGAAGGACCTGGGCATGCTCTCAGAGAGAGGCAGGACCAACAGAGGGAGGAGGTGGCTGAGATGCTCCCGCTGGGGCTCTGAGGCTGGCATGGGCCATCACAGTTGTCCCAAGTGGGAGTGAGGGGCTTGGCCTCTATAGCCCCCCAGAGTAGGTGTGCCTCTGTGCAACCAGCTCTCTTCTGCTAAGGGTAATTCCCAGAGAGAGCTGAGAGTGGGCCACACTCCAGCCAGCAGGCAGGGGCAGGGGAGGGGGGGACTCCCCAGTCTGTGCAGGGAGAGGCTCAGAAGGTATACACATCACTTTTCATCCTTATCCTCATCATGTGGCCATATCTACCTTCGAGGGAGGCTGTGGGGTGCAGCCATAAGCCTGTTTAGAAGTCAGGGGTTGTCTCACCATGAGATCAACGGGAAGACCATAACACCTGGCACCTAGATGAACCAGCCCACAGCCTCGGTGCTCAGCAAATCAGTGCATGAGCAAAGGAGAGATTAGGAGCAGAGTGCCTGCTGTTGGTAGGAAGAATGGGATGTTTTCTCTTGGCTTGGGAGCACACAGAGTGATCCTGTGTGTATTAGTTTCCTATGCTGCATTGTGTTACAAATTTAACTGCTTAAAACAACACATGGCCAGGCGGGGTGGCTCACACCTATAATCCTAGCACTTTGGGAGGCTGAGGCAGGAGAACGGCTTGAGCCAAGGAGTTTGAAATCACACAACATAGGAAGACCTCTCATCTCTACAAGAAAAAAATAATTAGCTGGGTGTGGTGGTGCATGCCTGTGGTGGTGGTCCCAGATATTTGGAAGTCTGAGGTGGGAGGATTGCTTGAGATCAGGAAGTCAAGACTGCAATGAGATATGATTGCACCATTGCACTCCAGCCTGGGTGACAGGGCAAGACCCTGTCTCAAAAAACCAAACCAAAACACAAAAAACACACATTTATGATCTTGCCATTTCTGTGGGTCAGGCATCCAGGCACAGCTTAGCTGGTCTGTGCTCAGGGTCTCCCGAAGCTGTATTTGAGGTGTTTGCTGAGCTGCGTTCTCATCTGCAGGCCCGGCTGGGGCAGAGTCTGCTTTGCGTTCATCCAGGCTGTTGGCAGAATGTATTTCCTGTGGTTGTAGGGCTGAGGGCCTGCTTTCATGACTGACTGTCCCCTGGGAGCTGCCTTTGTCCTCTGCTGTGCGGCCCCGTCCGAGGGCATTTCACGAGGTGGGTATTTCCTTCCTCAAGGTTGGCAGGAGATCTCCTCATTCCAGCCTGCTGAGATGGAGTTAACGTAATGGAATGTGCTCACGGGAGCTGCCCCTCGCTTTGCCACTTTCTGTTGTTCAAAAGCACGTTCCAGGCCCTGCTCACTCTCAAGGTAAGGGGACCACACAGGGTGTGATTCCCTGAGGGTCACCCTGGAATGTGTCTGCCACACCCTGATATGGTGAGGACAGATTCCAAAGGCCTGTGTTCCTGGACCATTTCTGCTGCCACTGGGTGCCCTAGCCAGCCTCTCACCTCTGCTGGGCCTTGATGTCCTCCTCTGTCCAGCAAAGCCATAGAGGTCAGTGGTCATTAATTTAACACTGAAATTGATGCATTTTTTTTCTTGTGTCCAGAGAACATGTTTAGCTCTGTTTTTTTGTGTTAGTCATAAGAATGCTCCCAACTGCAGCTGTGAAAGCTAAGGGTGGCTGAGAGCTCGCGTGGGCTGAATGTTTCACAGACACTTTTTGTGTAATCCTCAGAGAGGCTGAGGGACCTGCCCAAGCCACCCAAGTAGGAAACAGCATGGTGGGGAGCTCAGCGAGTGCAGATAGGACTTCAGAGCCAGGCCCTTCCTGCTACGGCACCCGCTCTCCTACTGTCCTTGTTCCCTGATGGAATCTAGCTTTCCAGCAGGCAGGAGGATAGTGGGAAGAGGCTACCCCCTTTAACCTTGATGAAGTGCCAGGGAAGACTTTGGCAAGCCAGGCCCTCGTGCCCCATGCCCCCCACCCCTCCCCTCACCCCATTTCGCTGCTTTCATCAGCACTCAGGGCAGGGAAGGGCTGGTCTGACCTCCTAGGCTGCCCCAGTGTGCCGACCACGTCCGTCCGTCTTTACAACTGCTGTCTTGGGGAGCACAGTGATCCGACCTGGACACACACAGCCATCATCCGCCACTGCATTAGCTGCCTCTGAGACCTCCTAGGATGCCCGCTGCCAGGCCTTTCTCACTTTCCTGGGGCGTTTCTCTCTGGGTTGGTAGGGATTGGGGATCTCCGAAGGAGAAAGGCGGTCTTGGTCCCTCGGTCAGGAAATGCCGGGCACGCTTGCTTCAGAACCACCCCAGGGGATGATTTATAGAGGTGTGGGTTACCAGGTGAGGGCAGGTGGGGACCACAGCAGGCCCAGAGACCCTCAGGAGCTGGCTGCAGAGCTGCCATCCCTCGGGCTGAGGGAGGAAGGCTGTGGCGCTGGAACCTGGAGGGGAAGGTGTGTGGGGTTCAGAGCTGCAGAGGGTGTGACCTTCGAGGAGGGACTGAAGGGCTCTGGGGAGGCAAGCACCAGCCTCCTGCTGCTGCCCTGTGCTGATCTCATGCCAGGGTGCCTCACAGCCAGCCAGAGGCCAGGGGACAGCAGGGTCTACTTTTGCTGTCAGCACCTTGAGCGGAGAACAGAGTGGGCAGAGGCGGACGTGGATGTGAAGGGACATGGAAGCCATGGGGCGC
This sequence comes from Pongo abelii, assembly GCF_028885655.2. Lineage (NCBI taxonomy): Eukaryota > Metazoa > Chordata > Mammalia > Primates > Hominidae > Pongo > Pongo abelii. The sequence continues at coordinate 86,980,158 of NC_072003.2, forward strand.
AGGATCCCTGGTGGTTTTGGTTCCCTATGATGTGGCAGGCATGGGGCAGGGTGTTTGGAGTTGGCATGGTGGCATGTTCTGTGGCTGGAATGAGGCAGAACATTTGGAGCGGACACGGTGGCATGTTCTGTGGCATTCATGGGGCAAGGTATTTGGAGTGGGTGGTGGCATGTTTTGTGGCACACATTGGTGGCAGGCCAAGAAACGTGGCCAAGATCACACTGTAGGCAGGCAATGGAGCTGGGCTCAGACCCAGGGCTTTCTGCCTCCAAGTGCCCCCTTCCTACTGTCGCAGACAGAGCAGGAATTCCAATCTGAAGCCACCCTGCCTTTCCTGTGGGCTGGGGCCGGTGTCTGCAGGCCGTGCTCTTGTTGACCACGGTGTGGGCTGGAGCCGAACTAGGAAGACGTGCTGGGGAGGGTGGGGTTGGGCCACACTCTAGCGTGGGGGCGGGGGGCGTGTGGATCAGAGGGAGGAAGGAAGAGAAAATAGGGGTGGAGAGAGGGGAGAAGGCACTAGGGAGAGGGCAGGGGGCTGGGAGTGCCAACTACCCCGCAGTCCCAGACAGTCCTCTGCTGGAGAGTCAGCTATTAACAGCAAAGAGGGCTCTAATTGCAGAAAGCAAAACACATTGAGGTGTTTTGGGAAAAAAACTATAATATCTTTATGACTTTGGGGCAGGGAAGGATTTCTTTAACAAGATCTCCAAAGCACAAACTGTAGGAGAAAATACTGATGACTTTGATGTCAAAATTTTAAAACTCCTGTTTAAAATAATTCTCGTAAATAAAGTGAAAATGCAAGTCTCACAGATTAGAAGTTACCAGGAATGCAAGTAATGGACTAAGAGTAAGTTTCCACACTCTGTAAAGAACTTCTGAAAATCTACACATAAAAGACAAGCAAGAAAATAGAAAGATGGAGGCCGTGTGCAGCGGTTCACGCCTGTAATCCCAGCACGTTGGGAGGCCAAGGTGGGCAGATCGCCTGAGCTCCAGAGTTCAAGACCAGCCTGAGCAACATGATGAAACCCCATGTCTACTAAAAATACAAAAATCATCTGGGCATGGTGGCACATGCCTGTAATCCCAGCCACTTAGGAGGCTGAGACAGGAGAATTGCTTAAACCTGGGAGGCAGAGGTTGCAGTCAGCCAAGATCTGGCCACTGCACTCCAGTCTGGGTAGCAGAGTGAGACTCTGTCTTAAGAAAGAAAGAGAGAGAAAGAAAGAAAGAAAGACGGGCAAAGGGAGCCGCAAGCAAGTCAGAGAAGAGAAAACGTATGTGGTTACTAAGTGTCTGAAGAACCAGTGCCTTTGCTGGCTGAGACAATGCAAGTCAAAGCCACATCACGATGCTTGTCCACGCCCAGCACATTGGCAAAACTTTAAAAACCTGGCCACCGGAGTGATGGATGGGAGGAAAGGAAGTGGGCATCGTGCACTTTGCTGAAAAGAGGGTGGCTGCATGCAACGGCCAGTGGAGTGGACAGTGTGTGTGCCCCACAGCCAGATGCCCTTCTTTTAAGCACAAGCCTCTATGGTTCACAGTAGTGTCGCCCAGGATAGCAGGCAACTTGGAAGCATCCATTGACAGAATGAATAAATAAATTACGACGAATTCACACAATGGGACACTGGAGCCATGACAAGAAATGAGCTAAGGCTATGTGGATACAGGTCCAAAGCAGAATGTCAAGGCAGAAAGGCTGAACGGTGGATACTGCACAGCTCTGTGTACACAGGGCTGGAACCATGCCCGGGAAAGGAGCTACATGGGAGCTTGGGCACTCCTTCCTGCTCCTCACTCTGCTTCTCAGAGAGAACTGCATGGGGAGAGCATGGTGCTTGTGGCAGTGTGTGTGCACGTATGTGTGAGCACGTGGCACGGTGCATGCATGGATGTGTGAGCGTGTGGCAGTGTGCGTGCATGGATGTGTGACTGTGGCATTGTGCATTCACGTATGTGTGAGCGTGTGTGGCACTGTGCATGCATGTATGTGTGAGTGTGTGGCAGTGTGCATACGTGGATGTGTGTTTGTGGCAGTGTGTGAGCACGTGACAGTGTGTGTGAGCACGTGAGTGTGCATGCATGGATGTGTGATCGTGTGGCCGTGTACGTGTGCCAGCGTGTATGTGAAAGGCGTGTTTGTGTGGGTGTGTGACAATGCTTGTGTGTGTCTGAGTGTGCGTGGTGTGTGATGACGAGTGTGAGTGTGAGTGTGAGTGTGCCGAGGACGAGGTTTCAAGGCTCCCTGGATGCAGATGTCCTTCCTGGGCCACTGCCCAGGTCCTGACTCCCCCTTCGGCCCCTGCCTGTCACAGGGCATGGGGCCACTTGTGCCACGGGGGGCTGGGAGGAATGAGGCTCCTGGCCTTTTTTGCCCGAGGGAGTGGCCTCTGAGGGAAGGGTGGGTCATGCAGGGCCAGGCTGAGCACCTGGGGCTTTTTGGAGACGGCTCCCACCAGGTGTGCTGTCCTTGCCGTCCAGCAGGTGGCGCGCCTGGGCAGTTTCCAAAGGTCCTCAGGCGTCCCGCCCACCCCCTTTTGCTGGCGGGGAAACTGAGGCTGGACTTCTGCTTCCCCTGAATACCAAGGAATCCATTCCCGCAGCCCACGTGCTTATGGGGCCTGGCTGAGTTCCGGGGTTGGGAGCCATGGTGAGCAGAACAGACGGGGCCTCCCCGTCCGGAGCTTACGTCCCAGTGAGGACACCGGGGATGCGTCCCGTGGGGAGCGCCCGACCCTGAGACACTGCCGCTCACCCCACAACCAGCACAGTTTGCACGTGAGACCCCCAGCGTCTGCAGCCCTGGGCCGCCCTGGGGCCTACGCAGCCATTGCTGTGCACCGCGCACCTCTCCTGTTAGCCCGAAAACCCCTGCGAGGGTCCCGCCTCCTCCACCTCCGTGTGTTTCGGGGACAGGCAGCCTATCCTGGTGGACAGAGTGTGGGGGCACAGGGTCCGCACACCCGGTCCACGAGGCTTCACCACCCTCGAGCTGTGCGGCCACGGGCAGGCTGCGTGGCCTCTCAAGTGGGGTCAGTGATGGTCACCACCACCGAGGGTCGTGGGGGTGCTGACCGGGTGTGAGAACGCCTTGCAAAGGCACCGGTCTCCCCACACAGGCCCGCGGCCAGACCGTCCCTGCTTTTGTTGGAGGGTGTACAGAGGGGAATCCCTAAAGAGATATGTCTAAGGCCGGGTTCAGTGGCTCACACCCATAATCCCAACACTTTGGGAAGCCGAGCTCAGTAGTTTGAAACCAGCCTGGCCAACATGGCGAAACCCCGTCTTTACCAAAAATACAAAAATTAGCCAGGCTTGATGGGACGCACCTGTAGTCCCAGTTACTAGGGAGGCTGAGGCGGGAGGATCACTTGAGCCTGGGAGGTGGAGCCTGCAGTGAGCCAAGATTTCGCCACTGCACTCCAGACTGGGCGACAGAGTGAGACCCTGTCTCAAAAGAAAAACAAAAATTGATACGTTCAAGTCAAAACCACTGGTACTCGGGAATGTGACCTTATTTGGAAATAAGGTCTTTGCTGATGTAATTAGTTAAGATAAGGCCGTATTGGAGGAGGGGCGACCCTAAGTCCAATGCCAGGTGTCCCTATAAGAGGCAAAGAGACACACACAGAAGATGCCATGTGAAGATGGAGGAGGAGACGGGAGCAGTGCAGCCACAAGCCCAGCAATGCCTGGAGCCACCAGACACGGCTCTACCCTCTCCAATAAAACCAGGGAAGGTCTGGCCGCAGTGCCTGCATGGAGGGACCCCAATGCCTCTGCAGGGCACCCTCACTCCCAGTCAGTCTCTCCCAGGACCCCCCGTGGTGCCAATCACCGTCCCCACTTTGCAGTGCAGGAAGGGTCCTCCCCTAGAGACTTCAGAGGGAGCACACACCTTGATTCCAGGCTTCTGGCTTCAGGACTGTGAGAAAGAGAGTACATTTCTGCTGTAAGCCACGCAATGTGTGGTCATTTGTCTACACAGCCCCAGGGGCTCAGGTAGAGGGAGAGCACATGAGAGCGGAGGAGGCAGGGCGCCCCCACAGGAGTCTGGCTACAGCAGGGCTGAGAAGTGGGCTGGCTCCCGGCTCCCTGTGGCTCTGAGACCCAACTTGGCAGTAGCCGCACCTGGGCCAGGTGGGCGGCTAGGGCTGGGAGCAGATGGCTCCTATCCCGACTCAGCACAGTGCTATGCCCAGCTGCTGCACATAGCCCTCCAGGAGGCGGCACCTTCACTGCACTTGGCCGGGTATCCTTCCCCCTCCCTGGCCTGTGGGTGCTTTGAGGACATGCCTGAGAAGGTGCTCCAGGCCGAGGCATGGTGAGAAAGGGCGGGCTCCGCATATGAGGGTCAGCACTGGAGTCCTGCCTCCACCACTGTCAAGCATGAGTGGGGGACTTTACCCCTGAGCCTCAGTCTTCTCATCTGTACAAGGGGCTAATAATAACTAGCTCACAGGGCTGTTGTACGGGTGAGACCGGACATTGCCTGTCAAGTACGTGGCATAGAGTAGATGCACAAGGTGTGGGATATTACACATACAAACGCTCCTGGAAAGGATGGATGAATGAATGCAAAGATGACCCGCCCTTTGGTTTCCATTGGGAAGTGACCTGGCTCTGGAGTAGGAGGGCTGTCAGCAGGGTCCCCTGGAGTGGGGCGCGGGATCAGAGCCCAGATGTGCCTGTGGCTCTGGCTTGGCATTTCCTCAGAGGGACAAGATTTCCTCAAGGGCAGAGAGGGGAGAGTCCACCTGACACCCACGTATTTGAGAGAAAGCAAAGGTTCTGCTGGAGGAACGCTGGAGTCAGATGAACAGACGATGCTCTGAGGCTCCGAGGGGAACACGAGCACTTCGGAGGCGTCGGATCCAGCAGGAGGATTTCTGAATCGGGTGGAATGAAAGGTGCACGCTGGATCATGAGGTTTTCTGCAGCACGTGTCAGAGATTCCCTGCCAGTGACTCACTTTTTCAATGAGTCCTGAAATTCATTCATGCCGAGAGGAGCGATGGATGACAGACCCCTTGTAATCAGCAAGGGCTCTGTTCTTGGAACAGAGGGCTCGGGAGTCCCACGAGGGAGAAGACACCATACAGAGGCCCCGAGCCCAGGCCTCTCCCTGTGCTGTTAGCCTGGCTGGAACATAGCAGCCAAGCACGTTTAGCTTCTGTTTGTAGGAGGAAAGGGAGCGGGAGCAGCAGTTCTGGGGGAAGCTTTAGGTTAGATTTTTGTTGCTTATTTATTTATTTATTTTATTATTTATTTATTTATTTGAGACACAGTCTTGGTCTGTCACCCAGGCTGGAGTGCAGCAGCGTGATGTCAGCTCCCTGCAACTTTCGCCTCCCAGGTTCAAGCGATTCTCCTGCCTCAGCCTCCCAAGTACCTGGGACTACAAGTAGGCGTCACCATACCCAGCTAATTTTTGTACTTTTAGGAGAGATGAGGTTTCGCCCTGTTGGCCAGGCTGGTCTCAAACTCCTGACCTCAAGGTGATCCACCCACCTCAGCCTCCGAGTGTGCTGGAATTACAGGTGTGAACCACTGTGCCTGACCGCTTCTTTATTTTTTTAAGGTTACATATTTCTGTGCGACTGTGCGTGCTGTTCTCCTAGTGGAGGTGCTATGGCCTTGATACCAATGGATGCACAGTGATATGGGCTGAGTGTGTCTCCCTCAAAATTCCTATGTTGAAATCCTAACACTCAAAATGATGGCATCGGGAGGTGTGGCCTGTGGTAGGTGATGAGGTCCAGAGGGAGCCTTGTGAATGGATTCATGCCCCTGTTCCTTCATGTGAGGACACGGTAAGAAGGCGTCATCTGTGAACCAGGAAGCAAGCCCTTACCAGACATCGAGTCTCCCGGAGCCTTGATCTCGGACTTCCCAGCCTCCAGAACTGTGAAAAACAAATTTCTGTTGTTTAGAAGCCACCCAGTTCATGGAGCTTTTATTATAGCAGCCCACATGGACTAATACACATAGACACCTAGAGATAAAGCAGTTATAATTGTTAGTTTTTGTCACTCGGTCAGAGTTGAACTTTGGTAAGAATGGTTTTTTGTTTTTTTTGGTTTTTTTTTTGAGATGGAGTCTCGCTCTGCCACCCAGGCTGGGGTGCAGTGGCGTGATCTCAGCTCACTGCAAGCTCCACCTCCCGGGTTCACGTCATTCTTCTGCCTCAGCCTCCTGAGTAGCCGGGACCACAGGCACCTGTCACCATGCCCAGCTCATTTTTTGTATTTTTTTTAGTAGAGACGGGATTTCACCATGTTAGCCAGGATGGTCTCGATCTCCTGACCTGGTGATCTGCCTGTCTCGGCCTCCCAAAGTGCTGGGATTACAGGCGTGAGCCACCGCGCCCAGCCAAGTATGATTGTTTTAAATGAACCGTCGAACACTGCCTTAAAGTTCCCCGTGTGTCCTCTCTGAGCCGATTCAACAAAACTACACAGCCAGGAAGCAATCCTGGGTATGGAAGAAGCTTCACACATAAAGATGCTCATCATAGTGTAATTCACAATAGAAAATACTGGAAGCAACTTACACGTCCAACAAGAGGAGGTGGTAGAATACATGACGCCGTTTTCTCTAGCTGGAATATTGGCGGATCATCAAAAGAGATGGTTTAAAAAAGGAGACAGCGATGCTTAGAAATGTTAAAATGTGCCTATCCTGGAACCCCACAATTTCACTTCCCAGAATTTATCCCAAAGACAGGCACAAGGGCAAGCATGAAGAAACAAGAGTAATGGGGTTTCACAATTATTGCGAAAAGTCGGAAACCACTCACGGTCACTCCGTAGGGGCTTAGTGACATGAACTGATGAACTTGCACGGAATGGAATGCAGTGACAGCGCTAGATTAGAAACAGACGGGCAAGTTCAAGGACCTAGTGAAGGGGCGGGTTATAAAGGTGTGTTGAGGAGGGGGTGAAAGGAGGTTGTCGAAGGACAGGAAGCAGCGCAGGACTGGAAAGAGGGAAGCTGGGACCACCCGTAGGCCCAAACAGAGCTGAGGCTTTCAGAAGGCAAGGAGGCTCCCGCCCACCACCAGCGACCAGGAGACAGGAGGTAGGCACACCCCCCTCTCCTCCCACTCTCTGCCGTGTCCCAGTCTCGTGTTGGGCAAATCCAACTGAAAGGCAGAGGGCTCAGTGGGGTGGGGTAGGTCAGCCCCCAGAGCATGGGGTGGTTGGAAAAGAGAGGAGATTGGATGTGGCGGGGCTGGCAGGAGAGGCCTCACATAGGGGCAGGCCAGAAAGACAGCACCACATCCGAAAAGATGCCCGTGTGTGTCCAGAAATTCTAAAGGTGACATATTTTAGTATCCTCACTGTCCTAATCTCAGTGGAATTGTAAGAGTATAAAATGAAAGAAAAACATTATATGCATATGTGTATAGTGTGAATATATATGAGTGTATGCATATACATGTGCATCCCATGCATATGATGTAAAAATATATATAGTGGCAAGCAGATCTGTAGGTATGATCTTAAGTTTGGAAATCAACCAATCAATACATTTATGTGGAGAGTTTTGAAAATCACGACCTGGCAGTCCACGCACCACGGGGCTCGCAGTGATGATTCCTGGGTCATGAGACAATGGCGGCTTCTTGCCCTCCCTCCTCACATTACACTTTCGATCTTCTGAATATTTTGCAGTGAGTATGTACGGCTCTCACCATAAGAAAAACAGCTATTTTGCAATAAATAAATAAATAAATAATGTTGCAAGGACAAGCAGTGTTTACGGGAATTACAGCATAACGTGCACTGATGCTTGATGGCACGACATGAGGTGGGAAAAGCAGTCCGGTGCCCGCTGTGAGTGTCTGTTTGGTGTGGTGATCAGTGAGGACATGTGTGAGGGGAAGCAGCCCCGCCTGGGATGGATCGGAGGATTTGGACTCCAATGGGGTGGAGGCCACGTGGGTGGTGATGCTTTTGTTCTTTCTCCACATTCCATGCACAAAACTAAACCAAACGGTGTTTGGTTTTTTTTGTTTTTTTTTTGAGACAGGGTCTCGCTCTGTCTCCTAGGCTGGAGTGTTGTGGCACAATCTCAGCTGACCGCAACCTTGACCTCCTGGGCTCAAGCAATCTTCCCATCTCAGTCTCCCAAGTAGCTGGGACCACAGGCATGCACCACCATGCCCGGCTACTGTTTGTATTTTTTGTAGAGATGGAGTTTTGCCATGTTGCTCAGGCTTGAACTCCTGGACTCAAGCGATCCTCCTGCCTCAGCCTCCCAAAGTGCTGGGATTACAGGTGTGAGTCACTGCACCTGATCCCAAATGAGCTTTTAAAGGAGAGCAGGAGGCTCAATGATTGGCCAAGGAGGAGGCTGGGCTCTGTTTCCAGGGAAGAGGAAGGGGTCAGGTCAGTTCTAGAGGCCAGTTCTCCCAGTTTACAACGGGGAAAGCCGCGGCCCAGAGGGCAGCTGTTGTTAATTAGCGCTGGTGCACTTTTCTCCCCCATCCCATGCAGGCTCTGCCACACTGCTCCCTTTTAGGACTGAATGTCCTACGATCCCCACCGAATGGAGAAGGACGCTAAAGGACTGGCCCCCGACCGCTCAGCCAGAAACAGGCTTTGAACCCTGCTGAACTCCGGTGGCACAGGCTGCGCGAGGCTTGCGTCTCCCCGGAAGGGCCGCTCCTCTCCGGTCAGCGAAATCTCCTCCCCGCCCAGGAATCTGGACGGCCCCTGCCATTTGCCTGGTTGTTCCCCTACCCGAGTGCCCTCGATTTTCCCCTCTGGCCCGGGCAGGAGCGGCAGGGCTGGATGCCAGGGCCCCAGGGGCAGGGAGGTGAGTGGGCAATGCTCCTTCCCCCGCGGGTAAGGCGGACACCCAGCCTCGGACCACATCACAGACGCCCAGGGCCCCAGCCACAGCTGGGATCACTCAGCTGGGTAATGTCTCCACTTCCCGGCCGGGCCAGAGCTTTTCCATCCTGCCAGGACTTTCAAGAAAACAGCTGTCTGGCTGGTGAGTAGAGGGGCCTGGCCCTGGGTGGCCTTCCTGGCTGGCTGGCTCCAGGGACTCAGCAGGCACAAAAACAGCCTCGCTTCTCCCCAGCTGCCAGCTCAAGGTCTGAGGGACCCTGACAGGCCTGTCTCCGGCTCCGGGCTGACCCTGCTTCCCTTCCAGGCTGAACAGAAAGCAAAACATCAGCCTGCTGGCCCGTGGGGGTTGGGAGGGGCGGGTGTCATTGCCCTCTAACAGCCTGGACATTCTTGCAGCCACTTGGGCTCAAGAGGTTTAAAAGTTCCCACTGCTTGGAGGACAAGGACAGGCCAAGAGTGTCTGCTGGTGCAGGCAGTGGATGTCTGATTCCCCCAGGAGCAGGGATTTCCGTGGGACTCATGGAGGACTTTGGGGGCCTGTGAACCTAGCAAGAAAAATTTATGTGCTTGTTTTCACCAACTTTTAACTCACACACACAGACCCTGGACTCAGGGGGATCAGTCAGCTGTGACTTTGCTGCTCACAGAGGCCTCGATAGGGAAACTGCAGCTAGTGTCCAGTCAGACATCTCATAGCAGCACTGTCTTTACCTCCTCTTCCAGGCAGGCACCGTGATCACCCCCACTTTACAGATGAGAAAAGCCAGGCTGGGGGATGTCATTACTCAGGGTCCCCAGCTTGTGAACCGCTATTCGAGCCCAGGTCCATCTGACCCCTTGGGGTTAATGCACTAAACCAAAATTGCAGGATTCCACAGCGGCTGACCGCCCCACACAGGCCCACCTCTAGCAGAGGAGATGGGATGGTTAGAGCAAGTTACTTAATGTGCTATAAGGAAACTCCTATCACTAAATCATCTAGGGCTATATATGTAACTGGTTTTGATTATAGTCTATGCATTTATTTATGCATTTAAAACATTATTCTGGGCAGGGATCCACAGGCTTCATTGGAATGGCAAAAGGATCCAAGGCATGAAAAGGGTTAAGAACCCTTGCTTTAGAACCTGCTGGTAAAATAATAATGAGGAGGTGGAAAATAGAGTACCGCTTCCATGAGGGCAGGGCCTGCCTGTCTCAGCACACTGCTCTCATTCTAGCATCTAAAGGAGCTCTTGGTCAGGAACAGCATCTGATTTCCCTAAGTTCACACCTTTTACCTGTTCCCACCTCACTATTCCCATCGGTACCATCGAGGCTGTTGTACAGAGTGCCCTGCAAATGCAGCCTCAAGACAAACCCTTCTGGTGAGGCTGCTGCCAGGACGATTCTCCCATATAAACCGTGCAGCAGCCATGCCCCTCAATAACCACCTATGGGAGAGGTGAGTTCCAGAGGGGTGTGCAGAAATGGCTCTGCGAAACCAGTCCAGGTGCAAATCCTGGCCCCATGATTCACTAGCTGGGTGACCTTGAGTGATTCCCCTAACCTTTCTGGCCCTTGTTTCCTTATCTGTAACATAGGATTCATCATAGAACAAGAAAAAATATTCCATATTTCCTTGATCATATATCTGTGCATTTGTTCACACACGCATCCAACCATTAGACCATTCACTCACCCATTCATCCATCTATCCAACCATCCATCCATCCAGCCAGCCAGCCAGCCAGCCAGCCAGCCATCCACTCACCCATCAATTCGTCCATTCACCCATCCATCCATTCACCCATCCATCCAGTTATCCATCCATTCATCCATCTACCCATCCATCCACCCATTCCTCCACCCACCCACCCATCAATTCATCCATCCATCCATCCATCCACCCATTCACCTATTCACCTGCCCATTATTCACCCATCCATCCATCTACTCATCCATCCATTCACCCATCCACCTACCCCCCCATGCATCCATTCACCCATCCATGTATTCATCTACTCATCCACCCATCCACCCATCACTCCATCTACCCATCCATTTTATTTTTCGATGTGTTTCAGAATACATACATTTCTCCCTAAATACTTCCACATGCAAATCATTACTCAGGCTTTAATATTTCAGAAACTTAATTTTACTTCTAGAAATTAAGGTGGCCAAGTCCTGCCTCCTTCTTGCCTGTCCCGACTCCCACCTGCCGCTCCAGGCTGAGATATCCTAGGGCAAGAACCGACAGGACCCCCTGAACTCCTCCCAGGCCCCTGGTTTCTGGAGACCCCTCTATGGAGGAGAATCTAAGGACAGCCTGAAGTTGGGCGGTGTGTGTGTGTTTCAGGGTGGGGGTTGCTCCTCCTGAAGCTCTTCAGTGACAGCCAAGTGCTTGCTTTTCCGGCTGTTGAGGCTTTTGCTTAACTTCCCCTGGGTGTCTCACCAGCTCTGGCACTGGTGCAAGCTCATCACCTTGGACAAGCTGCCTGTAGAGGTAGTGAGCTCGCCATCACTGGAAGTGGTTAAGCAAAGACTGAAAGAAGCTCTGGTGGGGGTGGGAGAATGTTGTAGGGAAAATTTAACCCAGAACAGGGTTAAACTACATCAGGGCTTCTCAGCTTCTGCACTGTTGATATTTTGGGCTGGATAACTCTGTTGTGGAGGCTGACCTGTGCACCGCAGGGCATCCTGCAATAGTTCTGGTCTCAATCCATTATATGCCAGTAGCACCCACCCCCTAAGCAAAATGACAACCCAAAATGCCTCCAGTCATCACCAAATGTTCCCTGGTGAGAACATCTGGACTAGAGGAAACCTATGGTCCCTTGGACCTTGAAATTCCACAGTTGATCCTGCTCCCCAGGGCACCTCCCTCCTCAGTCCCCTCTGTTCGCGGTTCCATGGCCTTTCCATTGCCATGGAAACTGGAATTGTCTTTGCCTCTTTTTCTTCCTTTGCCCACCCCATTTACGCATTCTTTCAACCAACAAAACCCCATGTGCTGGGCCCAGGGGACATGGATGCAAACAGCCCGTCTCCTCTTCTGGGGCTAGAGTAACAATGGTCTGACCTCCCTAAGCGGTTTGAGGATTAAGTGAGACTGACAATGCCAGGAAACGCGCCAAGCAAAATGCGAGCGCGCAGTGGACGTCGTCAGCTCTTAGAATTCTAAGCTCTGCAGAGGAGGGGGTCACCGGGCGATAGAAGAGTGGCCGGGTCTGGCTGGGGGACCCGGGGGCTGGGGGAGCAGAAACCTGGCCTGCCGTTGGAAGCAGGGTCTGCAGGGTAGAGGCGCCCTGGGCAGCGGGGCGCAGCAGGGGTGGGGTTGGCAGCAGCATGTGCATAGCCACAGAAAAGCCAGGGAGACAAGTACCCCAAAGCCCCAGAACCAGTCTTGGGGCTTGGTCCTCACCGCGGGGGCGCAATGCCCCTGGAGGGTTTTAAGAAGAGTGAGTGGCATATGGAAGGGGAGTAAGAAGGGGGCAGGAGTGGGGCCGAAAAGACTAGCAGGCAGGCAGTTTCAGCAGCCCGCGAACTAGGCCATGGGGACTGGACCCAGTGAGGGAGAAAGAGCCTGGGGGCGGAGCCAGGGTTTTGGAGGAGGAGCCAGACCTCCTGGGGTGGGGCCATGCCTAGGGGAGGAGCCATATCTCCTGGGGGTGGAACTAGGTCTCCTGGGGGTGTAGCCAGACCTCCTGGGGTGGGGCCATGCCTGGGGGAGGAGCCATATCTCCTGGGGGTGGAGCCAGGCCTCCTGGGGTGGGGCTAGGCTTGGGGGCAAAGTCAGGCTCCTGCAGAGGACCCACGTTCCCTGGGGTTGGAGCCATAACTTGGGGGAGAATCCAGATTTCCTTGAGGTAGAACTAGGTCTCCTGGGCCAGGCCTGGAGCAGAAGCCAGACCTCAAGGGGTGGAGCCAGGCCTCCTAGGGTGGAGCTAGGCCTCGGTGCGGAGCCAGGCTCCTACAGAGAACCCACCTCCCCTGAGGTTGGGGCCGTAACCGGGGAGAGAATCCAGATTTCCCTGAGGTGGAACTAGGTCTCCTGGGGATGGGGCCAAGCCTGGAGCAGGAGCCAGACCTCAAGGGGTGGGGCCAGGCCTCCTGGGGTGGTGCCTTGCTTGGGGATGAGGCCATGACTGTGAGAGGAGCCAGATCTCCTTGGGGTGGAACCCCGTCTCCTAGTGGTGGGGCTAGGACCGGAGCAGGTGCCAGGATCTTGGGGCTGGAGCTAGGCCTGGAGGAGAAGCCAGACCTCAAGGGGCAGGGCCAGGCCTTTGGGTGGGGCAGGACTCCTGGAGGTGGGGCCATGCTTGAGGGAGGAGCCAGTTGTCCCTTGGGCAGGGCCAAGTAGGGGTGGGGCCAGGCCTTCTGGGACCTAAGGGAGGTCCAGAGGGTGGGGCCAATCCTGGGGCGGGTCTACGCTTGGGGAGGGCCGAGCCCAGCCCTGGTTGGAGAAGGAAATCAAAAGGGACCCCTCCTTGCTGGCCTTCTGGCTGAGCCTCGGAGCCTGGTTTTCACAGGGCACCTTGGTCTTTCGTCAACATCTGTCCAAATAGTACCTTTAAAAATCATTGCCAAAGCGTTTGCTCCTAAGGATTGGAAACGACCATCGACAGGGGACGGGTTAAACCGATTAAGGTGACTGACACCGCGCAGTGATGCGCAGCCAGTGTAACTGCCCTGTGGAGGACGTCTAGGTGCGTCGTCTGGTAGAAGGTAGGAGGGCAGACAGCGTGGTCTGCATGCTCTATGCCACCATTTGGGCACAAAAGCAAAACAACATACAATCATGTGGTTATCTACGCATCCAGAATTTCTGGAAAGACCCCAAGAAAGTGGTCATATCGCTTGCCTCTAGGAAGCTGGGAGCGGGACAGGGCTGTGAGGGAGACGTCTCACTTTATTTTCACTTTATTCCTGAGCCAGCCGGGGCCGTGTGTGGCTGTGGACCACAGAACCAGACACAGCGCTCAGTGCGCTAAGGCGAGGGTTTCGTCCTGGGCTGGGTGGCATCCAGGCACAGGCAGTCCTGGCCAGGCAGCAGCTCCACTGGAACAGCAACCTCACCCACTCCTGTCCTCTTGACTGCAAAACGGTGGCTCCACCACCAAGGTCACGAGGCGTACCAGGCGGGAGGGAGAGCAGTGCACAGTACAGCCGAGGGAAAGGCTTTTCCAGAAGCCCCCAAACTGACCTGCAGGTCTCACTGGCAGCGCTGGGCAGATGGCCCTGCCAGCCACAGAGAAGGTCATTTCTCAGCGGCACCCTGGTGCGCCGGACAGAGCTGGAGTTCTATAGGAACGGAGCATGGAGCTGAGGCTGGCACCTTTGCACCTCAGGAAATTTGCACTCTGTAACCCAGTTCCCTGCCTAATAGATTCAACATCAGCCTAGGAACCATGTGAGAACGTGCCCAGGGGAGCCAACTGCTTGTCCCCCCATCCGCACCCCCAGCTCATGTCTGTGGCACGGCCTGGGTGCAGAACCCTCCCCCCCCACCGCCCCCTGTGGGAGCAGAGGCAGGCACGACTTGGTGGAAGGAGGTTTGAGGCAGCAGGGCCCTGCTTCCTGCTGACGGGAGGATGGGGGCTGTGCCAGGTGACAGGTGAGATGGCAGATGGTGGCAGAGGGGAGTGCCAGTCTGGGAAGTAATGAGGTAGCTCATTATCAGGCGATGTTTGTTTGTGGCCGAGAACTCAGCACCAGCCCAACTCAGCTCAGCCCAGGTTGGAGGCCTGCTGCTGCGCATTTAGAGAGCACAGCCCTGTCTGCATGCAGGGTCCTAGATGCCCCTCTGTAAAAGGTGCCTCCTGGTCAGCTGGAGATGTGCTTCAGATGCAGATCCTGGGCTCTGTTACCCAGAGACTAAAACCTGGTGGGTCAGAAGGGGTTCAGCAACCTGCATTTTTTTTTTTTTTTTTTGAGATGGAGTTTCGCTCTTGTTGCCCAGGCTGGAGTGCAATGGTGTGATCTCAGCTCACTGCGACCTCCATCTCCCAGGTTCAAGCAATTCTCCTGCCTCAGCCTCCCGAGTGGCTGGGATTACAGGCATGCGCCACCAGGCCCGGCTAATTTTGTATTTTTAGTGGAGACGGGGTTTCTCCATGTTGGTCAGGTTGGTATCAAACTCCCGACCTCAGGTGATCCGCCCGCCTTGGCCTCCAAGTGCTGGGATTACAGACATGAGCCACTGTGCCCGGCCTCAACCTGCATTTTTAGACAAGCTCCCAGGTGATTGGGATGCAGAAAGTCCCTGGCTTGACTACAGATTTATATCCAGATGCAGTTTCTTGGGCACCTCTATGGGTGGGCACAGCTCTACACCTGCTGCACACATTCGGTTCTGTTTGGTTCTCACTGGAGGATCGCTACCCATGAGGTCAAACTATCACCACCCCATTTCACAGACAAGGAAATGCAAGCCCAGAGAGGTGAAGTCCTGTGGTCTAGGTCACACAGCGCTTCTGGAGGAGCCTGCACCTGGCAGACAGCCTTGGCCTCCCGGGCCCACAAAGCCCTTGTAGCTGCTGTGTCCTCTTTGGTTTTTTTTTTTTTTTTTTTTTTTTTGAGGCAGAGTCTTGCTCTGTCACCGAAGCTGGAATGCAATGGAGTGATCTTGGCTGACTGCAACCTCTGCCTCCTGGGTTCAAGCAATTCTCCTGCCTCAGCCTCCTGAGTAGCTGGGATTACGGGCACGCGCCACCATGCCTGGCTACTTTTTGTATTTTTTAAGTAGAGACGGTGTTTCACCATTTTGGCTAGGCTGGTCTCAAGCTCCTGACCTGAAGTGATTTGCCCACCTCAGCCTCCTAAAGTGCTGGGATTACAGGCGTGAGCCACCACGCTTGGCCTGTCCTGTTTGGTCTTGCAACGTATTTGAAGGTCTGGTGCTGTTACCCGCCTTTAACAGACAGGGCAGACTGAGGCCTTAGGGGCTGGGTGACCACTCTGAGTTCTGGCCCTTTCAGGGAGTAGGTGTCTCTATTGGGGTTCTCCAGGGAGTAGGTGTCTCTATTGGGGTTCTCCAGAGAAACAGAACCAAAAGAGTGCATGTGTGTGCATGTGTGCACATGCGTGTGTGTGCATATGTGTGTGTGCGTGTGTGTGTAGAGGCATTTATTTTAGGGAATTGGCTCCAGTGATTGTGGAGGCTGACAAGTCCACAGTCTGCAGGGTGGGCCACCAGCCTGACAACCTGGGGAAGCATTGATTGATGTTGCAGCTCAAGTCCCAGGTCGTCTGCTGGCAGAATTCCTTCTTGCTTGGGGAATATCAGTTTTTTTGTTCTATGTTTTTTGTTCCACTGACTGGATGAGGCCCACGTTCTGGAGGGCGGCCTGCTTTACTGGAAGTCCACTGATCAAAATGTTCCTCTCATTCCAAAACACCCTCATGGAAACATCCAGAATAACATTTGACAAACATATAGGCACCATCACCCACCCAATTTGATGCATAAAATTGACCATCACAACACCCAGTAACTACTTGTTGAATGACTCAATGATCCTTCCCGGGGCCAGGCAAGGCCCAGTTCTGTTAGGGCAGATTCCTCGTTCACGAGCATGAACCCAGATCTGAAAAAGCTCCCTGTGGCCCGTGGCTAGCACCTGCCTAGCACCTGCCTGGGTGGCCGCCTCTTACTATGGCCTTAGTCCTGGGCTCTTACCTGCTCCCTGCTGGAGGAGACGAGTCCGGGCCAGGGCCAGCTTGACTCCTGCCCGCTGCTTCTGTACGCAGTCGTGCCCAGCCCTGCAGAGCATCTCCAGTTCCAGCCAGAATGCTGGTGGCCTCTCTGGAAGCGTGCCAGCTTGGTCCTCACAGGTGGTGGCCTCTGAACACCTACCACCACCTCCTGGGGAATTATGGAGACTTTTGTTTTTAGATATTGACCTTGAGCCTGCAGCTTGGCTTCTCTCTCTCATTACGTAACCTGCCACCTGGGGAGGGTTCCAAGGCTTGCTGTGCTGACCCCACCTTCCCATCTTTGGGGAGTACTTGGGACCCAGGTTACCTGTTGGCAAGTGGTGTCGCATGGGGGCTCTGGAGTCCAAGTCTGGCTGGAATCCCCACTCTGCATGGCAGGCTGAGCCTCCCTGGGCCTCAGTATCCTCAGCTATAAATGGAGAAAACACTAGGATCTGCTTCAAGGCTGCTGTGGGAATCAAAGGGAAGGAGGCAGGAACTGTCTGCCGCAGGCCTGGGGTGTAGAGGGCTGTCCATGAACTAAACGCTGCCACAGCCATCGGCATCCTCATCGTTGTGCGTGTGTGTGTGTGTGTGTGTGTGTGTGTGTCTGTGTGTGTCTGTGTGTGTCTGTGTGTAGGGGCATTTATTTTAAGGAATTGGCTCAAGTCCCGCCTTCCTCCCCGTCCCTCCCCTCAGGGGAAGGCTTTGGTGGGGAGGTGGTGTTCTGCCAGGGGCCATACAATCCACCCATCTTCTTGCTACCTGTCAGCAAGTGGCTCACCCTGCCACCACCCCAGGTGAGCTGTGGATTGAGGAACCCTAGTCCTGATCTCCCATCGGTGGTAGGAAGCCAGGCATCTGTATAGACCAAGAGCGGCAGCAGCCCAGCCCAGCTAAAGTGTGGCCTTTGGCAGAATGGTTCAAGTCTGGCTCTGCTCTCTGTGACTGGACAGGAAGCTTGGCTTCTTTGGACATCTGACTCCTCCATAAAATGAGGGTGGTGACAGCAATGCCTCCAGGACAGTGTCAAGAATGAAACGAGAGATTGTAGATGCTGAGGTTTGAATGTTTGTCCCCTCTGAAATGCATGTTAAAACTTTTTTCTTGTTTTTTTTTGAGATGGAGTTTCACTCTTGTTGCCCAGCCTGGAGTGCAATGGCACGATCTTGGCTCACCACAACCTCCGCCTCCTGGGTTCAAGCAATTCTCCTGCCTCAGCCTCCTGAGTAGCTGGGATTATAGGCATTCACCACCACATCCGGCTAATTTTTTTGTATTTTTAGTAGAGACAGGGTTTCTCCATGTTCGTCAGGCTAGCCTCGAACTCCCGAACTCAGGTGATCCACCCACCTCGGCCTCCCAAAGTGCTGGGATTACAGGCGTGAGCCACCGCGCCCAGCCTTCCATGTTGAAACTTAATCCCCAGTGCAGCCGTGTTGAGAGGTGGGGCCTTTAAGAGGTGATTGGGTCGTGAGGACTGTGCCATTCCTGGGTTAATGGGTTAATAGAGGAGTGAGTTCTCATAGAAGCGGACTGTGGCTTTATTCGAAAGACCTGAGCTTGCACACTCAGCCCCTGCACCAGGGGATGCTCTGCGCCACCTCGGGGTGCCACAGAGGGCTCCCACCGGCAAGAAGGCTCCCCCCAACCTTGAACTTCTCAGACTCCATATCTGTAAGAAATAAATTCCTTTGCTTTGTAAATTTCCCAGTTTCAGGTATTCTATTCTAAGTGACAGAACATGGACTAAAGCAGTAGGAAAGGGGCTTATCCTAGAGCCTGGCAGACAGTTAGGACCCTAAATAAAAATACACACCGAGGTGTTGTCAAGAGCGGCCTGTCCGTGAGGGGTCCGGGCCCTTCTTATACTGGGCTATGTGCCTGGCACTGCATTAACTTCTTTTTAAATAGGAAATTAACCATTTTTCCTATTTGAACGTGTGCATTTAGTGCATTCACAGAGTTGTTGCCACCATTACCAGTATTTAATTCCAGAACTTTTCATCATCCCACACGGAAGCTCTGTCCCCACGAGCAGTCCCTCCCTGTCCCCTCTCTTCCTTGGCCACCCCTCGTCGGCTTTTACCTGTGCTGGAGATTTCGTGTAAGTGGAATCACACTGTGTGAGCTTGTGTGTGTGGCCTTTTCCTCTTTGCACACGTTTTCATGGCCCATCCATGTTGTAGCGTGTTGATGCTTTGTTCCTTCTTACAGCTGAATAGTATTCCATCATATGGAGAGACCACAGCTTATCTGCTCATCCATTGAAGGTCATTGGGATGTTTTCTTTCATTAACTGCCAAAACATATTTCTTTTTATTTTATTTTATTTTATTTTGTTTTTTTGAGACATAGTCTTTCTCTGCTGCCCAGGCTGGAGTGCAGTGGTGCAATCTCGGTTCACTGCAACCTCCGCCTCTTGGGTTCAAATGATCCTTCTGCCTCAGCTTCCTGAATAGCTGGGATTACAGGTGTATGCCACCACGCCTAACTAATTTTCGTATTTTTGATAAAGACAGGCTTTCACCATGTTGGTCAGGCTGGTCTCCAACTTCTGATCTCGTGATCCACCTGCCTTGGCCTCTCAAAATGCTGGGATGACAGGCGTGAGCCACTGCACCCGGCCAATGTATTTCTACTATAGAGTTTGTTTGTTTGTTTGTTTGTTTTTGAGACGGAGTCTCGCTCTGTCACCCAGGCTGGAATGCAGTGGCTCAATCTTGGCTCACTGCAAGCTCCACCTCCCGGGTTCACACCATTCTCCTGCCTCGGCCTCCGAGTAGCTGGGACTACAGGCGTGCACCACCATGCCCGGCTAATTTTTTGTATTTTTAGTAGAGACGGGGTTTCACCGTGTTAGCTGGGATGGTCTCAATCTCCTGGCCTCATGATCTGCCCGCCTCGGCCTCCCAAAGTGCTGGAATGACAGGCGTGAGCCACCGCGCCCAGCTCTCTAATAGTAGAGTTTTAATGGAAGTGTGGCATACATGTGAGAATCTCATGAGTCATACATGCACCATGAGTTGAATTTACACAGGGTGAACACAGCCATGTAACAGCACCAGGTCAAGAAATAGAGCATTACCAGCCCCCAAGAAGCCCCTTTCACGTCCCCTACTAGACTGTCCACTCCCTGACAGTAACCAGTAATCTGCCCATTAATCAGCTTTATCTCTGAGATTAGGCCGGGCTCAGCGGTTCACGCCTGTAATCCCAACATTTTGGGAGGCCGAGGTGGGTGGATCACTTGAGGTCAGGAGTTCGAGACCAGCCTGGCCAACATGGTGAAACCCTGTCTCTACCAAAAATACAAAAATTAGCTGAGTGTGGTTGTATGTCCCTATAATCCCAGCTACTTGGGAGGCTGAGGCAAGAGAATTGCTTGAACCTGGGAGGTGGAGGTTGTAGTGAGCCGAGATTAAGCCTCTGCACTCCAGCCTGGGCGACAGAGCAAAACTTCATCTTAAAAAAAAAAAAAAAAAAAAAAAAGGCCGGGCACAGTGGCTCACGCCTATAATCCCAGCACTTTGGGAGGCTGAGGTGGGCGGATCACGAGGTCAGGAGATCGAGACCATCCTGGCTAACACGGTGAAACCCCGTCTCTACTAAAAATACAAAAAATTAGCCAGTCGTGGTGGCGGGCGCCTGTAGTCCCAGCTACTCCGGAGGCTGAGGCAGGAGAATGGTGTGAACCTGGGAGGTGGATCTTGCAGTGAGCCAAGATTGCGCCACTGCCCCCAGCCTGGGTGACAGAGCGAGACTCCGTCTCAAAAAAAAAAAAAAAAAGATTTCTCTCTGAGATTTCCGTAAGTGAAATTAGACAGCATGTGCTTTCTGTGTGCCTGGCTTCTTTCACTCATTGCCATGTTTGAGCAAGTCATGCATGCTGTTGCATGCTGTTTTAGCTCATTCATGTTCGTTGCTGCATAGTATTCCCTGATATTCCATGGTACAAATAGAGCAAATCAGTGTATTCATTTGTGTGGGTTGCTCCCAGGTTAGGGCTGACACCATTCATGCTGCTGTGAATATTCTTGCACATGCCTCTTGGTGGACAAATGCACTCACATCTGTTGAGTCCTGGGAGTGAGACCTGAAGTCATGGGCTGTGTGTGGTCACCTTTCATAGATGTTGCCAATTCTACAAAGTCCTGCAATTAAAGACCCTCTAGTTGTATGGGAGAGTTCCACTTGTTCTACATTCTTGCCTTCCATTAACTTTTGTTTTTGTTTTTAACTGTTTTATGGAAATACAATTCACATACTATACAATTCATCCATTTAAAGTTTTTTTAAAGAGCAGTTAGTGGATTCATGGGGTTGTGCAGCCATCACCACCGTCAGTTTTGGAACATTTTCATTACTCCTGAACCCCTACCTGTCAATCCCCAATCCTTCCATCCCTCAGCGCTTGGGTTTTCTGTGTCTATGATTCGGGCATTTCATACAAATTGAATCATGCAATATTTGTCTTTGGTTTGGCTTCTTTTACCCAGCATGATGTTTTCAAGGTTCATCCACATTGTAGCATGTGTCAGGATCCGTTCCTTTTCATGGCTGAGTAATATTCCATCACATGGATAGACCACGTTTTGTTTAACCATTTATCATTTGATGGGCATTTGGGTTGCTTCCACCTTTTAGCTACTGTGAGCACGGCTTCTGTGAACATTCACCTGCAAGCTTTTATATGGACGGACGTTTTCCATTTCCTTGGGTAGATACCTAGTGCGGCAGGGGGCACAAAAGGTGATAACTCTAGGTTAAACTGTTTGAGGAACTGCCAGACTGCTTTCCATGGCAGTTGCGCTATTTCACATCCTCACCAGAGCTGTCTGTGCCCACGAAAACATGCCGCTCCTCCACACAGCGCTGAGCACGGGCAAACCTCACAGGGCTTGGCATCTTCTTGCTGGGGGGCGGGAGGGGACGAGGTAGTATCTGCTTCGATGATGGGGTCGGCACCTGGGCAGTGTCTAGTGTCTGCTTTGATGATGGGGTCAGCATCTGGGCAGTGTCCAGGACACCCTTGCTGGTCTGGCACGAATGCTGTGGCCACGGCGGCGTCTCAAGGTGGCATCCTGCCCAGAGTCCCCAGCGGTACCTGCTGCCCACAGCCTCGGGCCCCTCACTGTGAACTGTCACGTTCCCTGGTTGGCAGGAGTCTCCGGGGAAGAACAATTGGTGTGAACTCCCTGTGCGGGGCGGGGGCTGGGCGCGGGGAAGTCTCATCATTTCTAGGGAATTTCACAGAGGCCGCCCAATGGGCTGTTCCAGGGCCATGTGTGCCCAAAGCCCACTCCAGCCACTTGGAGAAGGGGCCTCAGACAGCCCTTTGTCTTTAGTCTCTTGTAATCCAGAGAGTTCCCTTTGGAGTGGAGAAGTTCCCCAGAACAAGAGGAGGGGGTTCTGGGTCCTGCTTGTGAGAACACAGAAGCTCCTAGGGGTGAAACTCCTATGGGCAACGCCCCTTAGATAAACACACAGAGGAGGCCACACAGCCTCACAGCCAGCAGCAGTCATGGAGCTTGGTGTCAAACACTGGATGCTGGGGGCAGGACAGGCCACGTGGACGTGCCAGCACAGTCTCCTGCCCAAAGAGGAGACCCTCAAAGGGAGCTCCCAGGGCTGCCCACTGACCTTCTGGCCCGAGCCCTGCATTCCTTGCTCTGACAAGGCCTGGGAGTTCCAGAGCCTGCCCCTCACTCCCGAGTGACCTTGGGCAAGTCCCTCCCCATCCTGGGTCTCTGCATGCCCATCAGCGGGGCACAGGGTACACCTAGCAATGCCCAGGGCTCTCCCTGCCCTGAGCTCTCTGGGGAAGCTGGGATGAACCACAAAGCAACCAGCTCTTTTGGGTAAAAATCCTCCAGGCTCATTTGCCGGGTGGTGGCTGTCCCTGAGGCCATGTGAGTCTATATTCCAGAGCCCAGGAACGCCTGATGGTGGAGGCCAGCCACCCTGGCAGGAGACTGCCCCATGTCCACGGAGCCCTTGGGCCTCCCAGTGGTGAGGAGGGAGAAGGAACAGCTGCTGGAAAATGCCAGACGTCTTCATTGTGATCGGCATGAGGGTTTGCTCCAAGCACAGAGACTGGTTCTCCTTCCCTCCTTTATTTGCTCAGCTTTGAGCTCACGGACTGACACTTACCAGGAGTTTAACAAATATTTATCGAGTGAATGAATTCATTCATTTGCTTATTCAATCAAGAAGACTGAAATCTTACAGTCAGAAGCTGCAGCCACAAAGGCAGCCCAAAGCTTGTTTATTAAATGCCGGCTGTGGTGGCCGTGTCCTGCCAGCATGGTCTGGTGTGGCCTCCATGGTGCCCTCGGGAGGGGGTGACAATATAGCACAAGGTGCTCACAGCTCCTGGGATGGCTTCACCTGGAGGCTGGGGAGGCAGGGTGGGAAAGATGAGCACCGTCATCACATGAGGGTGACTCCTGCCCAGTGACAGAGGCAAGGCTGATGGGAAGAGTGCTGGGCGAGGGGCCGCCTTTTCCTCACCTGAATGCCGTTCACACCCGGCTTCATTTTTCTTCTGAGTCACACTCTTGGGCCTGGACGAGGCCATCTATTACTGGAGTTTTAAGCTGCTTTGTGAACCACAGGACAGCTGGCCGCTTGGTGAGGCCTGTTCCACCCTAGGGGCCTCGTGGTGGGGAGTGGGCAGGATTTTTAAAATCTAACCAGAGGTGACAAGCAGAGCAGCCCCAGCAGAGGGAAGATGAATGAGGCAGGGGCCGGGGGACGTCCTGGGAAGCCCAGATCCAGGTCATTTTTTGGCTGAGACCCACCGTGGTGCTGTGCTGGGCCAGGAAAGACCCATGACTGCTCAAGGCCATTTTAATGCCCTCAGTTCTTTTCCTTTTTTGGGATGGAGTCTCACTCCATCACCCAGGCTGGAGTGCAGTGACAGAGTGCAGGAGAGGCTCGGCTCCCTGCAGCCTCCGCCTTCCGGGTTCAAGCAATTCTCCTGCCTCAGCCTCTCGAGTAACTGGGATTACAAGCACCTGCCACCACGCCTGGCTAATTTTTGTATTTTTAGTAGAGACGGGGGTTTCACCATGTTGGCCAGTCTGGTTTTGAACTAACCTCAAGTGATCCACCTGCCTCAGCCTCGCAAAGTGTTGGGATTACAAGCGTGAGCCACCGCGCCCGGCCGATGCCTTCAGTTCTATATTTGTGCACCTCGCACTCTGAGATCTCTTTCTCCAGCAGCTTCCTACCTGACTGATGAGGCCCTGATCCTCACACGGCCTCCAGGCTTCTGGCCTTGCCCCCGACCTCCTACCAGCAATAATCACAACCCCACTGGGGCTCATGGACAGTGCACGGCCTGTAAGTAAGGCACAGGCAGGAGCACATGCAAACTTCACAGGGAGGCCTGTAAATTAGATTCTTGGAAGCTATGCTTTTCGAATAAGGAAACAAGCTCAGAGAGGCTGAGTGTCTCTCTGAGGTCCCACAGGTGCAGATGGTGGAGCTGGGACTTAACCCGGAGTCCTGTTCCAGAGCTCTGCCCTCGCTCCTGTTACAGGTGTAGCCCCCAGGCATGGCCCTGCTGCCTGGGCTGGGGTCTGCCCAACTCTTCTGGTTCCCACCCACACTCCCCTCCCCAGGAAGATGCCCCTGAGAAGTCAGCCCACCTGGTTCTCTGCAGTCTCCGGCGCACCTGCCCCCTAACCTTCAGCCAGGTCCTGCCTCTAGGATCAGGTGAGAAAGCTGTCCACAACCAGTGTATCTAGGACCAAACTTCATTGTACACAGAAACGTGCACTGTACAGGTTTACTCCATCAGTTACCAGGAATGCAAGGATTTTGCCGATGGAGGGGAGACTGCATTGTGTTCAGAACTTTGGTTCAGAACAGAGCTTTTCGCATTTTGGAAAACCACATCCCCAGTGGCCAAGCGGGGTAAGGTAGGTGAGTGCTCCAGGTGCTGCACTGGGGCTGGGCGCCACCATTTGCTGTCATGCCCACTGTGGGCCACCGTGGCAAGCAGATGACAGCCCTGTTCTCTCTTCCCTGGGGAGGCATGGAAACCCCATTATTTTATATTTATGTTTATTCCTTTCTGATCAGCTGCGTGTAACAGTGGGGGCATTACGTGGAGTTGAAGAAGGTGTTTTGTAGGTTTCCGTGCATTTCGTTTCAGGATAGCAATGGACATGTAAAATTATTTGCTGTAAAGAAGGAGGTTGACCCCGTCTCTACTAAAAATATAAAAAATTAGCTGGGCGTGGTGGCGGGCACCTGTAGTCCCAGCTACTCGGGAGGCTGAGGCAGGAGAATGGCGTGAACCCGGGAGGCGGAGCTTGCGGTGAGCCAAGATGCGCCACTGCACTCCAGCCTGGGTGACAGAGGAGTGAGACTGTCTCAAAAAAAAAAAAAAAAAAAAAGAAGGAGGATGATCTGTTGGGTTGAATGAACACTACCAGCTGGGCAGATGCACCCTTGGGGATGGTTGAATGCTTTTAAATTTTTTTTTAGCTCAGCCACTGCTTTTTTTTTTTTTTAAAGCTTTATTGAGATATAATTAATATACTGAAATCTGGCCAGGTACAGTGACTCACGCCTGTAATCCTAGCACTTTGAGAGAAGCCAAGGTGGGTGGATCACTTGAGATCAGGAGTTCGAGAACAGCCTGGCCAACATGGCGAAACCCTGTCTCTACAAAAAAATACAAAAATTAGCTGGGTGCGATGGCACGCCCCTGTGATCCCAGCTACTCGGGAGGTTGAGGCATGAGAATTGCTTGAGCCTGGGAAGCGGAGGTTGCAGTGAGACAAGATCATGCCACTGCACTCCAGCCTGGGCAACAGAGCAAGACTCTGTCTTAAAAAAAAAATCTGTACATATTTAATGCGTAATTTGATGAGTTTGGACATAGGCAAACAGCCATGATACCAACACCATGATCAGGGAAATCAACGCATCCAGCACCTCCAGAACACTCCCCATGTCCCCATTATTTGTGGTAAGAACACAGTGTGAGACCTGTCCTCAAAGTCTTTTTTATTTTTGAGACAGAGTCTCGCTCTGTTGCCCAGGCTGGAGTGTAGTGGCGTGATCTTGGTTCACTGCAACCTCCGCCTCCAGGGTTCAAGTGATTCTCCTGCCTCAGCCTCCTGAGTAGCTGGGATTACAGGTGCCCGCCACCACGCCCGGCTGACTTTTGTATTTTAGAGACACGGATTCACCATGTTGGCCAGGCTGGTCTCGAACTCCTGACCTCAGGTGATCCGCCTGCCTCGGCCTCCCAAAGTGCTGGGATTACAGGTGTGAGCCACCATGCCCGGCCTATTTTTTATTTTTATTTTATTTTATTTTGAGACAGTGTCTCACTCTGTCACACAGGCTGGAGTACAGTGGTGCATTCATAGCTCACTGCAGCCTCAAACTCCCGGGCTCAAGTGATCCTCCCACCTCAGCCTCCCAAGTAGCTGGGACCACAGGTGCGTGCCACTACACTGGGCTAATTCTTAATTTTTTTTGTAGAGACGGAGTCTCACTATGTTACTGTCTTGAGCTCCTGGCTTCAAGCGATCCTCCTGCCTCTGCGTGAACGACGGCACCCAGCCCCCAGTGATGTTTTTATGTGATTTCTTAAAATTAGGATCCACATATTCTCCACGCCGTGCATCTTGTGGTTCTGTTGCTTTTCGCTCCCCAGCCCCTTCGCCGCTTCCCTAGCCCGCCCCACCCTAAGACAGCAGGGACACTCACTTTCCCGTGCAAAGTGGCCTTCCCATCTCCCATCTGTGCATCCAACCAAGATTCGAGGAGCAGCCACCTCGTGCTAAGGAGTGGGGTACATTCCTGAGGATGACCCTGGTCCCTGCCGTGTGGACAGCAGAGTCTAGAGGAGGAGAGAGCAGAGACAAGCATTAGAAAAAGAGTGGCTGATCGCTCCAGACTCTGCTGAGAGGCAGGAGCCTCCCCCTGCCTGCTCCTGCCTGCTCCCTCCTCCCTGCACTGATCCCTTCCTCCTGCCCCCAGTGGGCCGCCTGGTTAATTACCGCTGCCTCCCAGCTTCTCCAGCTCCCACACCTCCAACTCCCCAGCCTAAGGGAGGAGCCTCCCTGGTCCCCTTCCTGAATGATATTTACATGCCAGCCACGCTCCGCTCCAGAAAGAGGAGGACTGTGGCAATTTCCTTTTTATCAATGAGGCTCAGAGAAGTCGATAACCTACCCAGAGTCACCCAGAAATGAACCTCTGGAGGCAGGATTCAAACCCAGCAGGGCCTCAGGGTCACACTGTTTTTTCCCCTAGGGTTGAGAGAGCGGGATCCAGGTGGACACTGGAGTTCCTCCGAGCTTAGATGAGCTGTATCAGGGTTCGGCAAACCACATCCCTTGGGCCAAATCCCACTGCAGCCTGCTTTTGTAAATAAAGTTTTATTGGAACACAGCCACACCTGTGCATTGACATATTACTTAGGCTCTTCTGTTTCTCCAATGGCAGAGCCCAGGGGTTGCAACACAGACCATTTGTGCAAAAGCCAAAAATCTTCACTATCCAGCCCTTACAGGAAAAGTTGGCCAAACCCTGTGCTACATGTTTAGCAGGACAAAGAGAAAGAAACCTGCAGGAGCCTCTCTTCCCCCAGCCTAAATTATTTACAATTTAAATTTAAAGCCACTTTCATTTAGTAGCCTATTCTTGAACTGGCTCTGAAAAGGATTCCTTGTTCTGGAAGGCAGACAGTGTGAGACTGTAGAGGTGAGAGTGAAAATCTTAAGGCCCGTGTCTGAATTCTAAGGATATACTTCCAAATCTGTGTGCATTCCCTGCATGAACTATTCAATTTAAATTTTTAAAAAGAGGAAGAAAATAGCCATCTCCATGGTTTTTCCTTCTCATTGCTCCAATTCCATAACAACAAGCCCTCCAGCAAGCCTCAATTTATTCAAATTCCCAAGCTGGGTTTGGAGGGGCGGGAGACAGAAATCCTGTCCCCCAGATCAAATCATGCTGTCACCAGAATGGGCTTGGTATTTTTTTCCAGCGAGTGTCTTGGTTTGTGTGAGGACAGATGATGGTGTCACGCCCACGCTGGGTATGACAGGGGAGAGGAGTCCGCGGGGGGGAGCCGGGGGACTGCCCGCTTCCTCGAAGCCTGGACTCATAAGGAGGCGTTCCCTGGTATCAACGAGCCTCTCCGAGCAACTGCCTGCCCACAGCCGGCAGGAATCAGTCCTGGCCAGTGAGTGCGTGAATTTCCCTGGGCTGCCATAACAAACGCCACAGCCGGGGGCTTAAGCTACAGGAATCATTCTCTCACTCTGGAGGCCAGAAGGCTGCGATCAAGGCATGGGCAGGGCTGGTTCCTTCCCAGGCCAGTGAGGGGGCACCTGGTCCAGGCCGTGCTCTTCGGCTTGTAGCCTGCACCTTCCCTCTCTGTTTCTTCACATCATCTTCTCTTAGGGCATGTCTGTGTCCAAATTTCCCCTTTTTATAAACACCCTGGTCATATGGGATTACAGCCCACCCTAATGACCTCATTTTAATTTGATCACCTCCCTGTCACCAAATAAAGTCACATTCAGAGGTACAGGGGTTATGACTTGGGGGAGTTCATATGATAGCTTCCCCCATGTCAGGGAGTGGACAGCGGGCTGGTCGGGTGGATGACGGAGCTGGGTGCGGAAAGCTTTGGTGGGGGTGACCCACAGAGCAGGTGCGAGCAACAGTGTGGGCGATGATGGCCCCCACCCTCATGACCACCGGACCCCATCTCTTTTTTTGTTTTTTTTTTTTTTGAGACGGAGTCTCGCTCTGTCACCCAGACTGGAGTGCAGTGGTGCGATCTCGGCTCACTGCAACCTCCACCTCCCGGGTTCAAGTGATTCTCCTGCCTCAGCCTCCTGAGTAGGTGGGATTACAGGCATGCACCACCACTCCCGGCTAATTTTTGTATTTTTAGTAGAGACGGGGTTTCACCATGTTGGCCAGGCTGGTTTTGAACTCCTAACCTCAAGTGATCCGCCTGCCTTGGCCTCCTTGGGATCCTCTGCCTCCCCCAAAGTGCTGGGATTACAGGCATAAGCCACCACGCCCGGCCTCTTTCTCCAATCCCAGCCTTCTGGACTCGGCGTCACCATGGGCATCTATGGGCAGGCAGCCTGTGGGGGTGAACACAGTGATTCATGCTGCCTGTCCCAATATGCCAACAGCGCCCTGGGAGGAATGGCTGGTGTTGCAGTTGAACCCCTGCAAGGCAGCCATTAGCATCTCGTGTTCCCTAGGTAAGAGCAGGTACCCTCTCCCACTCATCCACGGAGGGTCTTGTGGCCTCCCAGCTGAATGGGGGCTTACCCCTCCCACCCCTCAGTGAGGCACAGACTGCACCTGAACGAACCTGTCCTCCACACCCTGGCACCAGCCACCCCTCCTCAGCTTTTAAAATACTTTAAAAAGCAGTTATCAAGAAATACTGATCAGGCCAGACACAGTGGCCCACACCTGCAATCCCAGCACTTTGGGAGGCCAAGACAGGTGGATCACTTAAGGTCAGGAGTTTGAGACCAGCCTGGCCAACATGGTGAAACCACATCTCTACCAAAAATATTTTTAAAATTAGCCAAGCGTGGTGGCACGTGCCTGTAATCTCAGCTACTCAGGAGGCTGAGGCAGGAGAATCACTTGAACCCGGGAGGCGGAGGTTGCAGTGAGCCGAGATGGTGCCACTGCAGTCCAGCCTGGGTGACAGAGTGAGACTCCGTCTCAAAAAAATAAAATAAATAAGTACATGAATCACACTAATCAGAATTTCTTGTGTTCCACATTTCACAGATGTTTTCACACACAGCCCTCAGAAGCCCCGTGAGGAAGGCGCTGTGGGCAGAATGCTCAGAGATGGGAAGTCACTGCCCAAGGCCACACCACACAGCTGAGACCTAAACAGAGTGCTGAGACCTAAACGCTGGATATCTCCAGGGCTGTCCCATTGATATCTTTCTTTTCTTTTTTTTTTTTTTAATTATACTTTAAGTTCTAGGGTACATGCGCACAACGTGCAGGTTTGTTACATATGTATACATGTGCCATGTTGGTGTGCTGCACCCATTAACTTGTCATTTACATTAGGTATATCTCCTAATGCTTTCCCTCCCCCCTCCCCCCGATATCTTTCAATAACATGTGCACAGAGACAGCTGTCAGTGGGGACACTGCCTGGATGCCGCCTGAACACTGCCTGGATGGAGGACAGCTAGTTTGGCGTTCGCTTCAGAATCATCTGGGGGAGGGACAATGGGAGTATGGAGGAGGGAAGATGGCTCCCAGGTGGAAGCTGGTGATGGGCCCCAGGTGGGCACCCCAGGGCACCCTAGGTGAGCACAAGGGGTTCATTACACTCTGCCTTCTTAGGTAGATGCGTGTTTGTCATTTTCCATAGTAAATGGTTTTTTTTTCAATGATCTTGAGTAAGTATATGAGATAGCGTTAAATATAAGGCAAGGCTTCCCTCCACTCCCAAAACAGATCCCTTTCAACAGGGGATGTGGTGGATGTGGTGGAGCTAACACAAGAACACAAGACTGGCCATGTAGGAGAATCGCTTAAACCCGGGAGGCGGTGGTTGCAGTGAGCTGAGATGGTGCCATTGCACCCCAGCCTGGGCGACAAGAGGGGAACGTCGTCTCAAAAAAAAAAAAAAAAAAAAAGGGACTGGCTGTGTATCGATCATTATGGAAGTTCAGTGGTGGGTACATGAGTGTTTTTTTTTGTTTGTTTGTTTTTTGTTTTTGTTTTTGTTTTTTGAGATGGAGTCTTGCTCTGTTGCCCAGGCTGGAGTACAATGGCACCACCTCAGCTCACTGCAACCTCCACCTCCCAGGTTCAAGTGATTCTCCTGCGTCAGCCTCCCGAGTTGCTGGGATTACAGGTGTGCACCACCACACTGGGCTAATTTTTGTATTTTTAGTAGAGACGGGGTTTCACCATCTTGGCCAGGCTGGTCTCGAACTCCCGACCTCAGGCGATCTGCCCACCTCGGGCTCCCAAATTGCTGGGATTACAGGCGTGAGCCACCGCACCCGGCCATGGGTGTTTATTATACTACTGACCCTACCCTTTTATGGGCTTGCAAATCTCCAAAATAAAAATGAAATAATCATAAAAACAAACTATATCAGTTTAAAAAGAAAGTCATCTAATAATTGAGTCTTTACAGGTTAGTCTTTTAATGATTTCACTTTGCACAACCAAGTATTGTTTGGGGAAGACACCTTGTTCTGAAACAACCTCATATGAGGCTCTACTAAGAAATTCTGAGAGGAGAAACAGAGGGAAGCAACAACAAAGGAGGCAAAAACAAAACAAAACAAAACAACAACAAAAAACCACCCCACAGATTCAGCAGCTGTTCCTGGGGGAGGACCTCCCAGTGTAGATGTTGACATGAATAAGCCTTTTAAAGATATCTTTAAAAATAAACACTGGGCCAGGCATGGTGGCTCACCCCTGTAATCCCAGCACTTTGGGAGGCTTAGGCAGGAAGATCACTTGATCCCTGGTGTTTAAGACTAGCCTGAGCAACACAGCAAGACCTCTCTACAAAAAATAAAAATAAATTAGCTGGGCATGGTGGTGGGCAGCGGTAGTCCTAGCTACTCAGGAGACTGAGGCAAGAGAATCACTTGAGCCCAGGAGGTCAAGGCTACAGGGAACCATGATTGTACCACTGCCTCCAGCCTGGGTGACAGAGTAAGACCCTGTCTTGAAAAAAAAAAAAAAAAAAAAAGAAAGAAAGAAAGAAAGGAAAAAGGAAAGAAAAGAAAAAAAAGAAACACTGGTTGTGAGGAGCAGAACTCAAGCCTACAAGTCAAAAAGCAGGGGTCGCTGGTTGAGGGGGGGGTGCGGCGGGTGCGGAATAAAACCTGTCGTAATTTTTTTTTTTCCAGAGACAAAGTCTCGCTCTGTTGCCCAGGCTGGAGTGCAGTGGCGCGATCTTGGCTCACTGCAACCTCTGCCTCCCAGGTTCAAGAGATCTTCCCACCTCAGCCTCCCATGTAGCTGGGACTACAGGTGCATGCCACCATGCCCAGCTAATTTTTATATTTTTTATAGAAACTAGGTTTCACCATGTTGGCCAGGCTGGTCTCAAAATCCCAAGCTCAAGTGATCTGCCCACCTTGGCCTCCTAAAGTGCTGGGATTACAGGCATGAGCCCCGTGCCTGGCAGAGAGTTGTGTCTTGATAAAATGACCCTCAACGGTGCCCCGAGTGGATTAAAATCTCAAAGAACTCAGAAGTGAAAAGAAGATGATGTGCTTCGGAAAACAGAGTTAGAAGACTCAAGAAGTGGTTCTTGATAATGGCACCAATGTTGATGACACAGGTGATGGATGTGAGTAAAGGGACCCGAATGTGAAGCGGAAGAAGCATGTCTTCTAAATTAATGCATTGCATGAGGGTGAGTCAACCGCTGCACCGTCAACCCAGACATTTACGAGAGGTGGCGCCATGGGTTTCTTCTTTACACAAGTTCTAGTTGGGTGTGTGTGGGTGGTCTTCCACATGGTGACTCAGGGCCCAGGCCCTTTCCTTGTGGGGGATTCACCATCACCTAGGCTCCAGTGTCTGGGGAGGATTCCTGGCATCCAGCCAGAAGATGGGGAAGACTTGGGAAGGCTGGGTGTGGGGAGTTTCCAAGGCCCACCATTATGTCCCAATCTCAATGGACAGACTCTGTCATGTGATTGTCCTGACTGCCAGGGAGGCTGGGAAATGGAGACAACCTGTACTGTCAGGAGTAAGAGGAAGCAATTTGATGAACAACTGGCATGTCTCTATCCCATACCCTGTCTTATCTCACTTTTGATTTCAAAATGCATTTCTAATTTAATCAATGAATTATATTTTATAAGCACTCTTGTGACTTTTCCATCCACAATCAAAACATTTACATCTTCAAGATGGATAAAAAGCATTTTAGAGGATCCAGCTGGACATTTCCCTGTATTTACGGTTCCCTTGTATGTAAGGCACAAGTGTTAGTTCTTGGTTTGGAAAGATGTTTGCATTAGATTCAGTGAAAAAAGCAAGTTAAAGAGCTCACACCTACAGAGTTCCTACTGTCGCCCACACATCAACAACTCGGGAGGTGAGTGGCTTGGCTGGAGGGTTCAGCGTGGGACCCCCACAGTGTGGCTTCAGCATTTATTGCCTCCTTTGACCACACGGGAGGTAAAAGATGATTTTTCTGTGAAAAAAAATGTGTATATGCATGGAAAAATATGTATAAGGAAACACCCCAAAATATTAATAGTGACGATTCCTTGAGAATAGAAAGGGGGAAAATTTTAGCAAAATATTAGTAAACATTTTATTGCCCATACATACTGAAAAGTGCACCAATTGTGAACGTCCAGCTTGATGAATTTTCACAAATGAAATTCCCATGTATAATCAGCACCCGATTAAGCCATAGAACATTCCAGACCCCCTTCCAGGCCCTCCCTCCTCTCCCAAGGGTGGCCAGCCCAGCTCCGAATGCCCCAGGCTAGTTTCCAAGGTTGTGGCCTCTGAGTCATCATAAACGGAGTCTCCCAGGGTCTGGCCTCTTGCACACAGACTTGTGCTGTGAGAGTCATCCTTGCTGTGTGTGCACGAAGCTGTTCATTTCCTTGCTGTATAGTGGAGCAGAGGCGATTTCAACTTTCCTGTATGATGATTTATATTTCTCATTAATCTACAGTGAATATATGTTGCTTGCATAAGAAAACAAATTTTCAAAAATCAAATGGAGAAAAAAAACAAGTTGATTTTCCAACAACAAAAACCCAGCGCTGTCCTGGGACCTCTGGTCCAGGAAAAGCTGCAAAACATACCATTTCTGGCCTCGGCCGGCCTGTCTGTCTGTCGGCAGCGTCACCGCAGGCGGCTCCTCTCGGGTCCCATGATCCAACTCCAGCAGGCAGATGAGGCCTGGAGCCAGGCGGGAGGCAGCCCAGCTCCAGCTAAATATACGTGTGGGAGGCTCCTCCCGGCCTGTGGGTCCTTCCTGGCCCTTTTCTTTCCCACTAAAGCCGGAGGTTCGGGAGAACAAAGGCAGCTCCCCTGAAAGAGCCAAGGCCAGGCGGGAGGTGCCCTGGAGAGTGGCCGAGCCCGAGAGCCGGGGCAGGGCTGCCTCAGACCAGAGAGCCGGCCCTGCCAGCCATGGGCGGTGGAAGAAGGCGTGCAGCTTACGCAGACCTCGGGTGATTTTGGAGCAAAGCTCCCAGCACTTAGCTGACACGGAAAGGCCTCTGCAACCTGGAGGACATGTGGGGTTCCCCCTCTCCTCCGAGGCCAGGCTGCGGGCAGGCGTTCTAGAGCCTCCCGGTCTCCCACACCACCCACGCCCCGTGAGCTTGCAGGAGCCGCCTGTCTCCTGGAGTCCTTCCTCCGGACTGTGGCATGAGCACACGCGCTAGATACACGCTGGCCTTCTTGCCTTCCTAGCATGGGAAGGAGCTAGAACCCAGGGAAAGATGGCGGGCCAGAGCGTCCCTCTGCCGCGTGGCTCAGGGGAAAAAGCTCTGCTCACATCTCCAGGATCTGCCTTGGAGGCTCAGGAGGAGGTGGGTGCGGAGCCAGCCAGAAGGCTTTGCATCCCAGCCCCACTGGCCACCACCTGTGTGGTCATAGGAAAACCACTTTGCCTCTAGAGCCTCAGTTCCCTCGTCTGTAAAATGGGGATGATTGTAGGACCCGAATTATAGGGTCGTGAGAATTAAGTGGGTTAAAAAAAAATAAAACTCTTAGAACAATATTGGGCTCATGATAAGCACTTGATATTATTAGGTGTGCAAACTCACACATGCACACATACACTAATACATACATATACACACACGCACACATTCATACATGTACACACATACCAGTACACACATACACATACATACACAGCCATGCACACAGGGACAATTCACATAGATATACATACATACACATGCAAGCACACATACATCTATACATATGTACATTACACATGTACATACACACATGCATACAGAGACACACTCTGACACACACATACACACACATACACACACATACACACACATGCACACGTGAGTCAC
The DNA here is from genome assembly GCF_028885655.2 of Pongo abelii. NCBI lineage: Eukaryota > Metazoa > Chordata > Mammalia > Primates > Hominidae > Pongo > Pongo abelii. The sequence continues at coordinate 87,014,791 of NC_072003.2, forward strand.
CTAAAATCTGGACCAGGGCCACGTGCAGCCCTAGAGAAGGAGAAATCTCGCCATGCCTGGCGCAGTGGCCTTGGGAAGGTCTCCTACTTGTTATTCATTCTCCTTCTAAATTATTATTCATTCTTACTAATGACAAAGCGGTTCCTCCCTTGGGCCAGAGGCTGGCCCTGCTGTCTTAGATTGGATTCCCTGGGGGAGCTAGTTCCCTGGGAGCTGGGATCTGAGTAGAAAGAGTCTGTCGGGAGGAGATCCAAGAAGCACAGTGGGAGAGCGGGTGCGCGGTGGGGAAGGGAAGGAGCCAGACAGGATGTGGCAGTGAGCAGCTGGGGCTCTGTCCTGCTGCGGGGTGGGGGCAGGGGGCAGTCGTAGGACAAACCGCAAACCTTGACTCCTGTTTGTTGTTGGACCAGGGCTGCTCCTGGGGCGAAAACTCCCAGCACTTCTAGACTACCCTGTGCCCCGGACTCTGGCGTGGCCCTCGCTCCTAGATTCATGGGCTCCCTGGCGACATCTCTGCACACCTGTTGGCCACACGTGGTCCTCTATTCACACATGAACAGATACTCAGTGCAGGCTTTCATGTGCCAGGCCAGGGTTCAGGGGAGCGAGGCACACATCCCTGCCTGCAGGAGGTTTACCCCCTTCATCCAGAAGGTTCCACAAAGCCAAGTAGAATGGGAAAGTGTGGGGGAGGGATGTGAAGGAGGTGGACAAAGGCCAGACAGCAGGGAGCTCTGAGGGACGGGTAAGAATTTGGTGCGGGGGGTGCTTCCTCAAAAGTATATGGAGAATCATCCTATGACCTAGCAATTCTGCTGCTAGGTGTCTGCTCAAGAGAATTCAAACAGGTGCTCAGACAGATACCTGCGCACCCGCGTTCACAGCAGCATTATCCACAACAGCCAGAGGCTGGACACTACCAAGGGTCTGTCATGGATGAACAGATAAACACAGCGTGTATACAGTGGGGTGTTATTCAGCCACGGGAAGGAAAGAAGCTCTGAGTCACACCGCAGCATGCCCTGGAAACTCTGATCCAATCATAGAATATGATGACATATTGTGATTCCATTTATGTGAAATGTCTGCAATAGGCAAATCCATAAACACATAAAGCTCATGAGTGGTTGCCAGGGGCTTGGAGCAGGGGTCAGGAGAGGAAGGGGGAGTGGCTGCTAACGGGGACGGGGTGTTTTGGGGTGATGTTTTGGGGTGATGGGAATGCTCTGGTGCTAGATGGACGGTGCTGCTGGTTGCAACAACTCTGTGAATGTACCAAATGCCACTGTATTGTTCAGGTTAAAATAGGCAGGGTGTGGTGGCGCGTGCCTGTAGTCCCAGCTACTCGGGAGGCCAAGGCAGGAGGATCACTCGAGCCCAGGAGGTCAGGAGCTGCAGTGAGCTGTGATCACACTGCACTCCAGCCTGGGCGACAGAGTTAGATGTCATCTCTAAAATTAAAAAATAAAACCAAATAAGTAAAATAAAATGGTTAAAATGACACATTTTGTTATGTGAATTTTGCCTAAATAAAAAGAGTTAGCAGGGAGCAGGGGGGATTCCAGGCTGAGGGATCGGCATCACTAGGGCCCGGGGGACAGAGGCGCTGCTCAGCGTGGTACCCAAGGCAGCAGCAAGGCCTTGTACAGAGAACAGGAGGTTGTGGGGGTGGGGGCAAGAGGGAGCCTCCTGGCCAATCCCTGAGCTCACCTGCACCATGACCTGAGAGCAGGAGGGGGTGCAAGAGGGAGCCTCCTGGCCAATCCCTGAGCTCGCCTGCACCATGACCTGAGATCTGGCATGCCCTGTGTACTGGCTGCTTTGTCTCCTGGGATCTCTGTCATCTGGAGGTAGGTAGATGACTGATCCCACTTCACAGATGAGAGGAGTGAGGCCTGAGGCTCAGGGAGAAGGGTGGGGTGGGCAGGGATGGGAAACCCAGATCTGTCTGACTCCCAAGCCCCTCAGCACTGGGGGCAGTCCCAAACCCCTCCTGTGGCGAAGGCTGCTGGGTTTGGTGTCAGCAAGTTAGACTCAGGAAGAAAGCTCCACTGAGGGCTGGCTCCCTGCAAACCGGGATTGGCTCTGTGCTGATTCTAGAGTTCAGGCAGCGAGGGAATTGGCAGAGGACGGGGGAGAGAGGGCAGCTGGCCCGGGAGAGGGAGGCAAATTGCGAGAGGGAGGCGCTCACTATCCCCACATCCCTGTGCAGATGGACATGCTGGGGGTCGGTCCTGGCATGGGCACGGCTCAGCACACTGTGACGGGGTCCACATTGGTGGCTGCGGCCTCAGGCCCAGGGTGTGTATTGTCACATGCCCTCTGAGGCCAGGACATGATGGGGAAGAGACGTCTCGCGGCTGTGGGTGGTGGAACCTGCTGGGCCCAAGTTCATCTGTGTCCCCTCGCCTGGCCTCTTTGTGCTGAATGTGTGCATCTGTTATCTGCCGATGCCCAACACACCCCCAGCCTCGGGGGCTTAAGACAACACACGTTTATCATCTCACGGTTTTTGTGGGTTGGGAATGTGGGGCTGCCTGGCTGAGTAGTGCTGGCCCAGGGACCTCATGTGGTCAGAGTCAAGGCATTGGCTGGGGCCAGGGTCACGGGGCTCCAAATGGGGCTGTGGGACCCACTTCCATGTCATTGGCCAGCCTCAGGCCCTTGCTGGCTGCTTGCGGGAAGCGTCTGTTTCTTGCTATCTGAGACTCCGTAGGGCAGATCACAGCGTGACAGCAGCTTCCCACAGAGAGCGAGAGAGGCTGAGACACTAAGGCGGAGGCCACGGTCTTTTTGTAACCTCATCTCGGAAGCGACATTGCTCCATGTCTGCGGTAATCTCTTGTTAGAGGTGAATGACTAAGTCCAGCCTGCACTCAGGGGCAGGAGAATTAAGCTCTCCGTCTTGAGGAGCAGAGTGCCCAGGAATTTGCAGACCTATCTTTAAAACCAGCACCAGGGGTGCGCTCAGCCAGGGGTTTGTAGTTTCACCCAGGCTCTGTGAGCTGCTGTGTAAACTCTGGCCTATGATGTGGCAAGAATGGGAAATTTGGGGTCTGCAGCCTTGTGTGCGTGTCCCACTCTTGCCAGTTCCTGGCTGAGTGGCCTTGTGCTCTTCCTCTAAAAACAAGGACTGTAAGGGAAAAGTGAAAACAACCTGTCTGCCAGGAGGAAGCAGGATGGTGCATGAGCTGTGGCGTAGCTGCAGGTGGAGAAGCGTCCCGTGCCACATTTCAGATGAATGATGAGAGCTACCTGAGTCAGTGTTGATCAACCAAAAATGTTACATCAGCCGGGCATGGTGGCTCACACCTATAATCCCAGCACTTTGGGAGGCTGAGGCGGGTGGATGGCTTGAGGTCAGGAGTTCGAGACCAGCCTGGCCAACGTGGTGAAACCCTGTCTCTGCTAAAAATACAAAAATTAGCCGGGCATGGTGGCAGGTGCCTGTAATTCCAGCTACTCAGGAGGCCGAGGCAGGAGAATCGCTTGAACCTGGGAGGCAGAGGTTGCAGTGACTGAGATCATGCAGCTGCACTCCGGCCCGGGTTACAAAGCAAGAGTCTGTCTCAAAACAAAAACAAAAGAAAACAAACAAAAACATGATATTGAGTGGAAAAAAGCCAGTTGTTAAAGGATTTGACAGCGTGATGCCCTTTACGCGAATCCCGCGTGCCGCGTGGTTTCCGGGTTTTGGCATACGAGCAAAACTGCGTTGAGAGGCATGCAAAGCTTCAGGGAGGAGTGACCTCTGCGGGGGGCGGGGGGGCGGGGGGGCAGGGTGGGTAGGGTAGAGCTGCAACTCTAACTTTCATCTCCTTAAAGAACACTCCGAAGCAAATATGGAAAAGATGAACATTTGTTAAATCTGGGGGGTGGTACAGGGGTGTCTGGTACATGTTGAACTGTTCATAGCTGGAAATCGTGAGTGTATTTTGACAGGCTCACTGCTGTGAGGATGCTGTAGGGAGAGGCCCGGGTTGAACACCCCCATGTTGATGGGGATGCTGGTGTGCCAGGGCTCACGGGGGCTGTCACACTCCCTCAGTGACACACGTGTGAACACGCGTGCCCCCTTGCTCTCTGCCCCAGAACCCCAGCAAGCTGATAAGAAGGCCCAGGTGTCCCCACTAGACCTGGTGCTAGCACGAGCTTCAGACCTTCCCATGTGTGGGGAAGCCCTCACCCACCCCACACACCGACCACAACACAGCCCCCAGCGGGTCTCTTTCTCTTGCTCTTGTGGCCATTTTTGGCCCGGCTTGGGAAGCCAGCCTCCTCTCCCAGAGAGCCTCCTTCTGGAAGGGCAGGGCCAGGTGAGTCAGGCCTCCATCAGCTAGAACTGGCGCCCTTATCTCCTGGGGTCAGCCTCAGCTCAGCCCCAGCCCCTGGGTGAACCCTCTCCTCGCTGAGAGCTTGCAGTCTGGCCTCCCTCTTCCCACCCCCATCCACGGCTCTCCCCTAGGACTGCCCTTCAAGGCCTTGGTGGTAAGAACTGCCCCTGCCTGCAGCAGGCAGATGCTCATGGATGGGTGGGGGACCCTTTCTGCTGGGCCAGCTAATCAGTCCTCACAGGTGTGTGGCTCTGGGCACGCACAGCAGCCCTAAAACATTGGGGAGAGCAAACTGTTTGCAAATCTGCAGAGCTTCGTCAGCGGCTCGCCTCGGCTGTCACTAGGCAAAGGGGCCCAGAGCCCCCTTACGCTTGGTGGCATCTTAGGTTCCATGGAGTGTATGGCAAAGGCCATCAGCAATTGTGTGACAATGATTGTGCACAGGCCTGCCAGCATCATGCGTCCTGTGCGTGCGGTAGTTACAAAAACTACCCTGAAGCTTTGCTGGGAGGGTTCACATCGGACCGTGTGAAATTGCCCTTTAAGAGATGTAAAACAGCCAAATGCTGACAATTTCATATGGTTCATTTGAAAAGTAAAACAAAAAAACAAACTAGGCCGGGCACGGTGGCTCACGCCTGTAATCCCAACACTTTGGGAGGCCGAGGCGGGCAGATCACAAGGTCAGGCGATCGAGACCATCCTGGCTAACACGGTGAAACCCCATCTCTACTAAAAATACAAAAAAAATTAGCTGGGCGTGGTGGTGGTACCTGTAGTCCCAGCTACTGGGGAGGCTGAGGCAGGAGAAGGGCGTGAACCCGGGAGGCGGAGCTTGCAGTGAGCTGAGATCACGCCACTGCACTCCAGCCTGGGCGACAGAGCGAGACTCCGTCTCAAAAAAAAAAAAAAAAAAAAAAGTAAAACAAACTAAATCTTTTGCAGTCTCCCCCCCAACATCTATGTGGATAAGAAGTTGGGTTATTATTCCCCCAAGCCCAGGGAGTGCACGGGCATTTGCAGCCTTTTGCGTGTGGAATCGCGCACACGGGAATTTCCATGGAGAGAAGGCGGCTGCAGCGCTGCACGGTCGCTGCCGTCCAGACGGGGTCTCCCTTGGTCCGCGATCCTCTCTGGGCCTGCTCGCCAGGCGGCCTCAGGAACGGAGGCCCACAGGCTGTGAAGCTGCAGGAGAGCTTTCCAGCCCCTCTGCGCAGGGCTCCGGCCTTTCCCGATGCCTCCGGCCAGGCCCTTCACTGCCTGGTCTCCATACGGAGAGCGGGTGGCTCTGATCCTCCCTGGGGCCAATCAGCTTGGCAGGAATTGGCTGCATCAACAGCCTGGCTGGACTGGTGGCTGATGGCAGAGATTCAGGTACCACGGAGAAGGCAGGAGCCCTGCCCAGACGCAGGCAGCGTCCCAAGAATGGGCTTCTCCAGCCTGATGACCACATGTCAAGCCTGGCCATGAACACACTGCCCTGGGCTGTCATCTGCCTCTGGCTTCCTGCAAGAGGGGTGGTAAGGGGAGACGTGTACACCTGGGGCCCTGGCCACTCAGAGTGTGGGCCCCAGACCAGCAGCATCAGCACCACCATAGAAATGCAGAGTCTTGGGCCCCTCCCAGACTTCCTGGACCAGAACCTTCATTTGAACAAGAGTCCAGGGGATTCTGATGCATGTGGGCAGGTGGGGCAGCCTGGCACACACAGAACCACCGGGCAACAGACAGAGAATCTGCAAAGTGCACGTGCTCTGCTGTTCTACGTTTTGGGATTTATCGGAAGGAAGCAGACACACACACACACACACACACACACACACACAGAAACATTTGGAAGAGTGACTCCATGCTCACCGCAGATGTTATGGCACCCTGGCCATGGTGGAGGCTCCCGTTTCCTCTTCTCAGCAACCCTGGGAGGCGGCTGCTCTGACAGGGAAGAAACTGAGGCTCTGGGGCCCTAAGGAGCCTCCAGCTGCCCAGCCAGAATGAGGTGGCATTAGGAGTTTAATTCAGACAGCCAGCTTCTAGACCGCTTGTCCCCACCACCCACCTCAGCAGCCTCCATGTGCACATGGTCCCTGCAATGGCATTATTTACAATCGTGAGGCAGTGGGGCAATCCCAGCTCCAGCACCGGGGCTGCCTAGGAGTGCAGGGCCTGTCTATGCGACTGGCGTCCTGGTCTCTACTTTGGGGCATGAGTACCACCCTGCCTTGTAATACGTTCATGTTCTCTTTACCCAACTCTCCAGGAAACACACAGAGCTCCTAGGCCAGTGGCTCTGCCTCTCCCACCTCTTGAGGCTTCTCTTCCTTTTCCTGGGGGTGCCTCCCAAGTGGGACTGTGTGGACGCAGTGGAGTCACGCTTAGTCCTGGTCCTGCCTTCCGAGTGGGGCTGTGTGGACGCAGCAGAGTCGTGCTTAGCCCTGGTCCTGCCTCCCAAGTGGGGCTGTGTGGATGCAATGGAGTCATGCTTAGTCCTTAGTCCTGGTACACAGTTGTACATGGACAGGAGGGACTGCTGCTGTTAACAGGGACAGTCACTTACATTCGCAATGTGCACACAACCTCATTCTGGGCAGAGAGGAGGGGGTGATTTCTTCTTCCCATTTGACAGGTGACAACTCACAGGCTCAGAAAGGCTGTGTGACTTGCCCAAGACCACACAGTTAGCAAGGGGCAGCATCAGGACTGAACACAAATCTTCAGAGCTCACTTTGGGCTTCCAGAAATTCTTTAGTTCTTATTCAGTTAGGAGATTCTGAAACTGACGTGACTGCTTGCCAGCCAGACCCGGTCTTCAAGTCATCAGCAACTGTACTCGCCACTGACCAAATGAATGCACTGAGCTTCCCCAGTGGTGTCACACGCCAGCCACACAGGTAAAGTCTGTGTCCGTTTTATTCTTGATTGCATTCCCAGTCCTGACTTCACGTTTCTTGGATGAATACTGAGTGAGCTGTTGAATGTTCCGGGTGGAGGGTCTGGTTTGGGGGCAGCAAGGGTGGGTGGGGCGGGGGTTGGAGCAGAAAGAAGAGCCTTGATCCCACCCAGCTCCCCACCTGGTGAAGGGCAGAGACTCACTCCTGCTAGCCCAAGGCAAGACATGTTCTTGGATAAGGTGGAGCTCACAGAAGACGTCATGGGGTGGGAGAGTCACTGAGGCTTAAGGGAGCTCCACGGTCTTTGGCCTCCAAAGGGGTGGGGCTCCACTTGAGCTCTCATTCTGTAACCTCCCCCTCAACCACGTCTTCTACTCCCTGATGGCCACCCTGGGACCAGCCCTTCCTCCAGGAAGCCCTCGGATATCCCATCAGCTCTGGCCACAGCGTGGGGCAGGAGTGTCTCAGAGCCGGGTCTATCCTGGTCTGTCCAGGCTCCCGAGTCACTGTCTCCAAGAACAGGTCATGGGGGTGGGACGAGACTGATGTCTTGGTTCCAACACATGTCCCATCCTCAGGGCACAAAGCTCTCATGTGAGAGGCAGGGCTGCCGCATCTGAAATGGCGGCGGCCGGCATCACACGCTGTGTTCCCCGTCCTCACAGGGCCGTGAGGGCATGGAGCAGAGGAGGATGGATGCGGGTGAGCATCCTCACAAAGAAGGTGAGTGTATCACACAGGCTCCTGCAGCCACAACATCCAAAGAAGGAGCTAAAAAAAGAGAAATATTTTAGATTGGGCTTCATTGAAATTAAAAATTTGTGCTGCAAACGATACCAGGAAGAAAGTGAAAAGACCACTCACGGAATGGAAGAAAATATTTGCAAATTATATATCTGATAAGATACTTGTATCCAGAATGTATAAAGAACTCCTATAACTCAAGCCAGGTGCGGTGGCTCACGCCTGTAATCCCAGCACTTTGGGAGGCCGAGGTGGGCGGATCATGAGGTGAGGAGATCAAGACCATCCTAGCTAACACCATGAAACCCTGTCTCTAATAAATATACAAAAAATTAGCCGGGTGAGGTGGCAGACGCCTGTAGTCCCAGCTACCCGGGAGGCTGAGGCAGGAGAACGGCATGAACCCGGGAGGCGGAGCTTGCAGTGAGTCGAGATTGCACCACTGCACTCCAGCCTGGGTGACAGAGTGAGACTCCGTCTCAAAAATAAAATAAAATAAAATAAAATAATAAAGAAAGAACTCCTATAACTCAGTAATAAAAGTACAAATTTTAAAATGGGTAAAGTATTTACCAATAACTTGGAGAAAAATAAAATAAAATGGGCAAGGGATCTGAACAGGCAATTCTCCAAAGAGGACATACAGACGGCCAATAAGCGCTTGGAAAGATGCTCAGCACCTCTCATCATCAGGGAGTGCAAATCACAACCCGACTGGATGCCCCCACACTGGTGAGGACGCTGGATGCCCCCACACCAGCGAGGATGCTGGATGTCCCCACACCAGCGCGGATGCTGGATGGATGCCCCCACACCAGCAAGGATGATGTCATCAGAAAGACAGACAAAAACAAGTGTCGAAGAAGATGTGGAGAAACTGGAACCCCTGTATGCTGCTGGTGGGAAGGAAGGATGATGCAGCCCCAGTGGAAACAGTTTGGCAGCTCCTTAAAAGGTAAAATATGCAGTTACCATATGACCTGGCAATTTTACTTTTGGGTATATACCCAAGAAAACTGAAAATGTATGTCCACCCAAGCACTTGTACATGCATGTTCATCATAGCCCCAAACTAGAAACACCCCACATTTCATCCACTGATGAATGGACGAATGAAGTGTGGTCCAGCCACACAGTGGAAGATTACCTGGACAGAAATGGGACGAAAGCACCAATGCACACTACAACACGGAGGAACCTCAAAAACACCACGCTGAGTGAAGGAAGCCAACAGAGAAGATCACATATCACAGAATTATATTCACAGGAAATCTCTGGAACTAAGAAATCCAGGGAAACAGGAAACAGGTGAGTGGCTGCCAGGGGCTGAGAGCACTGTGGGGGAAGGGGGAGGGAGGGACTGCTAATGAGTATGGGCTTGCCCTCTTTCTTTCTTTCCTTCCTTCCTTCCTTCCTTCCTTTCTCTCCCTCTCTCTCTCTTTCTTCCTTTCTTCCTCCCCTCCCCTCCTCCCTCTCCTCTCCTCTTTCCTTTTCCCTTTCCTGTCCTGTCCTTTCCTTTCCTTTTTTGAGATAGGGTCTCACTCTGTCGCCCAGGCTGGAGTGCAGTGGTGCCATCACAGCTCACTGCAGCCTTGACCTCCCAGGCTCAGGTGATTCTTCCACCTCAGCCTCCAGAGTAGCTGGGACCACAGGCATGTGTCACCACGCCCGGCTAATTTTTTGTTTTTGGTAGAAACAGGGTTTCACCATGTTGGCCAGGCTAATCTCTAACTCCTGGGCTCAAGGGGTCTGCCTGCCTCAGCCTCCCAAAGTGTTGGGATTACAGGCGTGAGCCACTGCACCTGGCAGGGTATGGGGTTTCTTTCCGGGGTAGTGAAAAGGTAAAATGAGATTGTGGTGATAGTTTACAACTTGATGAATCACTGAAAACACTGAACTGTACACTTCAAACAGGTGAACTGTATGGAATGTAAATTCTATCTCAATAAATGTTTTTAAAAAGTTTTTCATTTTCAGCCAGGCCTGGTGGCTCACACCTGTAATCCCAGCACTTTGGGATGCCAAGGCGGGCAGATCACCTGAGGTTGGGAGTTTGAGGCCAGCCTGACCAACATGGAGAAACCTCGTCTCTACTAAAAATACAAAATCAGCTGGGTGTGGTGGCGCATGCCTGTAATCCCAGCTACTCAGGAGGCTGAGGCAGGAGAATCGCTTGAACCTGGGAGGCGGAAGTTGTGGTAAGCCAAGATTGCGCCACTGCACTCCAGCCTGGGCAACAAGAGTGAAACTGTGTCTCAAAAGAAAAAGTTTTTCATTTTCAAATGCTAGAAAATCCAACTCAAAGTGATTTAGGCCAAAAGGGAATTTGTTGGTGCCTATTCCTTGGTAAATGGGTCAGTTCAGAGGTAGTTTGGCTTCAGGTATTGCTGGATCCAGGGTCTGAAACAGGTTGTCAGCACCCAGGCCAAGCCCAACCCACACAAAGGCTGAGTATACAGAGACACCTGAGTGCTTTTGCCCCAGTAAAAGGGAGTGGTCCCTGGACAACCCAAGCCCCCTGCAGGCTGCGCTGGCACAGGGGAGGAAGAGGCGAGGCCCTCCCGGCCCGTCCAGGCAGAAGGCAACATTGGGGAAGTTCTGGGAGAGAAAGGGAGCTGTCCTTAGTCCCTCGTTACTCTCAGCTGCTCTGTGATCCCAAGAAAATTCTTCACCACCATATTCATTCATTTGGTTACCCACACACATTTGTTGAGTACCTAGTGTATACAGACACTTACTGCCCCGGAGAGAGAACATGAACACAGGAGACCTGGTCCCTGCCTGAAGCATTTAGTGACAAGCCCTGATGATGACACAAACCCGGCCACAGGGGTGCCGAGCGCTGATGCAAATGGCCCGAGAGGTGATGGGAGCGCAGGGCAGGAGCACCCATCCTGGCCTTGGGTGGGGTGGGGGGCCGGGCAGGCTTCCCGGAAGGAGAGACCTGAATGAATAGACCAGGCAGAGGGAACAGAGTATGTACGGGCAGAAGCCAGCTCAAGCAGGTGGGATATGGGAACTGGAGCATGGGGTGATGACAGGGAGGCAGGAGGGCTCGGCAGACAGCAGCTCGGGAGACCCTTGGGATCCGTGTGAAGGAGACCGGGCGTTATCCTGAGGCCAGTGAGCACTGATGAAAACCTGCCTTGACGGGACAGGTGGGAACTCGCCTGTGCTGGCCTGCACGCTGCAGGAAGCTGGTCTACACTGGCCAGGGCTCCAGTGCACTGTTATGACTTTTGGATTCATCTACCCAATTTCTGAGCCTTTTCACCCTGGCTTTGACTTTTGGGTGCAACCACCCTCCTGGAGTAGCTCAGCCCCTTCCCAAAGCCTTGCCCAGACTCTGCAACTGTCGTTGCCTTCCTGGATGAACCAGCAGATTCACGAACCTCTTCCGGCTGCCCATACTGCTCAGTGACCTTCCACGGGGATGGACGGATTCACGGTAGGTAAGTGACCTTCCACGGGGATGGACGGATTCACGGTAGGTAAGTGACCTTCCACGGGGAGTCAGATCCACGGTAGGTAAGACAAAGGCTTGAGGAAACCACTAGCCGCCTCATTCTAATGAGGTTTAATCATACTTGTTAGCCCTGGGAGCCAGACAAGGAGGAGGGAAAACAAAAAAAGCAATCCATCCAGGGAAGCGTTTCTTTGGATGTCTCTTTCTTTTTTCTTTTCTTTTCTTTTTTTTTTTTTTTTTTAATTTTGGAGATGGAGTCTCACTCTGTCGTCTAGGCTGGAGTGCAGAGGTGCCATCCAGCTCACTATAACCTCTGCCTCCTGAGTTCAAGCGACTCTCCTGCCTCAGTCTCCTGAGTAGCTGGGACTACAGGTGTGTGCCACCACGCCTGGCTAATTTTTGTATTTCTAATAGAGACGGGGTTTCATCATGTTGGCCAGGCTGGTCTCAAACTCCTGACCTCAGGTGATCCACCCGCCTCAGCCTCCCAAAGTGCTGGGATCACAGGCGTGAGCCACCGCGCCCGGTTTGGATGTCTTTGTGTGTTTGGCATCATCTGCTGAGCAGGAAGGAGTGAGTGGGACCTCTGTAACTCTCTCTAAAGCCGTCCCCAAGTGCCGTGTTGGCAATATCAGCTCATGTCAAACAAGGTCAAAACATAGATCACAGAAATAGCCACAGCTGAGTGTCTTAAAAGCACTTTCAGACGGCACCTTTCACTTTATGTGACAAGCATTGATTCAACAAATGTTTAGAGGAGGCTGACTTCCCAGTCGTGTATTTGTTTGTTCATTTATCATTCACTCAAAAATGTAACGATTGCATCCCTACTGTGTGCCGGACATTGTGCCAGGTGCTGAGGAGGAGAAGAGAGGAGAGAGAAGAAGATAAATCTGGCAGCACTCACCTCTCCCCACTTGAGTGGACGAGACCATGAGTTAGAAGATGGTTACGTGGCAGAGCGGTATATGCTATAATGGGGGTGCACAGGGTGCTGAGACAGCTCAGAGACACCTAAAGTGGCTCCAGGGGACCCCTGGAGAAGGTGTTTATGGTGAAGGCTGAGAGCGAATGAGTGTTCTGCAGTAAAGAGATGTGTGCCTGCATTCCAGAATACACAGACAAGAAAGTGAAAGCAGTTTGTTGGTTTTTTTTTTTTGAGATGGAGTCTTGCTCTGTCGCCCAGGCTGGAGTGCAGTGGTGCAATCTAGGCTCACTGCAAGCTCCGCCTCCCGGATTCACACCATTCTCCTGCCTCAGCCTCCCTAGTAGCTGGGACTACAGGTGCCCGCCACCACACCCAGCTAATTTTTTGTATTATGGGTTTAGTAGAGACGGGGTTTCACCATGTTAGCCAGGATGGTCTCAATCTCCTGACCTCATGATCTGCTCGGCTCGGCCTCCCAAAGTGTTGAGATTACAGGCGTGAGCCACTGTGCCTGGCCAAAAGCAGTTGTTTTTAATAAAAACAGCTGCAAACCATAAGGAACTCTTATGTCTACCTACAGTAGAAGGGCTCAGTCATATTGGAGATATTCATAGGATGGAATATTATACAGCAAAGAGAACAAATGAACCTAAGGAACCCAGCCACATGGGTGAGTCTCAAGCATGATGTTAGGCAGAAAAGAATGCATTTGGTATGATTCCAGTCCCATGAAGCTCAAAAACAGGAAAAACTAGGCCACAGTGCTTAAGATGCACATAGACAGGTGGTAACATTATAAAGAAAAGCAAAGTTGATCATAAATTCAGGTTAATAGCTCTGTCTGGAGGGAGGAGAAGGTTATGATTGGAGAGGACACACAGTGGGTTTTGGGGGTTCCAATAATGTCTAATTCCTTGACCTGGGTGGTCATCATCTGGGCATTTACTATTTAAGTATTCATTAAATTATACAAATATGTGGCTTGGCCACAGATAACTCATTTTTTCCCAGCGAGGGGACATTTACACACTTGAGACAGAAGAGTGTGGCGGCTGCAAGCCTGGGCTGTGCTGTCAACTGCTTCTTCACTTCCACCTTAGATAAGTGAGTTGGCCTTTATGAGCTTCAGATTTCCTCATCTGCAAAATGAGGATAATAATACTACCAGCCTCATAAAGTTGCTCTAGGATTAAATATGATACGATAATGTAGGTTCAGCACAGAGCCAGGCACATACATGTAACAATTATCACTATAATGATCACTACCATCATCACCATTTTCATAATCCGCATCACCATCACTGTCATCGTCACCATCATCACTACCATCATCATCACTATCACCATCATCATCACCACCATTACCATCATTATAATCATCACCATCATCACTATCATCACCATCATCATTACCATCACCATCATCACCATCACTATCATCACCACCATCACCATCATCACCATCACTATTATCACCACCATCACCACCATTACCATCATCACCATCATCATTACCATTATCACCACCATCACCATCACTATCATCACCACCATCACCATTATCACCATCACATCACCATCATCATCACCATCATTACCACCACCATCACCATCATCATCACCACCATCACCACCATCATCATTACCATCATCACCATCACCACCATTACATCATCATCACTGTGATCATTACCATCATCATCACCATAACCATCATCACTATCATCATCATCATCACTATCATCACAATCACCATCACCACCATCGCCATCACCATTATCAACATTGTCACCATCCTCATCACCATCATTACCATCACCATCATCATCACCATCACTATCATCATCATCATTACCATTATTACCATCATCACCACCACCACCATCACATCATCACTAACACCATCATCACCATCACCAGTACCGTCATCACCACCATCATCCCCATCATCATCACTAACACATCATCATCTTCACTATCCTTTATATCATCATCACCATCACAAAGTTTATTTTTCCTTCTTGCTAATCCATCCAAATTACTTCTGCTTTATCCCCCTCTTCTTCCTTCCTCCCACCTCTCTTTTCATAATTATCTTCATCTGGAAATTGAATGACCAGTAACAGCGCTGTCTGGAGTCATGGATAGTTCTAGATCTTAGTAAGTAAGTAAGGAAGTAAAATCATGCTCAACATTTTTTCAAAGCTCTTCCATTCTCAACGTTAAATCATGTCTTATTGACAGACCCCATATCCCAATTTTTGGCTCAGTTTGCTTCCTCTACTTGTACTAGAAATGCTGATCCTATCTTTCTGCCATCACAAGGGAGGACTCTGGACCCCACTACTTGACCACAGCTAATCGAGTCAGAAAGGGACACCTGACCCAGGCTGAATGTCTCTCCTAAGACTCAGGAATCAGGATCTCCAGAGTCCAGGTTAGTGACTGTCAGGATGGGAAGAGCAGATTGCAGCAGAGAAAGCTGGTCTATGGAGGGCAGAAACATAAGGCAGACTGGCTGACAGCAGAAATGTAGGGCCCAGTAGAAGAGAGAGGCTTGGGTCGAGGCACAGTGGGAAGGTGGCCATCTGCAAGCTGGGCAGAGAACTCTCACCAGGGACTGAATCAGCCTGAAACTTGATCTTGGACTTCTAGCCTCCAAAACAATAAGACATTTCTGTTGTTTAAGTTACCCAGTCTGCGGTATTTTGTTATGATGGCCCTTGAAGACTAATACACAGGCAGACAGTGCTATAAAGCTCACTGCATCACTGTAACTGCACAAAACAAAACAAAGCCTACCACCCTAAATGTCCCTCATTGACAGTGGGTGTATGAGGAGGTGACTGTCCTCCTGGCTGCTGGTACTCTGGGGAGGGGGCTTTGGCGCTCAAGCCAAGAGACTGAGGTTGGACTCTGGGACTCCCAGGAGGGGCTGATTTTCCTGAGAGCCCCGTGAGCCAAGAGTGGTAAATGTTTTCTGTAAAGAACAAGATGGTAAATATTTTAGGCTTTGCAAGCTATATGGTGTCTTTCACAATGACTCCACTCTTATGTTGCAGTGTAAAAGCCACTCTAGACACACAAATGAATGGCCATGGTTGTACTTCAGTGAAATTATGTTTATGAAAATAGGCAGTGGACTAGATTTGGCCTCTGGGTTATGGTTTGTGTGATGCCTGGCTTAAAACAACAATCTTCTTCTTTTTTTTTTTTTTCAGAAAATTGAAATTATGACAAGATGTGATGGGGAACGCTTGTCTCAGCTGCATGTGGCTTTAGCTGAGGTGGCCTGCCTGGGGTCTGAAGGGTCTACTTTCAAGATGGTACATTTTCATGGCTGTCAAATGGTGCTGGCTGCTGGCTGGGAGTCTGGTTGGAGCTGTGGGCTGGAGGACCCTGTATCTCTTCGTGTTGGCACATCCAAGGGCTGCTTAAGCTTCCTTACATCACGGCAACTTGGTTCCAAGCTTGAGCACCCCAGGAGCATGAGGCAGAAGCTGTGTTGCTGTTTAGGAACTGACCTTGGAAGTCACATCCTGTCACTTCTGTGATAATCACACACTGGCCCAGATTCAGGGGAAGGGAATGCAGAGCCCACCTCTCAACAGAGACCTAGAAACACCCGAATGGCAGTCCCACTTTGCTCCCCCAAAGCACTCCCTCAACAGGAGGGGTGTCCACACCACACTGAAAGAAATCACGTGGAATGGGGGCTCTTGTGGACATTTCACAGTGTTATGGTAAACACAGGCAAAGACAAGAAGGCAAGCACAGATAAGTTGATTGTGGCTCAGTTCTTTGAAGGAGATCAGTAGGCTTTTGTGGGGATGAAGGGGGAATTTTCTTTCTGCACTGCAGTCAGGAAGCCTCTCTGGAGCTGAGACCAGAAAGCTCTACTGTCATGGGAAGAGGCACCAGGCAAAAGGACCCATGCCTGGAGGCCAGAAAGGGTGCAGGCTGGAAGGCCAGGCAGACTTGGGCTTGAATACTGCCCAGTCATTATTTTCCCTCTGGCAAGGCACTTTACCTTGGTGGGGAAAAGTGATTCTTTTAAAAAGGAGAGTGTAATTCCAAATCACCTGAGTCCATGAGATGACTAATGTGCTGTCTTCATCCTAGTGCCTGGCTCACATGTGGGTTACAGCTTTTTTATCCTTCTCCCTGGTTTTTGTTTTTAAATGGCTGGATAGTACTATGTATATAGGCTTGGAGAGTTTCCTCCAAAATGAAATCAATACTGCCAGCCCTAGTTTATGGGGGGGGGGGGGGCGGTGATTTCCAAATTGCACAGAACAAATGCCTCTAATATCTGCATTTCAGAGACTAGAGCCTGTCCCCGCTGGAGTAACTGACTGCAGGAGATGAGAGAGGGTCACTTGGAGGTGGGGGTCTTGGAACTGCAAGGGAGCGGAGTGTACACTGGCCAAAGGTGGAAGGTGCTGACCAGTAACTGCTTGGAAGCAACCACCGTGTTTCAATAAGATCTCAGTTGCAATCCACAGCTTGTGTGAAGGAGGGCTGCTGATTCAGCAGCAAAAGGGTTGGAAATAAAATGGAAGAAATGAAAAGTAGAACATACGAGTGGTGGCAATGTTTATTTCAACAGGCAGAGGGCTGGGCGTCTCCACGCAGGAATCCATGACCCTCCCCGGGGGGCTGGCTTCCAGTAACATTACTTCCCACTTCCCAAGCGCTTACTGAGTGCTGGGTGCCTAGCTTTTGAATCCCCACGGTAACCCTATGGTAACTATGCCATCTCCATTTTACAGATGAGAAAACTGAGCTCAGGGACATTAGGTGACTGCCCAAAGCCATACTGCTGGTGGGCCCCAGAGCCAAGGTTTGAACCCGAATCTCTTGAGGACAAGGTGCAGTTCCTTTGGCCCATACATTAACAACAGAGAAATTTTCATGGACATGAAACAGCCCAGAGATATTATTTCATACCCATTTAGATGAACAAAGTAAAATAAATGGAAAGAAAATCAGAAGTTTGAGGACACCAGTGCTGGCCAGGAAATAGAGAACCAACCACAAACCCAGGCACACTGAAGGGTGAGAGGTCAAATTGCTCCAGGTGTTTGGAAAGCAATTTGGCAGCTTCCAATAAAGTCCAAGACGTAGCTGGTCCAATGATGCCACCGCAGACATTTAGAGAACCTCTGTAGAGGGGGCACAGGGAGACAGCACTAGAAAGCTCAATGAATCACTGTAACTGCCCAAAACAAAACAAAGCCGACCGTCCTAAATGTCCCTCATTGACAGTGGGTGTATGAGGAGGTGACTGTACTCCTGGCTGCTGGTACTCTGGGGAGGGAACTTTGGTGCCCAAGGCAAGAGACTGAGGTTGAACTCTGGGACTCCCAGGAGGGGCTGATTTTCCTGAGAGCCCCGTGAGCCAAGAGTGGGGACCATCCTGATTCTCTCGGACAGGGGAAGATCTGAGCAGGGCTCCCGGCTGATTGGACGCTTCGAAATCGCACCTCTTCTCCTGTCCTAATCTCAGGCTCCAGGCCTGGCTTGCAGTTTCTGGCTCACCGCGCTGCGGTCACCGGCCCACACTCTCAGGAGCGAGGACCCTGGGCAGCCTCCCCACCCCCATCAGCCCACTGCACCGGGCTGCTGCCATTTCCCGTACGCATTCCAGGAGGGTTGGGGACGCCGGCTTCTGCCTGAGGATTTATGGTCCAGGAAATGCATTTCAAATGGGTCCCAGGATGCTCGGATCCAAGAATCAGACACTCTCTTATGGCGGGGAAGGGGGGCGGAGTGTGAGAGTATGTCTGGAGAGAGACCTAGAAACGCCCGAATGGCGGTCCCACTTTGCTCCCCAAAAGCGCGACCGTTCCCCGAATGTGGGTGGGGCGCTACCTGTTGGCCAGGGCGCAGGGCGCACGGAATTCGGGTGACTTTGCTCCAAGATACATGCGTGTGTCCCGACTCTCTCACTTAATTTATAGGGGAGAGGGATTCGCCAAATCCCTGTTTTCTGGGGTAAGCCCCCCTCCCCCCACTCTTGGACCCAGGCTGCCCGGAAGGAAGAAGGAAGGATTGTTTGTCACCGGAGAAAACCACCTGTGGTTTGGAAAGGGCCTCAGTCGAGTCAGGGGCAGGCGGAGCAGATCCCAGCCCGGCGGGAGGGGCGACGCGCGGGGGCGGGAAGGAGCAGGGGCAGGGGCAGGGGTATGGGCGTTCAGCTCGCAGGTCCTGCCCTGCCGGCCTCACCGCCCAGCTCCCGGGAGGGGGCTGAGGGCGCCCTGAGTGCTAGGCGCCTTCCCATTACGCAGTTCCTGTGCCTTTAAATCCCACTCCCGGAGGGGGCGGGGGCGCCCCGGCTGGACCCCGGTTTCCAGTCCGACAGGGGCCCCTGGGAAGTCCAGGGCGGGAAGCGCGGGGCGGGGGGCGCGGAGGGCGGGGCGCCCGGGGTCCCCGCCCGCGCGCCGCGCCCTAGCCGGCCGGGCCGCGCCCCTCTTGGGACCGCCGCGCTCCGGGGGCGGGGGCGGGGGCGGGGGCGGGCGGGGGCGCGCGGGCGGGCGGGGTGCGGGCGCGCGCCGCGCGGCCCGAGCGCGCGAGCCGGGCCCGGAGCGCACGCCGCCGCCACCGCCGCCCGAGCCGCCGCATTGCTGCTGCTGCCGCCGCCGCCCCGCGCCCGGCCCGCGGCCCCCAATATGGTGCAGCCGCCAGCGCCGCCGCCCGTGCCGCCGCCGCCCGCGGGCCCCGCCGCCGCCCTCGGGCGCCCGCAGCGCGGCAGCCGCAGGTGGGGGGCCGCGGCCCGGGCCTGAGCCGCCCCCCGCCCGGCCTCGGCGCGGCGCCCTCCCCGCGGGGCTGCCGGCGAGGGGCCCTCTCGCCGCTGAGGTGGAGCCGCGGGCCCCGCCGCCGCCGCTCCTGCCCCCTCCCTCCCTCCTCCCCTCCCCCTCCCCTCCGGTCCTGTCTCCAGCGGGAGCGCGAGACGCTGGTCAGGCTCCGCGGCGCAGCTCGAAAAGGAATAATCGCCCCCGATTGACTGAAATTCCTCCGGAGCCGGCGCCGCGGCCGCCCGCGCCCGAGACCGCGCTCCGGGGCCGCGTCCTCCTCTCCTTCGGAAAACGCTCGCGACCCAGGGCCGCCGGCGGCCGCGACTCTGCTGTGTCGATCGCCTGAGTCCGTTTTCACCGTTTGCGGGATCTGGAACCGAGTTACATGCATGTCCAGTGGGGGCAGGTTTAATTTTGACGACGGAGGGTCCTACTGTGGAGGCTGGGAGGACGGCAAGGCGCACGGCCATGGCGTCTGCACCGGCCCCAAGGGCCAAGGCGAATACACCGGCTCGTGGAGCCACGGCTTCGAGGTGCTGGGCGTCTACACCTGGCCCAGCGGCAACACGTACCAGGGCACCTGGGCGCAGGGCAAGCGCCACGGCATCGGCCTGGAGAGCAAGGGGAAGTGGGTGTACAAGGGCGAGTGGACGCACGGATTCAAGGGGCGCTACGGGGTGCGGGAGTGCGCGGGCAACGGGGCCAAATACGAAGGGACCTGGAGCAACGGGCTGCAGGACGGCTACGGGACCGAGACCTACTCGGACGGAGGTAGGTGCCGCGGGCCGGGCTGGGCCGGGGCTGGAGGGAACTGCTTCCGATCGCGCCCCTTCTGTGGATCTCTGGGGAAGTTGAGCTGCGCCCTCCGGTTGGGCCGTGGGCACCAGGGGCCTTTCCCGGGCTTCCCTGGAGGCTACGGCGGCTCCTGGCTACAGGTTGCCCAGCTGCCTGGTGGGGACAGTGCCCCTGTGCCAGCTGAAGGGTGCTGGGGGCTTTCCAGGGGCAGAGCCAGGCGGGGCCCAGCAGAGCCTCCGTGCGTTGGACACAGCAGGCCGGAGACCTGCGGGAAGGGCCAGGCTGGGCCCGCGGCCCTGGGGAACCCAGCAAGGGCAGAGGGGGCTGGGAGAAGGGCCCCTCCCCTTGTTGGCTTTGCCCCCTACCCTGGAGGCCGCCCTTCGATCAGGCCCCAGCTTCGCTTCTGGTGTTCCTGAGGCGCCCGAGGGCCTTCCTCAGCCCCGAATCTGCCCAAGCCAAGGGAAAGGGAGTGATGGGGAGCGCTAGGGGCGGGGGATGCCAACCCGAACCAAAACAGCCAGGCAATACACTTCTAGGTGGTTGGACGCGGACTAGCGCTGTCGAAGCAGGCTGCTGGAGGGAGGAGGGAGGCCCATCTGCTCAGTGAGAGCCCAGGAATCTCGTCTTTCAGTGGCTGCATCGTTTTCACCATTAGTTGAGGGAATCGATCTGTGCCTTCATTCTAAGATGCCACCACATTCGGGGCAGAGCCGGGGCCGGAAGCCAGGGAGCTGCCTGCTGCTGCTGCTGTTGCTGCTGCTGCTGTAAGATGGTTTCTGTGCAGGGAGCCCTGGCCGGCTCTGCAGCTGCCCGCCTGCCGGACTCTCCGATATCCACTCCTCAGTGCACCTGACGCGCACGGAGCCGGTCCTTTCCTGGAAGCCAGACCCCAAACAAACTGGCTTCCCCGACCAGTCCACTCCCATGTGGGAGCTCATCCTCAGAGGCACTGGGTCGCCTGCCTCCCTCAGGCGCCTCGCCTGTTTCAGGCATGGATGCCTGGGAAGGGAGTGAGACGCAGCAATGACTTGTGCTTCTGCCGGGAATAAAAATCCTGAACGTACATGTGCTCTAGTCCTCCCCGCCCGCTCGCTGCCTCCGAGTCTCATGAAGAAAGCTCGGAACACCTGCTCCCCGGCCACATCCAGGAGTGGCAGGGGGCTGGAGAGTAATTATTATTTTGGCTTATGCAACTGAAAAGCAGGGTTCGTTATTACCCGAAGAGGAGGAGGAGTCTGGGGCAGTTAATTATATAATGCTCCTGCCTGTCAAAGCCGTGCCCAGCCCCGGTCTCAGGCGGCCTTTTCTGTGCCGTTGTTGTTTTCATGGAGCAGGTTGGAGAGCTTCCCTGACCCTGGGGCGCTGAGGGCTGGGCGGGAGCAGACGGTGCTCCCTTGGTTCCAGGCTGTGGGCCTGTGTGTGTGTATGTGTGTGTGTGTGTGTGTGTGTGCGCGCGCGTGCAGGCACAGGGAGGCCCGGGCAGCAGATGTGGGTGGCTGAGACAGGCAGGCAGCCTGGCGCTTCCAGCTGGGCTGTTTGGAGCCCGGGGGCTGCTATCACCCCCAGGCTCTGGCCAGGAGGCTCTGCAGACCTGTCCTCCAGAGGTGCTCCTGGCTGAGCCTGCTCCAGGAGGACTGTGCAGGCCAGGCTCACGCAGGGCATGGGGACGAGAGGAGCCAGGGCTTTCGTTGTCTCTGAAACTCCCGAGAATATCTGGGGGTGAGGCTGAGCACCCCACTCTGCCCACGCTCCTCAGACATCTCCAGTGTCCTGAGGAATCATTTCTTTCATTCAACAGATACTAATGGAATGTTTGCTATGAGCCAGGTGTGCCAGGCTCTGGGAAAACCACACTGAGCAAAGCAGACAGCCAGGTGTCCTAGGCTTTGGAAAAACCACACTGAGCAAAACAGACACAGATCTTTGCCCTCACGGAGCTTACATTTGAGGGAGAAGGAGTGGCGATTATGTTGTGACTTTTTAGGGAAGAAAGGATCTGATTCTGTGGCTGGCCGTGAGTTTAGGATCTGACAGGTTAAGGGGAGAGATGTTTTTCTCCATGAGTCCACTTCCCTGGGCTCTCCACTCCAGCCAGACAGCTCCCTCAGCGTCCTGCTCCCCTAAGCCCTTCCCCTCCTTGTGGTCCTGCCTGATCGTGTCCATTCTACAGATGAGGCCAGTAAGGCCTGGGCTGTGTGATTCAGGAATCCCAGCCTTTGGCTGCAGGGATCCCTGATCTGTCTGGGACCAAACCCCCCTCGTTCTCGCATCACATTGCCCGGAAGAAGCCCAGATTGTCAACATCCTCTCAAGGGGTATGCGGTTCTCAGCTCTCCCATAGGCAAAGCCAGGCAGAGACGCAGATGGGGAGCTTCATGGCTGGCTCTCCCTTTTGGTTGGCAACATGGCATGACGGGAAATAGAATTGACCCTTCTGGTCTTGGGGACTCGGGCCTGGACATCTGGGCCACTTTTCTGGAGGGCTCCCAGTTTCCTGTTGGGAAGGGGGTGATTGTGGCACTGAGTGTCCCCAGGCCTGCAGGGTGTGGGGATCGCCAGAATGGGACAGAGACCTCCATGCCTCCTTCCCAGTCAACTGGTGGGTGGTGACAGCCATGTCGCAGTGAGGAAGGAGTTAATGGCCCCGGCTCCACTCTGACTTTTTCTTTGCACAAGAAGTGGGGGAATATTGGGCAGCCATCAGCAAAGCTCCGGAACCTTAGCCCAGCTCTCGGCGCTGACTTGGGGAAATGGCGATTTTCATGAATGATGCACCAGCGGCCAGTGTATTCCACATGTAGCTGGAATTGGTGTGGAATTTCAGCTGGGGACACCTGTGCCAACTCCTCCTCCTCCAGGTGTGTCCTCCCCTTAGGGTACTCCCTGATTGAGCTGAGTAGCTTCTACCGTCTGCATGGTGAGGCCTGGGGGTGTGGGGTACAGGCACACCTGCTTGAAGTCACAACCACAGCTTGCATCCTGGGCTTGAATCCCTGCCCTACACGCCCTGTTTTGTGACCTTGGGTGGGCTACTTAACCTCTCTGAGCTTGTTTCTTCATCTTTACAAAAGGTTGATAACAATACCTGTAAGGGGGGTGAGGATTAATTGAGAATGGTGTGTGTGGCTGTGCCAGGAATATAGTAAGCATACATTATTATTTACCATTAGTTTTATCATTACAGTTTCCAGGCAATGTGTGTCACTTACAATGATCATTATTAGAACCGATATCTGGACATGAGACTGGTGATCATGTAAATGATGATAAATAGCAACATTAGATACTTACTATCTGCCAAGCATGTGGCAAGTGTTAAATGAATTATAGCCCTTAATTCTTACACCTCTAGAGGGTGATTTTCTTGTTATTCCCATTTTCCACACTGGGAAGTGGAAGCTCCCAGTGGGTGTGGCTTGGGAGGAACCAGCAGGCGTCACACTCCGGACAGCCGTCCCAGAGCCTGGGCTTTTGCCAGGTACATCTCTCTCTAAATGCCCCTGTGCAAAAATACCTCCTGTTCTTTCCTCTCCTTTATATCTTTCGTTCTCTTGTGTGTACAGTGGCCCAGAATTGCAGGTGAGTGCCCACGCACAGATGGGCAAACCCATACCCTGCCCAGGACCCCTGGCCCCCTGAGGCCCACCATGCACACCTGTGCTGCACTGCACAGGTAGATCTTTCCTTCGGGTGCTATGTAGACAGAACCTCTGGAATCAAAAGTTACCCCCTCCAATAAGCCCTCCTACACCCTGAAAGATATGAGTCATCTCACGCCCAAGCCTCTCCCCCTCATACTCAGGTCCCGTTCACCGGCCCAGATTCCTCAACCCACACAAATCACACACACCCACAGTCAGAATTCAGATCCCCCCAGGCGCCTGCGCACACACACGCGCACAAAACACCTGCCACCCGGAGACATTTTCCACTCTGTCTCCCAAAACGCAGCCACTGCGCCCTCGCAGCCTTGCTTGCTCCCCACTGGCCAAGGACTCTGAATCTCCACCAGGCCTGTAAACGGGGAGCTCAGATGACAGAGGCAGTGGTGTGCTTCGTTTCCATTTTAAACACACGTTTATGCTGTTAGTGCCTCTTTTAGGGAGAAAAATCCCTCATCTAAACAAAATAAACTACCATTGGGCATATGCTTTGTGCTTGGCTATGACTATGCAACAAGTAAATTCTTTTTAAAATGAGTGCCCAGGTTAGGAGGAATCAGGTTCATTGGTGCGGAGATTATGCCAACAGACACTCATTTCAGAAACAAGAAGTAAGCCCTCAGCAGTTGGAGATGAAAGCATTTTCTCCGAGATTCTCTTTCCACTACTTTGGGGGGCGGGTGGTGAAAGGCTCCGTAAGGTGAAAAGAGAAAGGAAGAAGCAAACAGCTAGTTTTTTGTTGCCAGTTATAGCTGAGAAACAAATGTGGCTGAAGGGCACCCCTACCCACGTCGGCCCTGAGGCCGTTTGACGGGCTTTGTATGAGGAATCCTGAGATGAGCTGGCCGGGGAGTGAGGACCAGCACCCGCCTACAGCAGCGATCTGGAGTAGTGAGTGAGCAGCCCCAGCTGACACAGAGAAGGAGAGAGAGAACTCTGACCCCTTCTCTTCTGAGGACACCCAGCCGGAGAGAGCAAGAGGGGGTGGGGTGTGGGGGTGGGGGCAGGAGCCTCTGCTGTTCCTCTCCAAGACTTTTTCTTCCTGTTTTCCCCAAGCCTCCACGACTCTAAATATGACGAGCTCTCAACTGTGAGCTAATAATGTTGAATGTAACGCCCTTTGTGTCCTTAGATGACAAAAAGACTTGTGAGTACTAGAGGAGAGGGTGATGGTGTGAATTTTCCACATTGGTCCGTGTCTCCGTGGACTGGCCGCTTCCCCCGCTGGTAGCTTCCTGGCTGTGAGAGGCCACGTGGTGGATGGAGCCACCGCTGCACTGGGGTCCTGGCTCGAACTTGAGTAAGGTGCTGGCTTCCAAGTCTGGAGAGCAGAGGAGAAGAGAAGAGAGGCAGTCCCTTCAGGACCTTGGAGAGCGCTCCCGGCTGCCTGCTTGGGTTGGGTGGACGGCTGGGCTCACTTTCCCTCTAGGCATCCTCTTCAAGCCAAACCACCTCTCCTTGCCAGTGACCGCCTGGTTCTGGGCCCTCCAGCACACTCAACCACCAGAAGTGTGCCTACGCCTGCGCCAGATGTGGGGGCCACGCCTGCGATCCCAACACTTTGGGAGGCTGAGATGGGAGGTTCAGTTGAGCCCAGGAGTTTGAGACCAGCCTGGGCAACATTGTGAGACCCCATCTCTACAAAAAATACAAAAATTAGCCAGGTGTGGTGATGCACGCCTGTGGTCCCACCACTCAGGAGGCTGAGGTGAGAGGATCGCTTGAGCCCTGGAGGTCAAGGCTGCAGTGAGCCAAGATGGTGCCACTGCACTCCAGCCTGCTGACAGAGCCAGACCCTATCTCAAAAGAAAAAAAAGAAGTGTGCCTGGTCCTACTCAGTCAGTATGTGGATTCCATGCTCCAGGAAGGGCTGCCACTTGGCATGCCTGCCTATTTTTTCACCTCTGCCCTATCAGTCCTTCCTGAAGAAGTGAGTGTCTTCTGAGGTCACATCCTCTTCTGATCAACTGCGAGAGCAGCTCCCAGCTTGTGGAGGTGGGTTTGGGGGTGAGACTTTATTTTTTTGTTTTTATTTATTTATTTATCTATTTTGAGATGGAGTCTCACCCTGTAGCCCAAGCTGGAGTGCAGTGGAGTGATCTTGGCTCATTGCAACCTCCGCCTCCTGGGCTCAAGTCATTCTCACGCCTCAGCCTCCTGAGTAGCTGGGATTACAGGCGTACGCCACCACACCTGGCTAATTTTTTGTGTTTTAGTAGAGACAGTGTTTTGCCATGTTGGCCAGGCTGGTCTTGAACTTAACTCAGGCGATCTGCCTGCCTCGGCCTCCCAAAGTGTTGGGATTACAGGTGTGAGCCACCGTACCCAGCCTAGGGTGAGACTTTAGTAAGATATATAGAAGTTGCTCTGAAGTCTAAGGTGTATTCCTGCCATATGTTGTGTGTGTTCAATTCTCTTGGAGCATAACAGGGGTCATAGGTGCACAGCCGAAGGCAGGCAAAGGAATGATTTGTCTGTATCAGTCAGTGAAACTGTTTCACCACCATTCTCTTTACATCTGCCTCAATGGGTGAGTCCTCTAGACCAACGGTCCCCAACCTTTTTGGCACCAGGGACCAGTTTCATGGAAGACAATTTTTCTACCGCCCAGGGTTGAGGGATGGTTTTGGGATGATTCAGGCGCATTCTATTTATTGTGTGCTTTATTTCTATTATTATTACATTGTAATATATAGTGAAGTAATAATACAACTCACCATCATGTAGAATCAGTGGGAGCCCTGAGTTTGTTTTCCTACAACTAGACGGTCTCATCTGGGGGTGATGGGAGATAGTGACAGATCATCGGACATTAGATTCTCATAAGGAGTGTGCAAACTAGGTCCCTGGCATGAGCAGTTTACAATAGGCTCTGCATTCCTATGAGAATCTAATGCTGCTGCTGATCTCACAGGAGGCAGAGCTCAGGCAATAATGCAAGTGTTGGAGAGCGGCTGTAAATACAGACAAAGCTTCACTTGCTTGCTTACTCACTCGCCACTCACCTCCTGCTAGGTGGCCAGGTTCTTAACAGGCCACGAACCAGTACCAACCACATTTCACGGGCTCAACAGCCACATGGGACTAGTGGCCACCATATTGGACAATGAAAATCCAGAACATTCCATCAGTGCAGAAAGCTTTATTGGGCAGCACTGATCTGGAGTGTAAGTTCCATACAGGAAGGGGTGTGTGTCCATGCTGGTCACTGTCGTGTGCCCAGTGACTAAAATGGTGCTGGCACGTGGTGGTCAATAAATATTTGTGGAATGAATGAATTGTGCAAGTAAATGCAGTAGTATTTGGTAATTTTGTTTACCATCATTATTTCATATGCCTGTTTCATTGCAAGACCTTAGAATTGGACGTAGTTAAAGGAAAGTTTTTCCCTGAGACCCTCATGTCTACAGGTCAGTCTCACTTTATAATTAGCATTAAAACATGCCTGTTCTAATTCCTTGATCAGTTTTGTTTTGTGGTTGGCTTTGTCATTGCTCCTTAAGAGACTGCCAGTGTTTCATATGAGAAAGACGATGGTGTTGAATGCAGTGAATAATGGAGTGATACCAGCAGTCCTGACTGGGAGGCATTTTTGGACCACAATTTGATGAGTAGCATTCATTGCAAAGTGCGAAGAAAGACCCACAGAAAGATGAGTACCCTCCAGTCTGCTTAATTTCTCAGCATCTTTTTACTGCTCCCTTTTCCTTGGCTTGATTCATTCAGTCATTGGAGAAGCATTTGCCAAGTTCAGACCGTGTTCAAGGAACAAAGACAGAAGAGCTCAGGTCCAACCTCAGTGAATCAGCCTGTAAGTATTTGCTGAGCACTGACTATTTGCGGTAACGTGGAAGATTAGAAAAAAAGAAACAAACACATAAAAATGAAAATGCAAGAAATAGGATGTCCTGTGTTCTACCAGGAAGAATAAGGAGTCTGAACAGGGATGCAAAACCAAGATGTATGGAATAATTCAGGGTTTCTCATGCCACAGTGAGGGTCCTGAATGGGAGCATCACAGGGCAGAGACCTGAGGAGCAGCAGGGGAGGTGTGTGTGTCCCTGAAGGAGCAGCAGAGGCTTCTGGGGGTAGGCAGTGCCTGAGTTGAGTCTGGAAGGGCAGTAGGATGAGAGTTGTTATCCCAAGCCTGAGGCTGCAGATTTGTTGGAGGCCACGTCTCCCTCAGCCTCAGCTTCCCCGTCTCTATGATTTAGTCATGACATTTTTTTCCTTCTCAACATGTGCCATCTCCCTCCTTCCTATGAATGTCATGGGTGTTGTTCTGGACCCAGGGAAGGCTCTCTGGTGCAAATGCTTTCCAGAAACACCGAGAGTCGCTCTCTCTGCTGCTGGTGGAATCTGAGTTAGGCAGGACATGGGCCCGCCTCTGTCTGCTGCTCTATGCCAGTGCTTCCCAAGCTTGAGTGTTACAAGAACCACCTGGAAGGTGTGTCAAGACACAGATTTCCAGCCCCACCCCTGAGTCTCTGGGCCTGGGATGCCACCCAAGAATTTATATTTCTTACAAATTTCAGGCGACGCTGAGGCTGCTGATCTGGGGACCTCACATTAAGAACCACAGTCCTGGGCTTGTGCCTCCTAAGCCTGGCTACACATTCGAGTCACTAAGAATGTCCCTGGGAGATGGTTAGAAATGCAGGGTGTCAGGCCTGCCACCGACCTCCAGGGTCAGAATGTGTGTTTGGAGATGCTCAGGTGGCTCCAGTGCAGGAGATACTGCTTTGGTGCACTGACTTTAACCTTAGCTGTGCATGGGCTTCATCTAGGTTGCTTTAGAAAATGCAGATGCCCGGGCCCCACTCATAGGTGCTGATTGAGGTCCTCTGGGTACAGCCTGGGCATTGGGATTCTTTTTATTTTAATTTTTTTGAGACAGGGTCTGGCTCTGTCTCTCATCCTGGAGTGCAATAGTGTGTGATCGTGGCTCACTGCAACCTCTGCCTCCTGGGCTCAAGCCATCCTCCCACCTCAGTCTCCTGAGTAGCTGGGACTGCAGGCATGCACCCCCATGCCCAGCTAATTTTTGTATTTGTTGTAGAGATGGGGTTTTGTCATGTTTCCCAGACTGGTCTCAAACTCCTGAGCTCAAGCAGTCCGCCCACTTTGGCCTCCTGAAGTGCTGGGATTATAGGTGTGAGCAACTGCACCTGGCCTGGGATTCTTTTTTAAACATTCCAGGTGATTCTAAGGTTCAGCGCAGGTTGAGGACCACTCATCCAGAGCATCTGTAGCTGGACATCACTTGGGAGCTTTGATAACTGACCCATGCTGGGGTCCATCCAAGACCACTGACACTGGAAACTTTAAGGCGGGGGTCCCAGCCTGACTATTTGGTCACAGCAAGCAGGGCCTAGAGTTGCAGCTGTAGGTAGAGTTTTTCAAACTCTGGGTCAAGTGCTTCATGAAATTAATATAGTACATTAAAATAAAGTAGACTAGAGGCCGGGCACGGTGGCTAACACCTGTAATCTCAGCACTTTGGGAGGCCGAGGCGGGCAGATCATGAGGTCAGGAGATCGAGACCATCCTGGCTAACACGGTGAAACCCCGTCTCTACTAAAAATACAAAAAAAAATTAGCCAGGTGTGGTGGCGGGCGCCTGTAGTCCCAGCTACTCTGGAGGCTGAGGCCGGAGAATGGCTGAACCCAGGAGGCGGAGCTTGCAGTGAGCCGAGATAGCGCCACTGCAGTCCGGCCTGGGTGAAAGAGTGAGACTCCATCTCAAAAAAAATAAATAAAGTAAAGTAAAGTAGACTAGAAAATTTCTAAGCACAATATCTATGTTTCTTTTTTTTTTTTTTTTTTTTTGAGACAGAGTCTCACTCTATCGCCTAGGCTGGAGTGCAGTGGCGCGATCTTGGCTCACTGAAAGCTCCGCCTCCCAGGTTCACACCATTCTCCTGCCTCAGCCTCCCGAGTAGCTGGGACTACAGGCACCCACCACCACGCCCGGCTAATTTTTTGTATTTTGTTTAGTAGAGACGGGGTTTCACCGTGTTAGCCAGGATGGTCTCGATCTCCTGACCTCGTGAACTGCCCGCCTCAGCCTCCCAAAGTGCTGGGATTACAACAGGTAGCGTGAACTCAGCTCACTGCAGCCTCTGCTTCCCGAGTTCAAGCCATTCTCCTGCCTCTGCCTCCCGAGTAGCTGGGATTACAGGCGCCCACCACCATGCCTGGCTAATTTTTGTATTTTTGGTAGAGACAAGGTTTCACCATGTTGGCCAGACTGGTCTTGAACTCTTGACCTCAAGTGATCTGCCCACCTCAGCCTCCCAAAGTGCTGGGATTACAGGTGTGAGCCACCTAGCCCAGCCTATTGTGTTGTTTTTAAATATATTTTTGATCTGCAGTTGGTTGAATTTGTGGACTCGGAATCTGAAGCTGTAGAGAGCTGACTGTGTATGATAACCTAGAACTGCAAAGCCAGGGGATTCCTTTGAAAGAAAAACACTTTTCCTTTCTAAAACATCTATTTTGTTCCAAGTATTGCGCTGGGCATTTTATCATAGACGTTGTATCTTACATTCCTTAAGATAATGCCTTGAGATAAGGCATTCCGCTCCCATTTAAAAGACAGGAAAGGTGAGGCTCACGGGGTCACACTCGCTGAGATCACACCACTGCAAAGTTGTTTCTGGCTGCAGAATTGTTTCCGGCACCCTGAGATGCCTTTGTTGATGGAGCCAGCATTCCAGGGGCCCCCTTGCTTTACAGGTGAGGAAACTGAGGCCCACCAAGGGAGGGGCCTGCCCCAGGTCTCACAGCGAAGCAAGGGCAGAGAGGTTTCACCCCCAGCAATTTGTAAGCTTGGGGGACTGCCAGCGTGGTGTGAACACAGAGCTGCGTGTCCCCTCCCAGGATAAAGGCAGGTCCCTGCACACACGAGGAGCTGCGTGTCCCCTCCCAGGATAAAGGCAGGTCCCTGCACACACGAGGAGCCGCGTGTCCCCTCCCAGGATAAAGGCAGGTCCCTGCACACACGAGGAGCCGCGTGTCCCCTCCCAGGATAAAGGCAGGTCCCTGCACACACGAGGAGCCGCGTGTCCCCTCCCAGGATAAAGGCAGGTCCCTGCACACATGAGGAGCTACGTGTCCCCTCCCAGGATAAACTCAGGCCCCTGTATACAGGAGGAGCTGTGCGTCCCCTCCGAGGATAAAGGCAGGTCCCTGTACACATGAGGAGCTGCGTGTCCCCTCCCAATATAAACGCAGGTCCCTGCACACACGAGGGGTCGCACGTCCCCTCCCAGGATAAATGCTGGTCCCTGCACACACCAGGAGCCGCACGTCCCCTCCCAGGATAAAGGCAGGTCCCTGGACACATGAGGAGCCGCGCATCCCCTCCCAGGATAAATGCTGGTCCCTGCACACGTGAGGAGCCGCGCGTCCCCTCCCAGGATAAATGCTGGTCCCTGCACACGTGAGGAGCCGCGCGTCCCCTCCCAGAATAAAGGCAGGTCCCTGCACACGTGAGGAGTTGTGCGTCCCCTCCCAGAATAAAGGCAGGTCCCTGCACACATGAGGAGCCACGCGTCCCCTCCCAGGATAAATGCTGGTCCCTGTATATGTGAGGAGCTGCGTGTCCCCTCCCAGAATAAAGGCAGGTCCCTGCACACATGAGGGTTGGTGGCTGTCCTGAGGGTTCACAGTTTCCTGTAGACCCATCCACAGATCCCCAGGTAAGAACCTGTCCATCCTCCCCGGGGCCTAAGCATGCCAAGATTGATCTCAGTTTGCACAGTGAGTAGAAAAATAGGCCGGGGTCAGCAGATTCCTACAGGCCTGGTGGAGGCTTGGGCTGGAGTAGACCCAGGCAGAGTTGGTCTTTCACCTCGCCCCCTTCCAGAGGCCCCGTACCCTTGGGGTCAGCATCCAGGCAATGCAGGATACCCAGAACCTTCTTTCTTGTCCTGAGCCCTTCTCTCCCAGCTCGGCATGGACTTGAGTGACAGCTGCTGTGGTTCTTTCCTGCCCAGCGAGTGGGGCCGGGCACTGGAGCTTTCCCTGTTCATTTGTTTTGTCTCCTTGTGAGGAAAGCATGGCTTTCCCCTATTTTCCAGATGGGAAACAGGCTCAGAGAGGCAACAGAAGTGGGAAGTGATGGAGCAGGGACTCCATAGCTCCAGTCACGAGTCTCAAACTCTGTGCACATCTGGGTCGCCTGACCCGGCCTCCCTGACCTGGGCTGCCCAGAAGGGAGCCCAAGAATGCCTGGGACGATCACACAGCCAGGGCCATTCAATGCAGGTGGTGCTGGGACCACCCCTTGAGAAGCTCCAGTCGCCTTCCCTCCTCTGCAATGAGGCATTGCTAGGGGGAGGCGGGTGGGGGCAGAGGCTGGGTCTGTTGGGGTCAGCCCCGGGCACAGCACCCGACAGCAGAGGAGAGCTCCGGAAATCATGGCTGGGTGGATCAATGAGTGGTCAATCAGGCGAGCTCTGAGCGACAGGAGGGGCTGGTGGTGGGGAGAGAGGGAGGAAGAGCCTGCGGGAGGAAGACGGCGCGTGCAGGGGCACCACGGCCAGAGCCTGCTTGGTGTTCAGAGAGCCCTGTGGCTGCCGCAGTTGGGAAAAGGACACGGGGTCTGAGCACAGAGAGCTTCCGGGCCCCAGGGTTGGGGGACTTTGAATTTTGTCCAGGGCCCGGGAACAACGTTGTCTGATTTAAGCAGAACAGCAACACAATCTGGTTTTGTGTGTGTGTGTGTGTATGTAGTTTGTTCTTTTTTTTGAGACAGAGTCTCACTCTGTTGCCCAGGTGGGAGAGCAATGGCGCGATCTCAGCTCACTGCAGGCTCCACCTCCCGGGTTCACGCCGTTCTCCTGCCTCAGCCTCCCGAGTAGCTGGGACTACAGGCGCCCGCCACCACGCCCAGCTAATTTTTTGTATTTTTTTTTGTATTTTTAGTAAAGACAGGGTTTCACCGTGTTAGCCAGGATGGTCTTGATCTCCTGACCTCGTGATCCACCCGCCTCGGCCTCCCAAAATGCTGGGATTACAGGTGTGAGCCA
Source organism: Pongo abelii (assembly GCF_028885655.2). Lineage (NCBI taxonomy): Eukaryota > Metazoa > Chordata > Mammalia > Primates > Hominidae > Pongo > Pongo abelii. The sequence goes on from NC_072003.2 coordinate 87,047,442, forward strand.
CTGCGCCCGGCCAGGTTTTGTATTTTTGTAATTACACTTTTTATTTTGAGATCACTGTAGATTCCCAGGCAGTGGTGAGGAATAGATCAGAGATCCAGTGTCCCCCTCATGTGGTCTCTCCTGAGGTAGCATCCTGTGAAACTGATGACATGTCACAACTGGATATTGACGTGGACACAGTCAGGATGGGGAGCACCCGCGCCCCGGGGTCCCTTGTGTTGCCCTTTTGTAGCCACACCCGCTGCCCCCGCCTGGCAGCCTCTGAACTGTTCTCCATTCCTTCAGTTTCGTCGTTTCCAAAATGCTCTGTAAACGGAAAAGTACAGTTCATCATTTTGGGGCTGGCTTTCGTCACTCAGTCTCATTTGCTGGAGATTTTTGCAGGTGTTGCCTATATCAATAGTTTGTTCCAGGCTGGGCTCAGTGGCTCACGCCTGTAATCCCAGCACTTTGAGAGGCCTAGGCAGGTGGATCACCTGAGGTCAGGAGTTTGAGACCAGCCTGGCCAACATGGTGAAACCCGGTCTTTACTAAAAATATAAAATTAGCTGGGTGCGGTGGTGCGTACCTGTAATCACAGCTACTCGGAGGCTGAGGCAGGAGAATCACTTGAACCTGGGAGGCGGAGGTTGCAGTGAGCCGAGATCGCGCCATTGCACTCCAGCCTGGGTGACAGAGTGAGACTCTGTCTCAAAAAACAAAGAAACAACAAACAAACCAAATAAAATAGTCCTTTCCTTCTTATTGCTGGGCGGTGTCCCACAGTGTGGATGGGCCGTTTGTTTAACCATCTGTCCCTTGAAGGGCATCTGGGGTGTCTCCAGCATGGGACGTTGTGAGTTTAAAAAGCTGCTGCCAACTCTCAGGTCCAGGTTTTCCTGTGCACAGATGTCTTCGCTTCCCCCCAGCGGATGCCAGCAGAGCTGGTGCTGGGCCGTGTGGAAGCTGTATGGCTGAGTTCACGTGGTCACTCTGGTGCTGGGAGGGCAGGGAAATGGGGGGCCAGAGTAGAAGCTAGGGGTCATGGGAGGGATGCCACATCTAAGGAGGGGTGCCTGTGTCCAAGGAGTGGAGATAGTGGCTGGGTCTGGTGGGGGCTGTGGAGGTAGGGGGGCTGCATGGTAGCGGGGAGGCCAGGAGTCTGGGGCTGGGCGGTCCTGTCTTTGAGGGAATTTGGAGAAGGAGCAGGTGCAGGTGCAGGTGCAGGGGCCGAGAGTCACCTATGAAACATGCTCAGCAGAGAAGCTGTGCGCAGCCGGGGCAGGGGTGCGTCCGTGGTAGGGATGGTGTGTCTGGGTGGAAGGGGCGGGGCATCTCCCACTCCCGGTGGCATTGACTAGTGGGAGGGGAGTGGCTGGGCGCAGTGGCTCATGCCTGTAATCCCAGCACTTTGGGAGACTGAGGTGGGCGGATCACTTGAGTTCAGGAGTTTCAGACTAGCCTGGGCATCATAACGAAACCCCGTCTCTACAGAAAATACAAAAATTAGCTGGGGCATGGCAGCCTGCGCCTGCAGTCCCAGCCACTCCGGAGGCTGAGGTGGGAGAATCACTTCAGCCCGGGAGGTGCAGGTTGCAGTGAGTTGAGATTGGGCCACTGCACTCCAGCCTGGGCGACATAATGAGACCCTGTCTCAAAAAAATAATAATAATAATAATAATAATAAAACTTGGAAATAAGGCAAAAAATATTATTTAAAGAAAACAGAAAGTGGGAGGGGAGAAACGCACAGGATGGAGCCTAGGGGAACCCCAGGACTCGAGAAGTGGGCAGAGGAGGAGGAGGGAGGGAGGCCGGGCAGCAGCTGGGGGAGGAGGGTGTGGACAGGCCGGGAACAGGAGCAAAAGCAGGATGAAGACACCACACTGGCTTGTGCCTGGCCTTGTGGCAAATACCTCATCCCTTAGGCCATTGGCCATCGTCCCTGCTGTCCTACAGCCCCGCGAGGCCAGGTACGTCCATGTGTCGTACCCATTTTACAGACGGTGGAGCTCAGGCCCAGGAGACAGAGTGACGGTGTTTGGCACTAACTCCACCCCAGCCTTTTTCCACCTGGCCGCACCGTTTACTCGTTCCCGCCTGCAGCATGGGGGCTCTGGTGTCTCTGCGTCCTCATCTGCACCTGTCATCGCCTGTCTTTTTGGTTGCAGCCACTTCTGGGATGGATTTCCTGGCGGCTGGTGCTGAGTCTCTCTAGGTGCTTGTCGGCCCATTGGTACATCTTTGGAGCAATGCCTATTCAGATCCTTGCCCATTTAAAAATTGGGTTATTTCAGGCTGGGCACGGTGCTCACACCTGTAATTCCAGCACTTTGGGAGGCCGAGGTGGGCGGATCACCTGAGGCCAGGAGTTTGAGACCAGCCTGGCCAACATGGCGAAACTCCATCTCTACCAAAAATGCGAAAATGAGCTGAGCATGGTGGCGGGTGCCTGTAATCCCAGCTACTTGGAGGCTGAGGCAGGAGAATCACTTGAACCTGTGAGGCAGAGTTTGAGTGAGCCGGGATTGCGCCACTGCGCTCCAGCCTGGGCAACAGATTAAGACTCTGTCTCAAAAAAAAAAAAAGGGGGGGGGTGGGCACTGCGCACCAGCTTGGGCAACATGGCAAAACCCCATTTCTATAAAAAATGCAAAAAATTAGCTGGGCATGGTGGTGCCTGTAGTCCCAGCTATGAGGAAGGCTGAGGCAGGAGTATCACTTGAGCTCAGGAAATCAAGGCTGCAGTGAGCTATGATAACGCCACTGCATTCCAGCCTGGGTGACAGAGCGAGATCCTGTCTTAAGAAAAAAAAAAAAAGAAGGATTATTTGTCTTCTTACTGTTGAGTTGTGACATTTTCATAGGCTGTAGACACCACTGTGAGCCCCCGGCTCCCCTGCACCCCAGCCCGCCCGGCTGCAGGCTGCCTGCTCCGTTGGAGGTTGGACTTCTGAGATAAACTGCACTGGGTGTCTGTCTCTTGGCTCCAGAGTACCAGGCACGGTGCCATGCACACAGTAGGTGCTCAGTAACTGGCGACAGGACAGAGCCAGGATCGCAGTCTGCGGCTTGGAGGCGTCTGGGGTCCGGCTGTCACTATCCGGCTCTGCTCACCAGGTCCGGTCCTCGGACACCACAACAGCTGCAGGCAGAGGGAGGACCCATGGAGTCTGGGGGGATGTTGGGCCACACAAGTATCTATTGAGCACCGACTGTGTGTGCCAGGCAACAAGCTGGCCCTGGGGACAGTGGTGAACAAAGAGCCCTAGGACTTCTTGGTTGGGGGAATAGGACCCGTCAGTCAGCCCTGCACAGCTCCCTGCGGGGCACGGATGGGGCACAAGGAGGGGGCTGGAGATGCCTTCTAGGGAGTGAAGCTGGTGAGCGGGTTGGGGAGGAACTGTGGGGCCTCCCAGACTTCAGGAGGAGCATCTGTGAGCACCAGGGGCAGAAGGAACAGGGCCACCCTGGGACCCAGTGCGCAAGGAGCCCAAGGGCCCTCACACTTCACCCGTGGGTGTGCCAGAGCCAGTCCAGTTGTTAAGAAAAACAAGAGCCGGAGGTAAACCCCCTGGGAAATGGAGGGCCTAGCCCATAGTACTGCGTGGGAAGGAGAAGTGTGGGCGTCACCTGGGCTCTGGGGTCCCTCAGGCCAGCAGTGGGGACTGGGATCGCAGCGCAGGCTGAGCCTGGGTGGCCATGTCCACACTGCAGAGACCCATCCTGAGCAAGTTTATGGTGCATTCCTGTGTGGAAGAGTGCAGCGGGGAGGGGCTGCAGCGACAGTGACCAGGAGACACCCATAGGGGCAGGGTCCTGGTGTCATGGCCCAGAGTGGGAGGGGCAAAGGGAAGGGGCATTTGAACCTGGATGGGGGTGTGGTTAGCAGAGAGGTGGGAGGGGAGGGAGAGAGAGAGAGAAGGAGAGAGAGAGAGAGAAGAGAGAGAAGGAGAGAGGGAGAGAGAAGGAGAGAAGAGAGGGAAGAGGAGACGGAGAGAGAGGGAGAGAAGGAGAGAGAGAGAGAGAAGGAGAGAGGGAGAGAGAAGGAGAGAAGAGAGGGAAGAGGAGAGAGAAGGAGAGAGAGGGAGAGAAGGAGAGAAGAGAGGGAAGAGAGAGAGAGGGAGAGAGAGAAGAGAAAGAGAGGGAGAGGGAGAGAGAAGAGAGAAGGAGAGAGAGGAGAGAAAGAAGAGTCAGGAAAAGAGAAGGAGAGAGAGAGAGGGAGAGGGGGAGGGGAAGAAGGAGAAAAGGGAGAGGGGTGGGCTGTGAGGAGAGGGAGGGGAAGGGCTGCAGAGAGGGGAACGTCAGTCCTGCCGTGGGGGGGGACACGCATTGTTCCTCACGCCTCCCTTCCAGGTTTCGATGCTGCCATTCCCTGCGTTTACACCACAGCTCTTTTTGCGTCTTTCCTTGGATTCCACACAGCAGCCCTGTGAGGCGCTGTCCTCCTGCTGCCCAGAGGAGGAGACTGAGGTCAGAGATGCAGCAAACTTCCCAAGGCCACACAGTTCTGCTGTTGGAGTGGCACTGGGCCTCCCTGCCTGCCTGCCTCAGTCTCTGGCCCTGTGAAGAGGTCTCTTGGGACTGTTAGGAGCATTCCATAGAAACTGGGCCCCTGGGCTGGGTACGGTGGCTCGCGCCTATAATCCCAGCACTTTGGGAGGCTGAGGCCTGATCACTTGAGGTCAGGAGTTTGAGACCAGCTTGGCCAACATGGTAGAACCCCATGTCTACCAAAAAATACAAAAATTAGCCAGGCGTGGTGGTGGGTGCCTGTAGTCTCAGCTACTCAGGAGGCTGAGGCAGGAGAATCGCTTGAGCCCAGGAGGCGGAGGTTGCAGTGAGCTGAGATCGCGCCACTGCACTCCAGCCTGGGCAACAGAGCCAGACTCTGTCTCAAAAAGAAAAAGAAAAAGAGACTGGTCCCCTGGAGCACGGGGGTCAGCAGCTAACTTCTCGCCCTGGCAGCTGGACCTGACTTGGCCCGGAGTGCCGGGGCCAGTGCCCCCATCTGCTCTGTGTCGGGAGGGGCTGCTGGCAGGAGGAGGTGGCCACTCCAAAATCCTATATCCTATAGACGGAGTCCGGGGGAGGGGGTCCGGGGCAGGAACAGCCCAGACCTGGGATCCGCAGCTGCACAAGGGGCTTCAGGGTGGTCTGGGCCTGGTTCTGAGCCCTGTGAATCCAAGGCCACAGGGCTGGGCCTGGGGGCTTCTGAATCCCCACCAGTGCCTTCTTGCTCTCAGGAGCGTTGGCCAACCCCAGGCCCCAGGGCTTCCCCTCGTGATTCTCCTCTGAGAGAAATGCACCCACCTACAGCCGCCAGCCGGGAGCGATTGCTGTGCAAACACCCAGGACTGTCTCAGACGGTGGATGCAGCCAGCCAAGCCCCCGGAAGGCTCTGGTTGAAGGATCGGGTTTATTCCTCCCTGCAATGAGGGCGGATGCTCCCCCAGGAACCACGGGGCAAGAGGGTGTTGGGAAGAGCCCCACTAGGGTTTGGGGTTTGGGTGGGTGGTGGGGAGGGGAGGGTCTAGGGACGTGGGGCTCACTAGACCAGGTGCTGTTAGAAAGGAGGCGATTCTCTTGTGGGTGCCTCAGTCACTGTCGCCTGTGGACATGGGAGACCTGCACCAAAATCATGCGGAGATCGGTCAAGAAGCAGCCGTCCCTCGCCTTAGCCGAGAGGGGGGATGATTGGTGATCGTGGGTGGCACAGTGACCTGTTTCTGTCTCACTCTACTGCGATCTCAGAGTGACCTTGTCCACGTGTGGTGTTCTGGGAGATGGTTTATATCCAACAGAAGAACGACGCAGCCTGGCAGGAGCTCCAGGTGTCGGGGGGGCCCCTTTGGGGTGGAGGGGATGCCTCAGAGCCAGCCGCGTGCCACCGCAAGCCACCTCTCTGCCGCCGTCTGCCCCAGAGCCACCTGCCTTCTGAGTCTTCAGCTGGTCCTGTGCGTCCTCGCATCTCCAGGACTCTTGGGTGATGGCTCAGGGGAAGTTTCCAGAAAGCCCAGCCATTTCCTTCTCTCCTCCTGGGCCCAGCCATTTCCTTCTCTCCTCCTGGGCTTGCGTCTGAGGTCAGCTTCCCAGGGGGCACCCAAGCCTCCGTGAGCAAGGACAGTGAGTGGCTGGAGTGAGAACAGGTGCTGCTGACCTTTGGCGGTGCGGGGTGTCTCCAGCTGTGTTCCCATTTCTCAGTGACTACCAGGTGCTGTGGCCCTTGGCTGCAGAGGGGGGTGCAGACAGCCTCTCCTTCCTGTGTAGCAGCAGCTGTGGCAGGGCCGGGAAGGAGAGCTCCCCTCTGTGAGGCTGTGGCTGGGGTGGGAGGAGAGCTCTCCCTTCTGCGAGGCTGTGGCTGGGATGGAGGTCTGCCAGAGGCAGAAGTTCCATGAGGAACTGAGGGCTGGGACCTGCAGGAGGAGCTGAGGGTGCATGGGGTCTGAAGGAGCCCCAGAGATGGTCAGGGTCTCCTCCTGATAAATCAGACCCCCCACCCCGCCCACCGAGAGGCCTGGTCCCGCTCCAAACCTGGAGTGGATGGGGAGCGTGGGCTGGGGCTGGGGGGCTGGGGAGATGGTGTAGCCAGTGCCCTGTCCCAACTCAGCCTCTGGTCACCCTTCCAGGTCTGGCAAGGCATTGGGGGTGTGAGAGGGCCCTGGGGTCCCAGGGTCGCTGGAGGACTTGCCTTCTCTGCGATGGCCACCACTACCTGGGTCCCACAGCGGAGTAAGGTCAGAGGGGGACCTGGTGGAGGTCAGCTGTGGGCAGGGGAGCTGCAGGAGTGTCCAGGCCCCTCCCAGGCCAGCCCCACAGATTCTGAGGCAGCAGTGGGGGCCTCAACGGAGGGGTCCACTCTGCCCACCCCGGACACTGCCCAGCTAGCCCGAGTTCCAGCGTGGGCCAAGCTCTCGTCCTAGTCTCCTGGGAGCTGTGTGGTCCTGCACACTGCAGATCCTCAGCACCTTCCTTGCTTTGAGCATCCCTCCCCCAAGGCCTGACTGACACTCGGAGCCAGTATCCATAGAGGGCTACAGGGGCAGGCGAGGGTGGACACTGATGTCCTTGGCTCATTCCTCCCTGGCTGGCTGCTCTGATGTCCGGCAGGGTGGGTGTGAGGCTCATGGCGGGCTCCCCAGCCAGGGCGGGACTTGGGGTAACCCTATCCTGGGATGTTTGCTCCCGCTGTGTGGGGGACATGCCGTTTCCATGAGTAACAGAGTCACCGATGTGGCCAGTACCACTGGGGGCTGAGGCATCTTCTAGTTTAAGGAAATGCTAAATTTCAAGTAAAGCTTAGTGAAAATAAGGATGCAATTTCATTCCCTAACAAAACAACCTCTAATTCCCTCTGTGAATTAGAGCTCCCTCTTGGGAGCTACAGAACCCCGGGTTCCGGACCCCCTCACCTCACCCTCCTCCTTCGGAGCGAAAGTGGTGCCTGACATCTGAGGCCCCATCTCTGAGTCCTGCGCTGGTCCTGGCCCGAACACTCCCCCACATCGCATGGGCCACAGGGACCCTCTGGGCAGATTTTGGGGTGTCTTTGGAGGTTTAGGGGCACAGCTTGAAAACTGTGGGTTTCTCCCTGGGGACCACATGCCCAGCTGTGGGGTCCCCTGAGGCCGCAGAGCAAGCTTTCTGGGAAATCCTCCTCCTGTGAGAGCCACCATGGAGCCCCCATACAGGAATGGGAGGTGTCGCCATCAAACATGGCCTTGTTGTTGCCCAGAAGTCTAGATGTGTCCCTGTAAGCTGGGAGGCGACAGGGTAACTGTGCGGCCCTCCCCAGGGCTGAGGCTGGGGCAGCCTCCAGAGGCCAGGTTGTAGCTGTCACTCCCCAAATGGAGGGTCCTCCTCATTCTCTGATTGCAGAAAAAGGGCTCCGGTAAGCCTGGCTTTTAAAAAATACAGCTTTACTGACATATATTTCACACACCATACAATTCACCCATTTAAACTGTACAGTCCAGTGGTTTCTAGAATATTCAGAGTTGTGTCACTCTCACCATAATCAATTTTAGAACATTTTCATCGTCTCAAGAAGAAACCCTCCAGCTAGCTATCCCTTACCTATTCCCACGGCTCCCCGCCCCTGGTGACTGAGACTCCATTTTCTGTCTTTGTGGGTTTGCTGCTCCTGACGTTTCGCATGCGTGGAGTCATACGCTGAGTGGCCTTTTGTGTGTCGCTTCTGTTGCCCAGCGTTGTTTTCGGGGTTCACCTGCGTAGGAGCTGCATGAGTCCACTCCTTCGTGTCGCTGAGTAATATTCCACTGCAGGGCACCGCGTTTTGTGTGAATCTGCCATCACTCAGGACGGCCCACGGGTGGAAACAGCCTAAACCTGGCAGAGGTTTGGGCTGTTTTGCTAGCCCTGGGTCACTTTTGGGCTGTTTCCACCTGGGGGCTATCCTGAGTCGTGCTGCTGTGACCGTTTGCGTGGTTTCGTTTCCTCCTGGGTGGAGATTCGGGGGTGGCCTGGCTGGGTTGCTTTGGGGCCAACTCTCTGACAAGAGCTGTTGAACACATACCCCACAGCTTCTTTTAGTTTTTATTTATTTCATTTTATTTTTTGAGACAGAGTTTCACTCTTGTTGCCCAGGCTGGAGTGCAGTAGTGCGATCTCGGCTCACTGCAACCTCCGCCTCTCGGGTTCAAGGGATTCTCCTGCCTCAGCCTCCAGAGTAGCTGGGATTATAGGCATGCGCCACCATGCCCGGCTAATTTTGTATTTTTAGTAGAGACAGGGTAGCAACATGTTGGCCAGGCTGGTCTCGAACTCCTGACCTCAAGTGATCCACCTGCCTCGGCCTCCCAAAGTGCTGGGATTACAGGCATGAGCTGCCTCACCTGGCCTTATTTTATATATTTTTTGAGATGGAGTCTCACTCTGTGAGCCAGCACACCTGGCCCATGGCTTCTTTTAAAAAGAGACTGCTGGAGGCTGAGAAGTCTTTTCCAGGGCTCCACCTGGGGACTGACCACTGGACATGGTGAGGTCTGTGTTTGGAGGAAGTGGGGTGACAGTGACAGCTGTGACTATTGGAGCATGCAGTCGGTGCTGGGCAGGTGGGTCATTTCTGAACCCTCAGTGTTACCTCCTCGGGGGTCCTGGCCTGTCGCTCTCCTCCTCCACACCAGCCCCCAGCAGCTCTCAGGCTGCCTGGGCCCAGCCCCATCGTCAGCCGCTGGGCACCCACCTGAGATGTCTGAACCCCGCCCTCGGTGCTGCACGGTCACTGGCCATTTTTGCAGAGGGGCCCTCTGAGCAGGAGCAGCAGGGCCAGCATGCACACTGCAGCCGAGGTCCCAAGAAGGAAGTGGTGAGGAGGAGGAGGAGGACCGGCCCCACCTGCTGCCCTTTATCTCAGAGCGCAGACCGGGGGGACATGAGGATCTAACAGGGGTTCCTGGGGGGCCTTCATGAAGCTGTAATGAATGTTGTGCCAAACCCCTGTCAACACCAGTGGGTACAGCACAGGGTTCAAGGGCTGAAGAAGTGACCCAGGGCTAGCAAAGGAGACCCAGGGTTTACTGCAGGCCGTGGGGTGGGGAGGGGAGCGCAGCGACGGGAGAACCGCAGCGGCTTGCAGACAGCGCCAAGTTCATATGGCATGTTCACCCCGTACCCTCCCCTAATGACCTCCACCTGGCAACCTTCATTCAACCCAGAACTCAGGGCCTCAAGCCCCTGCACAGCGCATGTTCCATGGGACAGGCCAGGGGCTCAGAAGTTGCTCATAGCCAAGGAGGGAATCTCCAGATTGACCACTCCCGGATTCCTTAGCTCAGGTTGTTCTTGGAGTATGTGTAAGTTACTGCTATCGGGGCGGGGGGGGGTGGTTATCCTACAACAGGTGTTTGGTGGGGGAGGAGCCTCCTTAGAGGTGCCAAGAGCAACAGTGGCCAGGGTCTAATGTCTGCGGGGCCACTCCCGTTGCTTTGTGCTTAGTAACTGGGTCTTCAAGGCAGCCCTGTGGGGTAGGAATCATTTTTATCCTGTAATATTTCATTTTGCACATGTGCAGACTGAGGTTTCTTAACTAGCCCCAAGCTGCACAGTTATCACCATGGAGCTGGGATTTGTACCCTGGTGGCTTAGCACGGAGCCTGAGCACACAACTCCCACCCACCTGCCTCTCTGACCGCGAGTCCTCGAAGAGGACTGGGGCTCTCCTCCCAGCACCACCACGGTCATTGAGCCCAGTGCCCAGGAGACTGAGGCCTGTGAGGTTTCACCTGGGGCCTGGAGACAGGCTCCAAGTGGTGTGGGGGCCCCTGTGCCCAGGTTTTCCCTGAGGTGCCGGCTCATAGCTACACATGCCCATGGGCCTGCCTGAGTCCAGTGCTCCAAGCCACACCCCGAGTGGGCGGCCTCCCTCCCACACAGTCCTCGGCCTGAGGCCGCCACACTCAGAGCCACTCAGCCTATGGGGTCGTGCATGTCCAGAACCCTGACCCTTGGGAAGGTTGGGATGGTTGGAAATGCAGATGTTCCGAGGGGAAGTGGCGGGAGCAGGTGCCGGCTGGGGCCAAGGGATTCTCAAGAGAAGACGTGAGCTTCACTCAGGCACAGCTCTTCAGCAGCAAGACTGTTGGTCCTAAAAGATCATGTAAGTAGAGGAGGGCATGGTGGCTCATGCCTGTCATCCCAGCACTTTGGGGAGGGCAAGGTGGAAGGATCTCTTGAGGCCAGGAGTTCAAGACCAGCCTGGACAACATAGTGAAGCCCCATCCCTATTTATTAAAAAAAAAAAAAGTTTTTTAAAAGATAATTTTAAAAGGTGGTTGGTTGTGAAATAAGAATCACCTGGGAAGCTCTTAAAAGCCTCGAGCCTGGGCCTGCCCCAGCCCCGCTGAATCAGTGTCTCTGGGCCGGGGGGCGAGGCCAGTCATTAGTTGCCAAAGTTCTCCAGGTGATTCCAACTCAAGCCTCTGCCCTAGAGCCGTGGCTCAGCTTAAGGAGAATCAGGGCCCCTGGAGGTTGTTAAACCCACGTTGTGGGGCTCCAGCCCTCAGTTCCTGATGCAGCTATTGGGGTGAGCTGAAAATCCACTGCAGAGCCTGCATTTCAGGGTTCCCAGGTGGCGCCACCAGCTTGAGAGGGCCTTGGCGCTACTGTAACGATAACAGCAGCAGTCTCCAGAACCTTCTGTAGGCTTCTGCATGCTCACAGGTTAGACCACCAAGACCACCCATGGATTTTATGTACTAGACACACAGTGTGGGCCTCGTGCCCAGTGCTGTCTGATATGCTTTGTAAATGCAGACCTGTTCCTCCCAGTGCCTTTGGAGGTGGAGATTGTGGTCCTTGTTTTACAGGCAGGGACAGTGAGGGGACTGTGACCGCTGTTGGTGCCAGGCATCTGGCTGCAGCTCCCAGGCTCTCATCCCTTTGCTGTGCTCCTTTGCAGCTTGGAGGGAATGATTTTTATCCCCATTTTGCAGTATGGGGAAGGTGAGGCTCAGAGAAGTTAAGGACTTCTGTCTCGGGTCACGTGGCTGGGAAGCTAACAGCCAGGATCCGAGCTCAGATTTGCCTGACTTCCACCCATGCTGGTGGGCGGGTCTTCTCCTTGGAGAGGGGCCAGTCTTGCCTCGTGGTGCCATCTCTGCACCGGTAACAGTATCAGCCAGGCACCCTGCAGGTCACCCCACGCCTCGCGGGGGTTTCCACTAACCCTGTTGTCTGCCAGGCCAGCCCGTGGGCCCCACCACCCCCTGGGTGAGCGTTCCCAACATCAGAGCTATGCAGTGGGTAGTGAGGGGATCATGGGTCTGGGGAGGGCAGGACTGGGAGGGGCATCCTTATGTGCTGTATGCTGTTCCTGCCTCCCCTGTTTACACCCCACGGAGGAGGGAGGAAGCTGGGGTTGAGGGCAAGGGACAGTTCCTGCTCTCCCAGGCCTCATAAGGCGTGCACGAGGCTAAAATTCAGAAGCCGGCAGGACGCCCAGGTCTCCTGAGCCTGTGCGTCTGATCTGCTCACCTGGGAGAGGATGGTGCTGGCGTGGGCAGGTCAGAAGGAGCAGCAGGACCCTTCCATGGCCCAGGAAAGGCCAGCCTTCAGGGACCAGAGCCCCCATGCTGGGCACACGGCTGCCACCTTAGGCGGCGCCCTCCCTAGCTGCCACTTCAGAGTGAGCCCCCCCTCACTGGCGTCTGCCCTCCTTGAATGAGTGAGGGAGGGGCCGGGTGGGGCTGGATCGTGATCAGAGCCGGAGTTGGCCTTCGTGAGTGATGGCCTTGCCTGCTCTGTTGCCCGGTGGCAGTAAAGAATATTCCTACAGAGTGTGGGTTTTGGAAGCAGACATGCCTGGTAGGGGTCCTGGCTCAGACGCTTCCCTGACGTTAGCACCTGGGCAAGTGGCTTAACCTTATCACTCGGTGTTGGCATCTGTAAAATGGGTACAATAACATGCTACTGTCTCCCTTGCGGGGCTGTGCGAGAATCGATTCAGTGGCCCATGGAAACACCTAGCGTGGCCCGGATGCGTGGTGAGTGGCCTTGGCGGCATCAGCCTTCATGGTAGGTGGGAGAGCCTTGCCCTTCCGGGTGAGGTCGGGGTAAGAGAAAGCAGAGTCCGTCCCCAGCAGGTGTGGCTGGGAGGATGCTCAGGGCTGGTGGGAACATTGGGAGTCACTGTGCTCCCAGTGGACAGAGTGTCCGGTAGGGTCTACAGATGAGCCCCACTTCTTAACCTTGCCCTGGGTCCACAAATCAGCCAGAGTTACTGGGTGTGGGGCTTCCTCTATGTCAAGGATGGTGGGGAACAGAAGGGCTGGGTCCGGAGTCTCCAAGGCTCCTTCCAGGCTCCAGGGCTAACGCTGTGGGGAGGGCCCAGGTCTCCACCTCTTGTTGCTGTGTGGCCTTGGGCAAGTGACTCACCTCTCTGAGCCTCTGCGTGTCATGGGGAAGTGACACCATGCCTGCTGCTGTCTCGGTATTTCACAAGTGCTCAGCAAATGCCAGCAGACCGTGTCCTTCAGACGCGGCAGCTGGGGTTCCTGACTGCTGGGCTACTGCTGGGGTGGCTCATGAAGGTTTTTCTGTCCCCGCTACAAAACAAAAGGCAGCTGATGCAGGAATTTTAGTAAAGATAACGTATATTTGACTTAAAAGAATGCTCTTTATTCTGAGATTTGGTCCATCCCATCTTTGTGGATTTTTTTTTTTTAATTTGGATGTGAAAAAGACATTCCCTTTATTTGTAATTGCCCAAAGTCGGAAGCAACGAAGATGCCGTTAAATAGGGAAGTGGATAAGCAAATGGCGGTGAGGATGCGGAGCAGCCTTCGATGTGTGTTGCTCAGCGGGAGAAGCCCGTGTGAAGAGGCCACATCCCGTGGGGTTCCAACTAGATGGCATTCTGGAAGAGGCAGAACTCTGGAGACAGTGACAAGATCAGTGGTTGCCCAGGGTTGGGGGCGGGGAGGGACAGACAGGCGGAGCCCGGGGGATTTGTAGGGTAGTCATAGTACTCTGAGATACTCTAATGGCGGGTATATGTCCGGATGCCTTTGTGCACACCCATGGAAGGCGTGGACCCTGATGAAAACCATGGCTCTGGTTAATAATGTATCCGTCTTGGCCCATCAATTGCGACAGATGTACCACAAGATGCTAATATCAGGAGAAGTGGGGGGCGAGGGGATACAGTATATGGGAACTCTCTGTACTTTCCACTCATTTTTCTCTAAAGCTAAAACTGCTCTAAAGTATTTTTTAAAAAGAAAAAGTTAAAAAAAAGACCAGTGCGATGAATCAATGTGGAGAGTGGAAGAAGTAAAGTAAAAATGTTGCCCGGAGTCCACGCTGGAAGCCAGTTGGGGTGTGGCTGCTCCACTCAGTTGACTGTCTGAGTCTTGTCCCCACAGCACAGACTGGTGGACCTTCAGCCCCCACACTGGAGGCACTGGCCTTCCGAATCCCTTCTCACCTGGGTGGGGTCAAGACACACCTGGGTCCTATTTGCTGCTCTCCTCAGGGTGAAGATGCACCTGGGTCCTATTTGCTGCTCTCCTCAGGGTGAAGACACACCTGGGTCCTATCTGCCCCTCTCCTCAGGGTGAAGACGCACCTGGGTCCTATTTGCTGCCCATCTCTGGGGTCAGCTGCTGTTGGCACCTCCCACCCTAGGGGGATGGTGTCTGCAAATGGTGCTTTTTGCCTCTGGCATGTCCACCCTGTCACAATCATCTTCATCACCCTCATCTGCAGACCTTCATCTGCAGACACTGCCTCTGCTGACCCCTCTCCCCTTGTCCTTCTGGGGAGATCATGGACCTGCCCCTTCCTGGCATTCCCCAGCAGCCTTCCAAATATGCAGGGACAGGGCATCCGCCAGCCAGTCCTCCATGGGGAGCAGGACTGTGCATTGAGGCCAGGCTCAGGTCTTCACCCACATCGACAATGTACGAGTCCCCTCTGAGCCTTAGTTTCTGTGGCTGGAAAAATGAGGTTAATATCACTATTGTGAGAATCTTCTCATAAACGCATCTTTCCTTCCCCTCCTCTTTAAAATTTTTAATCCTTATTGAGCTATTATGTGCCCATAGTTTAAGGTGACATTTGGTGCTAAAAACAAAATAGAGCTTGGAGCAAAAATCATGTGTGTCTTCAAAGACTGACCACCATGTTTCCAAGTGGGTGTGTTTGCCGCTTCCTGAGCTCATGCTCACTTTTAGCCATTATCTGTTGACTTCCTACTGTAGTAGATGGAGATTTTCAATCCCTTAGACCCCCATTCTCCCCCCTCCCAGCTATCTCAATATTGCTATATTGCATTTTTTGTTGTTAAATCCATACTCAGTGTTTTTCATTATGACTATGTAAGTATTGCTTACTGCTGAGCCAGGCGATGGAGTCTGAGTCTGTACACTTCTCATGCATAACTTGAGTTAGTAATTGTCTCGCTTTTTTTCAGCTGCAGTTTTCTTTAAATCACCGGTTCTTTTTTCACCTTCCAACTGCTCAGTGAAACACCTCTCAAATGCAGCTTGCACTTGAGCAAACTTGCCAGATTCTCTCAGTAATACACACAAATGTACAAATACGTTTGTTTATTGATTGATTGCCTTCTTCCCAATTCTTCCCGCATCTTCCTGGAGATTTCCTTCACCTCTCCTGTGTTTGATCTCCTCATGTCTTATTTCATGGTTTCCTCCCTCATTTGGGTGGAGTACATCCTGGAGTAGCTTCCTAAGAAAGGATGCACGGAAGATATAGTTTCTGTGGCTTGATTATTTGATAAATTGGTATGCATAGTATGTTAGGTTGAAAATCATTTTTGCTCATAATTTGGAGCGGTGGAGGTGCAGTTTCCCACTGACTTCTAGGTTCAGTGTTGCTCTTGAGAAGCCCATGCTGTTCTGATTCTCGGTCCTTCATTTGTGATGTTTTTGGTTTTCTCTGGAAGCATTTAGGGTCTTTGTCGTTTGAGTTCTGAATTTCATGCCACTGTGTCTTGGTTGGGTGTCTCTCTCATCATTGTGTGGTATCTGTGAGCCCTGCAGTCCGATGCTCACACCCTTCCATTCCAGGAGAATTTCCTGTTTAAATCTGTGCTCATTTTCCTTCCCTGCTTTCTAGAACTCCTGATATTTTACAGTTCAGGTGTTCTGGATGAATTCTTTAATTTTCTTACTGTTTTGCCTACCTCTTTTTTTGTTCTAGTTTCTGAAAGATTTTCTTGATTTTTATCTTCCAGACCATTTACCAAAATTTCTTTTAGCTATTATACTTCTAATTTCCAGAAACTCTTTATCCCTGGTCTTTCCTTTTTAATTGCATTTTATTCTCATTTTGTATTTTATCTCTGAGGATTTAAATTCTGGTCACTTGATGTCTTCTCCCACCTGCTGCATTTTTTGATTCCCCCTCTTTTTTTCCACTTATTTGTATGTTTTGGTCCTTTTCTTCCCCACCAAGGCTTCTCCTTATGTCTGAGGACCATTGACTGTTCATGTATTAAAGTGAGGTACGAAAAAGCTGAGTGGAAACTTGTGTGTGTGGCAGCCTCTGCTTCTGGCTGCAGTCTGTTTTTTTCAGAGGAATTCTCCACCTGTCTCTTGGATGAAGTAATTCTCCCTGTTTGGGTGGGGTAGCAGGCAGGGTCTCTTGGTTCAGAATGAGCACTTTCCCAGTGCCTGCTGAAGCATTGGCGAAAAAACAAGTTCTTCCCTGGCAGTCCTCCTCACCCTCCTCTGCCTGGTGCCCCTGGGGTGGGCTTGTCTGATTGTTTGCCTAGAAACTTTTCTTCCTGGGTTCTGCAGAAGGAGAGAAAACTCTCTTCCTTTCATTCATTATTTATATTTCTCAGCAATCTGGCTTTTTATCCTTTTTCTTGGTTTGTCCTAACTTTGTTTTGAGAGATGGAGTCTTGCTCTGCCACCCAGGCTGGAGTGCAGTGGCACAATCACTGCAGCCTCAACCTCCTCGGCTCCAGCCCCTCCTGGGCTGAAGCAGCTGGACTACAGGTGTGCGCCGCTAAACACACTAATTTAAACAAAATTTTGGCTGGGTGCAGCGACTCACGCCTGTAATCCCAGCACTTTGGGAGGCCAAGGTGGGTGGATCACTTGAGGTCAGGAATTCGACACCAGCCTAGCCAACATGGTGAAACTTTGTCTCTATTAAAAACACAAAAATTAGCTGGGCATGGAGGTGTGCACTTGTAATCCCAGCTACTCCAGAGGCTGAAACAGCAGAATTGCTTGAACCTGGGAGGTGGAAGTTGCAGTGAGCTGAGATCGTGCCACTGCACTCCAGCCTGGGCGACAGAGCGGGACTCTGTCTCAAAAAAAAAAAAAAAAAAAAAGAAAAAAATTTTTGGTAGAGACGGGGTCTTGCTGTGTTGCCCAAGCTGATCTGGAACTTGGGGGCTCAAGCAGTCCTTCTGCCTCAGCCTCCCAAAGGGCTGGGATTAGAGGTGTAAGTCGCCACGCTTCTCCTGTCCTTTTACTTCATTATTTATATAGTTAATCACCTCACTAGAGACTGAGAATTCTGTGTCCTCAGGCTGCCATCACAAAATACCACAGACAGCATGGCTTAAACCACAGTTAATTTCCTTGCAGTTCTAAGGCTGGAAGGTCAGGGTCAAGGTCAAGGTGCTGGGAGAGTTGGTTCTTCTTTGTCTTCATGGGCTTGTCCCTCTGTATGCCTCTGAGTCCCTTCATAGAAAGACACTAGGCCTATTGGATGAGGACCCCCAGTGCCTTCATTTTTAACTCAGCCACCTCTTTAAAGACCTTATCTATCTCCAAACAAGGTGACATTCTAAGGTGGCAGAGGGTGCCGGGGGGGTGGGTGGGACTTCAGCATATGCATTTTGGAGAAACGCAATTAAGCCTATAGCGAATTCCAGCAGACATAAGTATTCAGAGCTCCGCTAAGATTAACCAAAAAAAAAAAAATTAACTGATGGGTAGGGCACGGTGGCTCACACCTGTAATTCCAGCACTTTGGGAGGCCGAGGCAGGCGGAGTACCTGAGGGCAGTTTGAGACAGCCTGGCCAACATGGTGAAACCCTGTCTCTACTAAAAATACAAAGATTAGCTGGGTGTGGTGGCGGGCGCCTGTAGTCCCAGCTACTCCAGAGTCTGAGGCCGGAGAATAGCTTGAACCTGGGAGGTGGAGGTTGCAGGGAGCCGAGATCACACACTGCACTCCAGCCTGGGCAACAGAATGAGACTCTATCTCGAAAAATAAAAATATCTGGTGTTGGTAGTAACGATGTAGGGGACACGGTCTCTCTGAGAGTCTTTTCTGGGGGTAATTTCTGAAAAACCATACCCCCAAACCCTTCGTTTTGACCAAGCAATTTCATTCTAGGAATCTATCCTAAGGATAAAGTTTAGCATCATATAAAGATTAGCTATGAAAACGGAGGAGTTACCCGAATGCCTTGCGGCATAGGATTAGCTTGTAATTTATGTGCTTGTGAAACAGCCATGCAGTGGATGGGGCTCTGTGCAGCCGGGGACGAAGCGGGTGCGGAGAGGCAGGAGGTACAGGCACGGGGCTTGGGGGCCACCCGTGGAGAAAGCCCTGGAGCTTTGTGAATGCCGTCTGTTGGCCAGCGCAGGGCTCTCACTGTCACGTTGGACCTGTGCCTGAGGCCTGGTCCCTGGTCTGTGAGGGTCCCAGAGGGGGCACAACAGGCGAAGACCCCAAAGACAAGGGTCTGTTCCGGAGCATCCTGGGCAGAGAGCGGGTACAGGGGACAGAAACCCAGCCAAAGTGGCTCAAGTGGAAGATGGGTGCGGGTCAATATGGGCCAGCCTGAGAGGTGTCAGAGCTGGGAACAGGGAGGCCATGGGAAGCCCACAGGAGCCACTTCTGAGTCCCCTCTGAGGGTGGAGGCCTGGCCGCCTCCCCACTGGTGCCTGTTTTTTCCTTTCTCTGCACGTTGGCTTCTCTGCATCCCTGTCTCCGGGTGGGAAGGGGTCCCTGCAGGCTTCGTCTCCTCCCAGCCGCAGAGCCACCTCCTTGGGCTCCCCTGCCCCAGGCCCAGGCTGGTGTGGTTGGTGGATCTAATTGGGATTTGGTAAGCTGTGATGGGAGGGGGGCTCTGGTCTGTGCCCACCCATGGGAAATGGGCCCTATAGGAGGCAGGTGAGGCGGGCCAGAGTGAGTCAGTGGTCCAGTCCAGAACAGAGGCTGTGACCCACCAGGTGGGAGAGGATGGGCTTTGGGGTCGGGCCTCAGCCCCGAGTGGGCAGGCACGGTGTGGGACTGGCTGAGAGACGCTCTGTGTGGGCTTCGGAATCAGCTCAGCATAGGTTTCAGTCCCGCTCTAGCTGGGTGACACTAGGGTTATTTTACCTGTCTCTGCCTCAGTTTCCTTCTTTGTTTAGTGGACACAGTAAGAGTCCTGAGCTCTCGGGGCAGCATGTGGGTGAAAGATGATCTCCGCCTGCGCGGATCCCCGGAAATGCTTCCCCTTTTCCCTCCTCACTGGACTCTGGGACAGTAGTGGGAGTCTGGGTGGGGGCTTTTGCCTGCTAGAACTCATGGGTTGGGGCCACGCATGAGTGAGTGTCTCCTGGGCAGGGCTGTGGCCGTGAGCTCAGGTCTGCAGTGGGCTCCTTGCTCCTCCCAGCAAAGTGTTCACCTTGTCCCACCCTGGGACCTCTCAGATACTCTTTGGAGGTGTTGACCTGGGGCATCTGTCCATGGCCCTGAGGAGGTGGAGCACATGGTGGGGGCTGTGCTCTCCCCAGCTGGGACCCCGGGCTCCGAAACTAATGTTTTGGGAAGAATGTCAGGTGACGGGTGGGGCTTCAGAGGAGGAAAAGAAACAAGTGTGTGAGATGTACAGGCCCTGGCGAGAGACAGGCAACAGCAAGAGCCTGCCGGCCATACTTACCCACAAGGCCAGCTGAGGGGCTGTGCTGGCCCAGGGCTCTGGCTTTCGGACCCAGACAATGCTGCTGACCACGCAGGCCAGGCGCTGAGTGACTGTCCTAGCAGATCTCCGAGTGGAGTCCCCTGAGCATTAGGAATGCAGCTTCTCAGGCCGTGCCAGCCTGGCAGAACAGGAAGGGAGGGATACAGCCCCGTGGGGACGCAGCTGTGGCTCGAGTGACACCTGCTGGTGGCCTCATCTCGTCTGCTCTCTGCGAGTCTGGTGGTTCTAGTCGGCGTTTCACGGGCAAGGTTTAGGGGGTTTGTTCCTCACCTGGGGTCCAACCACGTCTTCCAGCTTCCTCTCGCGGTGTTTGGGCCATCGGTGGGTGAGGTGGCTGCAGCAGAGTCGGGGACTCCTGTGTGTGGAGGCAGCACCAACATCCCCTGCAGCCACACCCTCCTGAGAGGGTCTGGAAGGAAGCAGGGCACCCCGCCAACCCACCTGCCTCTGGGGTGTCTTCCAGGGCCCCAGGGCCAGGGCAACTGGAGCACACAGGACATTATCTAGCTCTGGGGGCCGTGCTGACTGAGACCGACCCTTGCGGCGGCCCACAGGGATGGGCAGCTTGCGGGGCAGCTTTGTCCCCCGGCACTGGGTCCTGTCTTTATGCACACAAGCCGCCTGTTCTGCAGATGACCAGTTAGGTTCGATGGAACAGGCTTTGGGAATCAGCGCCTTGGATTTGCCCCCCACAGCTTTGGATCTTGACCTTGGGAGAGGCCTCCACCACGTGCCCTGGGGTGGGGTGGGGGGCATCCTGCTTCTGCGCCGTTCAGCTCAGTTGCCCTCAGCCGCGGTTGGCCGCCAAGCACTGGGGTGTTGCTGGCACAGCCAAGGAACTGAGCCCAGACTTTTTGTTTACTTAAGCGTAAACACAAAGGGCTGGGGGTGGCCGAGCTGATGGTGCGGGCGTGTGCGCTCAATAGCTCCATCACAGTGGATGTCGCTTTATTGAGCAACCGAGGGAGGGAGGGAGAGGAGCAACTGCAGCGAGTGTGGAGGCCCAGCCCTTAGAGCTCCCATCTGGGGGAAGCCCCGTCCCTCACTGCCTGTTCCCGGTGCTTTGGTGCCCTCTGCTGTGGGGTGATGAGGTCACCAGGCTACTCAGGCAGTCCCCACAGAACTGAAGGCCATGTGCTTTCGTGTAGCCAAACCCCTTTTCTTATTGATACCAGTTATAAAATCAGAGCTATGTTCCCACCAGGGGCAAAAATCCAACACCGTGCAGTTGCAAACACGGGGCAGGAAAGACTCCGGCGACCCTCGTTACACTGTGCCGGGAGGCATGGCCAGAGCTCCGTCAGCTCATGCGTCGCTTAAACCTAGAGGTGGGTGCGATTATCATCCTATGTTACAGGTAGGGAAACTAACTCAGGTCTGAGATGTGACTGACCTTCCCCGGCCATAGTACGCACAGCACAGTGGGGCCTGGACGCGGCTGCCTGGTTTCAGGTCCACACGCTCCCCAGCACTGCCAGCCGGGTTCCAGCATGACGGGGGTTAGGCCTCCACAAGGCCCTGTCGGCCACGGGAGTTTGCTCCGAGATACTGGGTCCCTGACTGTGTTCTCAAAGCCCCTAGGATTTGACCAGCCATTCTTTTATCTTAGGAGCCAGAAGTCTTACATCTGTATTTTTATTTTGCTGTGCTTCCACCCCTGCTCTGCTACCTTCACTACATTGTTTTATTGGCATAGTATAAAATTCACATTTTACAGTGTGCAATTCAGTGGCACTAGCACATTCACCGTGTTATGATCATCGCCTCTATCAAGTTCCAGGCCACTTTCATCACCTCAAAACCCCAGCCCTGTGAGCAGCCATTCCTGCTCTTCCCTGGCCACCATCTGTCTCTGGATTTACCTGTTCATGATATGGGGGGCGGCGGGGGGAGAGAGAGAGTGTGTGCCCTGGCCACCATCCATCTGTCTCTGGATTTACCTGTTCATGATATGGGGGGCGGCGGGGGGAGAGAGAGAGCGTGTGCCCTGGCCACCATCCATCTGTCTCTGGATTTACCTGTTCATGATATGGGGCGGGGGGAGAGAGAGAGAGTGTGTGCCCTGGCCACCATCCATCTGTCTCTGGATTTACCTGTTCATGATATGGGGGGCGGCGGGGGGAGAGAGAGAGCGTGTGCCCTGGCCACCATCCATCTGTCTCTGGATTTACCTGTTCATGATATGGGGGTGGGGGGAGGGGAGAGAGAGAGTGTGTGCCCTGGCCACCATCCGTCTCTGGATTTACCTGTTCATGATATGGGGGCGGTGGGGGGAGAGAGAGAGTGTGTGCCCTGGCCACCATCCATCTGTCTCTGGATTTACCTGTTCATGATATGGGGGGCGGCGGGGGGAGAGAGAGAGTGTGTGCCCTGGCCACCATCCGTCTGTCTCTGGATTTACCTGTTCATGATATGGGGGCGGGGGGGGGGAGAGAGTGTGTGCCCTGGCCACCATCTGTCTCTGGATTTACCTATTCATGATATGGGGGGCGGCGGGGGGAGAGAGAGAGTGTGTGCCCTGGCCACCATCCATCTGTCTCTGGATTTACCTGTTCATGATATGGGGAAGGGGAGAGAGAGAGTGTGTGCCCTGGCCACCATCCATCTGTCTCTGGATTTACCTATTCATGATATGGGTGGCGGCGGGGGGAGAGAGAGAGTGTGTGCCCTGGCCACCATCCATCTGTCTCTGGGTTTACCTATTCATGATATGGGGGGCGGCGGGGGGAGAGAGAGAGTGTGTGCCCTGGCCACCATCCGTCTGTCTCTGGATTTACCTGTTCATGATATGGGGGGAGGGGGGAGAGAGAGAGAGTATGTGCCCTGGCCACCATCCGTCTGTCTCTGGATTTACCTGTTCATGATATGGGGGGGGGGTAGGGGAGAGAGAGAGTGTGTGCCCTGGCCACCATCTGTCTCTGGATTTACCTGTTCATGATATGGGGGGGGGAGAGAGAGAGTGTGTGCCCCGGCCACCATCCATCTGTCTCTGGATTTACCTGTTCATGATATGGGGCGGGGGGGGGGGGAGAGAGTGTGTGTGCCCCGGCCACCATCCATCTGTCTCTGGATTTACCTGTTCATGATATGGGGGGCGGTGGGGGGAGAGAGAGAGAGTGTGTGCCCTGGCCACCATCCATCTGTCTCTGGATTTACCTGTTCATGATATGGGGCGGGGGGAGAGAGAGAGAGTGTGTGCCCTGGCCACCATCTGTCTCTGGATTTACCTGTTCATGATATGGGGAGGGAGAGAGAGAGAGTGTGTGTGCCCCGGCCACCATCCATCTGTCTCTGGATTTACCTGTTCATGATATGGGGGGTGGGGGGGAGAGAGAGAATGTGTGCCCTGGCCACCATCTGTCTCTGGATTTACCTGTTCATGATATGGGGGAGGGGGGGAGAGAGAGAGAGTGTGTGCCCTGGCCACCATCTGTCTCTGGATTTACCTGTTCATGATATGGGTGGGGGGGGGGAGGGCGGAGAGAGAGAGAGAGTGTGTGTGTGTGTGTTTTAAATGAAGGCTCATGGTACGGGGTCTCTTCTCGTTTTGCGCCCGCGTTGGGCCCAAAGTGTGTCCTGTGTGCATGTCTCTGACACCCGGAGTCATGGGGCCCAGTCACGTGCTGCGCCGACGTGGAGTCCGAAGTTGTTAAGGACAAAGTTGGGTGAGACCCCAGTGACTCCCAGTCCCTTCTGCTCTCCTTTCCAGATCTGGGACTTTCTTGGGGACAACCCTGGGATAACAGCCACCACCGGAGTCTATGCTTGAAGGCCGCTCCATCTCGTGGTGCCCTGGGTGAATGTCGAGGGAAGGCAGATTCCCTGCGCACCCGGGGTCGGCTTCTTGCTCAAGGACTCCAGACGCCGGTCTCCCGGGTGTCGTTCCCATGCTGAGCTCCAGTCGGGGGTGTGATCAGCACCCTGTGCTGGGGGCTACTGGGGTTCCGTGTTGTCGGAGCAGTGCTGTTTTGTGTTTTTCTTTTAAAAAAAAAAAATTTTTTTTTGAGATGGAGTTTTACTCTTGTTGCCCATACTGGAGTGCAGTGGCACAATCTTGGCTTACTGTAGCAGCCTCTGCCTCCTGGGTTCAAGCAATTCTCCTGCCTCATTCTCCCCAGTAGCTGGGACTACAGGTGCCCGCCACCACACCCTGCTAATGTTTGTATTTTTAGTAGAGATGAGGTTTCGCCATATTGGCCAGGCTGGTCTCGAACTCCTGACCTCAGGTGATCTACCTGCCTGACCTCCCAAAGTGCTGAGATTACAGGCATGAGCCACCACACCCCGCCTCCTTTTAAAATTTTTTTTAATTTTTAATGAGATGGGGTCTCACTATGTTGCCCAGGCTGCCTTTGAACTCCTGGGCTCAAATGATTCTCCTGTCTCAGCTGTGTTTTGTGTTTGCTCCAGCCTCTTGCTGGTGAACAGATGCGTTCACTGGACACCTAAGTGCCTGGACCGTGGAGCACAGGGTGGGGGTGGTGTTCATGGCCGGAACTCCAGAGGCTACTGGGGAGACACAGGAGCGACCACCATGATCCACAGACCAGGACTGCACAGAGCACTTGAAGGGGCGGGCTCAAGAATTATGCCGGAACAGTGAACATGAGGGCTCCTGGCTCCCCTCCGAGGACAAGGGCTAGGTAGGAGGAGGGGACAGGGCAGGGCTGAGGTAGGCAGGCTTGGTTCACGGCAGGGCTTGAGGAGCGAGGAGAATGAGGACTACTGGGACCTGGGGTCCCTGCTCTGCTCACCTGCTGAGAATGAGCCAGTGTTGGCCTCTGGTCTCCATGTCTGTAGAGCGGCCTCTCTGCTTCCGCTCCTGTAGAATGGGAATAACAACATCCAGCCATAGAGTGCTGTGAGTTCAGGGACAGGGCACAGCGAAGGTGCCCCAGTCCCCCTTCCTGACCCCAGCCTGGCGTCACCCCTCTATCCAAGGGAAGAAGCAGCGGTCTGCCTACAGATCTCTCAGGATGTGAAGTATGGTCCCCGGCCTGGTGCCTTTGCAGTGGGCCCAGGATGGAGGGTAGCCTTGGCACCTGGGGAGGACAGGTGAACCTGGATCCAGACTCTACCTCAGGTGACAGCCCTGGGTTCTAACCCTGCCCCTTCTGCTTCCTGGCTGTGTGTTCCTAGGGCGGCCACAGTCCCTTTCCAGCCTCAGTTGCCTCACCTGGGAAGAGAGGTGCAGGGGTTTTGTGATGATCATAATAGTTACCATCAATCAAGCATTAGCAGCTTTCCAGCACCTTCAGGCAGTTACCCTGTGATCTGCACAGCCGCCCTCCCCTCGTTACAGATGAGGAGGCTGAGTCAGAGAGAGGTTAACCCAGACATTCCCAAGGTTGTAGATTGAGAAAGTGTTGAGTTGGGATTCAAACTCCAGTCTGTCTAAGGCCTCCTAGCCCCTTCCTGACCCTGGAACCTTCCGCACCTCGTGGCCCCACCAGACCCTGCACGAAGCTCCTGGTGGGCAGACTGGGCACCTTCACTTTAAACGTTGAGGGAAAGATACACATAACCTACAATGTCCCATCTCAGTCATCTTCACGTGTGCCGTTCTGTGGCGTTAAGCACATTCACGCTGTTCAACCGTCACCAGAACTTTTCCATCTCTAGAACTTTCTCATCTTCCCAAACCGAAACTCTGTCCCACTAAATGCTCACTGCGCGTCCTCTCTCCTGGCCCCTGGCACCCTCCGTTCTACTTTCTGTGTCTATGAGTCTGATGACTCCAGGGACCCCATGACAGTTGAATCCCACAGGATTTGTGCCTTCGAGCCTGGCTTATTCCACTGCCTGACGGCCTCAAGGCTCATCCAGGAAGCAGCAGGTGCCCGGCTTTCCTTCCTTTTTAAGGCTGAGGAATATTCCACTGCATGGGGGGACCATGTCATTTTATCCACGATGCCTTCACTTTTCAGCTCTTGTTCCCATCTGTATCTGTAAGCTGGAGCATCCCTTGATGGAGGAGGGATCTCGGGGAGTAGGTGAGCCCCTCCTCTTTCCAGGGTCATCCTCCACTTTGCGGGGGCAGCCCACCATCCTGGACTTCCAGCTGAGGGGTGGCCCAATTTAATAAGCACTTTAGGAGGTTGAGGTGGGCGGATCATAAGGTCCAGAGATTGAGACCATCCTGGCCAACACGGTGAAATCTTGTCTCTACTAAAAACACAAAAAAATTAGCTGGGTGTGGTGGTGCGTGACTGTAGTCCCAGCTGCTCAGGAGGCTGAGGCAGGAGAACCGCTTGAACTCGGGAGGCAAAAGTTGCAGTGAGCTGAGATCGCGCTACTGCACTCCAGCCTGGCTACAGAGTAAGACTCCATCTCAAAAAAAAAAAAAAAAAAAAAAAAAAAAAGGGCTGTCCCGTTACATGTGCATGCCAGGTAATCAACAAATGCTTTTTATTTTTATTTATTTGTTTAGAGACAGAGTCTTGCTCTGTCGTCCAGGTTGGAGTGCAGTGGCATGATCTGTGCTCACTGTAACCTCCACCTCCCAGGTTCAAGTGATCCTCCTGCCTCAGCCTCCTGAGTACCTGGGATTACAGGCACCCATCACCATGCCTAGCTAGTTTTTTTGTGTTTTTAGTAGAGACAGGATTTCACTATGTTGGCCAGCCTGGTCTTTAATTTCTGACCTCAGGTGATCTGCTTGCCTCGGCCTCCCAAAGTGCTGGGATTACAAGCATGAGCCACCCCACCCAGCCAACAAACGCTTTTTAAATATAAGTATGTCCCATGTAGTGTGTCACCTAAAGAACGATGTGTTGTTCATCTGAAACTCAGATGTTACCAGGCGTCCTGTGTTTTATGTGACAACCCTCTCCACAGCCCTGGCACAGAAGGGGCAGTCGCTGAGGGTGCAATCTTGGGGTGAGGGTCCCTGCGATGGCAGCCTGTGTCCAGCTTGGACTGGCTGTGGGAAGGCCACTGTCTGGGCAGGACTGGCCTTGGTAAAGGGCCACCCCCTGAGACCCACTGAGCCTAGTTCCAGTTTCCCCCTCACAACCCCCAGCCTGGAAGGGCTTTCAGGTGTGGAGCAAGCCGCAGGGTTTCTCCCCAGTGTGGTTCGCATTGGGGTGCCAGGTGGTTCTGAGTCAGCTGCCCTCTCTGCCTCCTCCCCGTGCCCACCACAACTGCCCCAAGCGCTGGGACCTCTGGGGAAGAGGCTGAGGCTGACACTCTGGAAAGGTGTGCAGCGGTGCTGTGGGGTCCCTGGGGTCCAGTCCACATACATCCCTGCTTGCCCGGCTCTCGGCCTCCTGCAGGAGAAGGTGCCATGGCCTAATGGGTGGGAGGGCAGGAGCCTCATCCCTGGAGTCGGAGGTTGCTTCCAATGTTGATGGCAGTGGACTTGCCTCCAGGTTAGCTGCTTCCCCAAGCAGCTTATGGGGTACAGAATGACCAACCAGTGTGGGAGCACAAACATCCAACCCCCTTGCCTGAAAGTGGGACGAGGCTGAAGCTGACCTCTCGCTGAGACCACCTCATTCGGCCCCGTCCTCTGCTGCCACGTCATTCCTCCTGGTACCCCCCTTCTCCTGCCCCAAATAAGTCACGTTCACAGGATCCCCAGCTCAGGCTCTGCTCCTGGAGAAGCTGCCCTCAGAGGCTGCGTTGCCAATTACTTTTTCAATGGAGAGGCTGCAGCGTGTGGCAGGTGCCACCATCTCTTGGAGTGAGGCAGCCTCGGGGGTTCTGTCTGGGGCTGCAGCCTGATCGGTGGTCTTTGCACACCCCTTCTCTGCCCTGGCTGGGCCACGTGCTACGTGGGGCTTGAGGGGCCTGCAACGCAAGTCCCTCTGGGGGCTCGTGATGTGGTTGAGCTGGAAGATACATTCTGGAACATCTAAGACCCCAGCCGCTGTCCTGAGTCAGGAGGCCGCGGGTGCCAGGCATGGGGGCTCTGGGCCCGGGCACTAGGGTGCTTGGAGGTGCTGTGGAGGAGGGGTGGGGCTGGCTTGGAGCCCATGGGATTTGATTGGAGGGTGGGAGTGTGAGAGAGGAGAGTGTGTGAACAGAGCCTTGGACAGAAAAGCCTGGAAGGATCAGGACGCTTCGGGGGGTGGTGGGTGAAGGTAGCGGGGTGTACGGATACCCTGGGGACGGAAGGTCACTTGGGGCTACAGGACTTTGAATTCCACACTTAGTTTGGATCCCACCCTCTGGTGTGGGGCATGTGAGTGGAGGAGGGCCTGGCTAGGGAAGGGGAAGCGGGAGGGGCAGTGGGGAGTGGAGGGCTGCTTTGCTCCGAGAGATGGCGGCACCTGTCACCCACTGCAGCCTCTCCGTTTAAAAAGTGACTGGCAGAACAGGAACAGCTGCTGCCAGCTCCTGTTCATTTTGTCCTCTGAAAAGAGAGGTCGGGGTGGCCAGGTCCTCATTTTTCAGGAGACACAAGAGAGCTGAATTTTTATGTGAAATCTCTTGGTTTTGAGATGTTGGCAGGTAATTCCAATGTTTTATGAAAACAGCGGTGGGACGAATAAAACCTACGTATCAGTAAGTCTCGGCCTCCGGGCCTCTGGTCTGCAGCCTGTGCCACCGTGAGTTGGAAGAGTGGTGGACGGACCCTCTGTTCTCCCCGCAAAAGCCCTTTCCAGGGTGGCACATCCACTCCGTTAGTGCCCGGCTGCAATGAGAAGCTCGCATGACAAATGAGGCTTGAGGTTTGCCGCGTCAGGCACCGTGCTGAGGCCCAGTCGTCCTCACGGTGACCTGTCGCATGAGGAGTCCTGGTTCCACTCTACAGACGAGGACACTGAGGGCCAGCGGGGCCCAGACACTTGCCTGAAGTCACAGCTCACAGAGCAAGACATGGGCCCAGGTCTGCTGACCAGGTTTCCTTTTTATTGTGGTAAGAGAAATACAAAATGTACCATGTTAGCTACTTTTAAGTATACAATTCAGTGGCATTAATTACATTCACGGTGTTAGGTAGCTGTCATCCCTGTTTACCTCCAAGACTTTCCCATCATCCCACTGCAAAATTCTGTCCCTATTCAACACTGACCCCACAACCCTCCCCAGCCCCTGCATCCGCCGCACTTTCTGCATCTCTGAGCGTGACTACTCTAAGGACCCCCTGTACATGGAATCATCCAATATGTGGCCTTTTGTGCCCGGCTCAGTTCACCCTGTGTAATGTCTTCGGCGTTCATCCACGTTGCAGCCTGTGTGAGAATGTTCTACCTTTTCAAGGCTGAATGATGTTCCATCGTATGGATGGACCGCATGGCGTCTGTCCATTTACCAGGTGATGGACTTGTGGGTTGCCTTTACCTTTCCGGCCATGGGAACAGTGCTGCTGAGAACCCAGGTGCACAGGCAGCTGCTGCAGTCCCCACCCTCCCTTCTTTTGGGGATATCAGGTCTGCTGACTTTATGTCTGAAGGTCATGGGCCACTGCCTCTTGACCCTACGCCCTTGAATCTCTTCCATGGTGTGTCCACTGTGTGGTCTTCCACACGCTTCTTGGATACCTCCAGCAATGGGGAGCTCACTGCGTCCCAGAGCAGCCCATTCAAGGCTTAGTGTGTAGCCCACCCACACCTGTGTCCCCATAGCTGCCACTCACTGGCCTCCTGACCCAGGACACACTTTCTTGTCCCCATGGCAGGGGCTCCGTGTTCACTCTGGGTTCTGTGGTCCTCAGTGTGCACCACAGACTCTGATGCCTCCCTTCTTCCTCCCCAGTTTCCAAGAGAGAACAAGATCTAGCCATGAGAAGCAGGATGGAGGTGTCCTCAGAAACAGCCACTGGTGATAGAAGTTGTAAGAAGGCACCGTGGTCTGTCTGCCTCCACACAAACCTCACCAGGTTTCATCAAGATAGAAAGCATACCAGGAGTGGCGTGGCTCGTGCCTGTAATCACAGCACTTTTGCAGGCTGAGGCAGGATCGCTTGAGCCCATGAGTTAGAAACCAGCCTGGCCAACATAATGAGACTGCCGTCTCTACAAATAATTTAAAAAGTAGTGGAGCGTGGTGGTGCACGCCTGTAGTCCCAGCTGCTCAGGAGGCTGAGGCAGGAGGATCGCCTGAGCCCAGAGGTTCCTGGCTGTAGTGAGCTGTGATGGTCTCACTGCACCCCAGCCTGGGCAACACAGCAAGAACCTGTCTCAAAAAACACAAAACAACAGGAAACTCAGACAGGACTGTGGCTGCTTCCGCCCTGTCCGTGGCCAGGCTGTGCCCCCTCCTCTGCCGCTAGGCCCTCACCCCTTTCTCGTTTTCTCCCCAGGGACCTACCAGGGCCAGTGGGTCGGTGGCATGCGCCAGGGCTATGGCGTGCGGCAGAGCGTCCCGTACGGCATGGCTGCAGTCATCCGCTCGCCCCTGAGGACGTCCATCAACTCCCTGCGCAGCGAGCACACCAACGGCACGGCGCTGCATCCCGACGCCTCTCCGGCGGTGGCCGGCAGCCCGGCCGTGTCCCGTGGGGGCTTCGTGCTCGTGGCCCACAGTGACTCCGAGATCCTCAAGAGCAAGAAGAAGGGGCTGTTTCGGCGCTCGCTGCTGAGCGGGCTGAAGCTGCGCAAGTCGGAGTCCAAGAGCAGCCTGGCCAGCCAGCGCAGCAAGCAGAGCTCCTTCCGCAGCGAGGCGGGTATGAGCACCGTCAGCTCCACGGCCAGCGACATCCACTCCACCATCAGCCTGGGCGAGGCCGAGGCCGAGCTGGCGGTCATCGAGGACGACATCGACGCCACCACCACCGAGACCTATGTGGGCGAGTGGAAGAACGACAAACGCTCCGGCTTCGGCGTGAGCCAGCGCTCGGACGGGCTCAAGTACGAGGGCGAGTGGGCCAGCAACCGGCGCCACGGCTACGGCTGCATGACCTTCCCGGACGGCACCAAGGAGGAGGGCAAGTACAAGCAGAACATCCTCGTCAGCGGCAAGCGCAAGAACCTCATCCCCCTGCGGGCCAGCAAGATCCGCGAGAAGGTGGACCGCGCCGTTGAGGCCGCTGAGCGGGCCGCCACCATCGCCAAGCAGAAGGCTGAGATCGCGGCTTCCAGGTAGGAGGGCGAGGGGGCGGGGGGCCCTTCTTGGTGCCCAGAACGTGTTTGTGAGCCCAGTCTGTTCAGTCCTGCTGTCACTCAAGGCCTTGGGCTGGGCCCAGTTTGAGGCCTACACTGGTGTTTCCCAAACTGCCCCATGGAACCCTAGGGTTCCCTGGAGGTTCTCAGAAGTGACTGTGGTCAGGATTGGTGCAGAGGAATGGTTGATTTGTGGGGGTGTAGAGACCTACAGCCTCCTTAAACTGAGCAATGTCTCTTTGTTCTATATGCTGATGTTTAGCGTAAAATATTGGTGAATAAAGAAGGTGGTCTGTTCCATTGGTACAATGCATCGGAGCACTGCTGTGCTGGCTAGGAGGGGTGACACCACCAGGTGGGGGTGGCAGGTCCAGCACTGCAGGGCTGTGGGAGGCTGCTAGGAGCTGCCTCAGCTACCCAGACCTGCGATCTAGATTCTTCCGGGACCCTGAGAGATGGCAGCAGTTGGGAGGCCAATTGCGAGTGCCTGGCACGGGGCTCATGCAGGCCTGGTGCTTTGGGAGCACCCACTGTTCTGAATCAGCTGCATGACTTACTGAATTTGGAGTCCAGTGGGGCCTCTAGGCCCTAAGGAATGGATCCAAAGGTGACTGTCGGTGGGATCTACGTGGCTTGTGGGTACCTTTAGGGGTGGGTGCAGGGTGGGACCTTCAGGGCTGGAGGAAGGCGCCCAGTGTCTGGCTCCTGTGGAGGTGAGCGTGTGAGCCAGGGGCTGGTCCCAGCCAGGCTGTGGCCGGCAGGAGCCACCTGCTGCAGGTTGGAGGAAGTTCCCTTGTGGAAAGCCACGGGCCCCACAGGTAGACATTTGGGTTCTAAAGTAACTGAGGTTACTAAACGGCTTTGTCAAGACTTGAGAAGGCATTTCAGAAAACCCAGAGCCTTTGCTTTCCACCGGCATTTGCTTTCCTGGGCCAGACGAGGGCCCTTGGGGTAGCCCAGAGAGTCTTGGGGCAGGGATCTGGGAGCTGCGTGGGACGCCGTGGGCTGCCCAGGCAGGAGGCTTCCCGGGGGACGTTCCCCTGCGTCTTTCTGGATGGTTTTGTGTTCTCAGCCAGGGGCAGACCTGGAGTTCCTCCAGGAAAGCTCCCGGCTTGGGTGCGGCTCAGCCCTTCCCGACCTGTCGCTAATTAAAGTTCAGCCCATTTGGTTCAAATTTTCAGTGACCTTTGATCTACAGTGAAAAACAAAAATGGTGGCTGTGGTTTGTTGGCAGAATATGTTGCTCATGACTTCTGTTGTTTCAGAGGGAATCAAGATCGATTCCAAGAAGCTGAAAGAAACATGGAATTACTACCTGACACTGAGGTCCAAAATCGCTGTTTGCCCCTCCCTGCTCCCTCAGAAATGTTCAGGCAGGGAAATAAGCAGGAGCCCACGTGTGACTACTCATCTGGGGTTTTAAGAACAAATTAGAATCAGTAGTTATTTTTTCCATCATAAATGTAATACTTGTTCCACAGGAAAATAAATAACACCGAGAAGGGAGAAAGCAGCATTAGCTCTGGTCTGATGAATTGGCCGATTGCTCTTCTTGGCATTTTGGTGAATTTCTTTCCTCTGTGTTTTATTTTTCAACCCTTTCTATTTTGTGTAGTTGCTTTTTTGACCCTAGTGGACAAGAAGCAGTTTGGGGGGCTGGGGGACAGCGGCATCACGGAATTGAGGAAGCTCGTGGCAGTTCCCGTGTGACCTGCAGATTTGTTCATGAGTTCATTGGTTCATGAGTTCTCAGCAGCTGGAGGACTTAGCAGACAGTGCCCTGCAGAACTGAGCTTATTTCATAGCCTTGGCACTGGGTGGATGTCTGTAGGACTGGGGGGACATGGGACCTGAGACAGTTTTCAGACGAATTCCCCTAGACATTAAGAGAAGCGGGCTCCCATTAAGGAGCCAAGGTAGCATGGACAGGGCGGGGGGCAGCACAGGTGAGGAGCTGCCCCAAGGCAGGTTGTCAGCCTCTCTGGACCTTGGCTTCTAATCTCTGAAGGCCTGTGAAGCTTAGGTGGTAACAGCTCCCTTCCTGGGGCATCCAACCTCTTCCTGGAGTTTTGGGGGGTTCCCAGGGGCTCTGTGGGAGCATTGTTGGGGGAGATGCCTTCGTATAAGCGGGCATCATGCTGGGGTGAAAGGCCAGGGGCTGGGCTGGGAGGGCGAGAGCTGAGACCCATGCAAAGGAGCCGGGGCCAGGGTGGGGTGGGCACGGCTCCTACTGAGTCCCCAGCCCTTGGGACACTGGCCAGCCAGCCTTGGCATGGCCAGCGCCCCTGCGTCTCCTGGGGGAGCATTTTACTTAATGGACAGAAGTACAGACAGACGGAGGGAGTGAGAGAGAAGGGACGGGTTTGCAGACTGGTGCAGCTGTGAAACTGATGGAGCCCACCCCCCTGCCAACCCCCCGACAGCCTTCAAGACCCAGCAGCCCGTGCTCCCTGGCGGGTTGGGGCTTGCCTTCTGCACTGGTGGAGTCCAAGCTGACTCCATCCCTTCACCTGAGCAGGCATCGCAGGGAGGGAGGTGGTTCCTGCTTCCGCATGTGCACAGCTGGGGTCTTGGAGTGTAGTTCCTTTGTGAGAAAGGGACTGGCTCACCCGCCGTGTCTTGCTGTCCACACACACGGCTCTGCACACCACTCACAGCCTCCACACCACTGTGCACAGCCTGCACATCCATGGGCACCCGTGGAGCCAGGGTGTGTGGCTGCACAGGTGCACCCAGGTGGAGGGGGGTGTGGCCTGGGTGGTCTCCAGGTCACTGGAACTTAAAGTGTCCAAGAGAGGAGGTGTCAGGCCTCAAATGGGCACTAGGAACCGGCTTCTCACCCTTGTCTCTGAGACCCGCAGACCTGCATCCAGCCTGGGCTGTCGTGGCCAAGCGCTCCAGGCTGGTCGCCTCCCCTCTCTGGGCTGGGTTCACCACTGAAGGGGGGTGGGGCTCCCTGCTCCCTGTAGTGGCCTCGGCATGGGGCCGGGCCTGTGGTTGCACTGTCTCCATTGGCGTCATCCTCCCCCAGCCCTGCTGTGACAGGCATGGGAGCCAGGTGTGTTTGTGAGCTCACCGGTGTGACCCTCGGAGGCGGGAGGCTACACAGTATTTCTGGTCATCAGAGGATGGAGGTTGAGCCTGCATTCTGGGCTGCAGGGCCTGGAGCTGTGCTTTCTCAGTGGACTTAGAATTTGGAAAAAAAGAAAAAAAAAAAGGAGGGAACAGAGTCCGCCGCCCTGGAGAGTGAAGCTGATGAATGGCTGGCTCAGGCGCCCACAGCCCCAGGGCCAACCCTCCACTGGAGCGTGAGAGCGGCCGCACCACGTGGGCCGAGGAGTGACTGGCCCCGGGCGGGCTCCTGCCACTGTCACAGTCGAGAGATTCGAGGGAGCTGTAGGGCAGCTGGCACTGTCCTCGCCCGCCCCAGCCCGCAGGGCTTGTCAGGCTGCGCGAAGTGAGAAACGGTTTGCCGTGTCCTCTGCGGAGTGCCAGGCCCTTCCCCGGAGAGCAGCTCTGCAGGGAAGGGACGTGGGTTTTCCTGGAAAACGGGGCGGGAGGTGTGGAGCGCGGAGAGACTGAGGTCCTGTGCTGCTAAGGGGACCCCGGCCCTTGGCTGGGAGGGTGGGAGCTGGGACTCAGCCCAGGGTGGAGTCACCGTGGGTTCTAAGGCACACGATGCCCTCCCCGGCCATGTGACATCATTGTTTGGGATGCGCCCGGGGTTCGGAGCCTTCGAGGCTCTCCAGGTGCCTGGAGGGCTTGTAAAAATAGTGGTCAGGCCCCACGCCCCAGACTTTGTCTTATCATGTCTAGGGGCTCCAGCACCTGCATGCTGACCTGGTCCCCAGGACGCAGATGCTGCCGGCCTGAGCGCCCCCGGCTCTCTCCTGTCTGGTGTGGGTGCTGCCGCCTGGAGGCCTCAGCCCCACGGGGAGATGAGGCATCAGACATGCAACCACAACATGGGTCGGAGGCAGAGTCCAGCCCAGCAAGGGTGTGGTGGTAGAGACGAGGGAGGGGTGAAGCAGGTGGTTCCAGGAGGTCCCATCTGGGTGAGACCCTCTGCTGCAGACAGGGGCGGGAGCTGGTGGCCCCGCGGAGCTGAGGTCAGGTGAGAAGGGGCTGCAGTCTCCTGTGCCGTTCTCCTGTGGGGTCAGCCTCCCCCAGTAGGAACTCCCACTAGTGAAAGTCTGAGATGGCTCCATCCTGCGGTGTCGCCTAGCAGCAGACCATAGGGCACCAGCCCCCCCGCCTTCACACACTCAAGGCGTTTTCATGGCGCATGTCCTGCCAGGAGGGCACACACAGGGCACCTGTGCACGGCGTTGCCTGTCCTGAACCCCTTGCTGTCCCCGGGCGGACACAGGAATTCATCACAGTCCTCCTCGAAGCCCAGGTTGCTCTAGAAGATGAAACTCAATTGCTGAACTTCATCTGCTGCTCACTAGAGGCCCTGGGTTGGGAATCGGAATGTAAATGTGTCACCCATCCTAGAGAGGAAAGCCTGCAGGTGACATGGCTGCATTTTCAACAGCCGAGCCCCTCTGCCGCAGCAACTCTCAGCCCCCTCATCCCCACCCGCCGTGGAAACCAAATAAAAGCAGAAAGCTCTGATGGAAGCCGAGCTGGGGGCGATGGGGCAGACTGTAGCCCATTTCTCCTTCCCGTCCCCCTCCCCACTTTGGCCCCTGGGACCTGCTCAGAACCCCAGGGTGAAGGTTCATGGCCCAGGAGATATCTCAAGTGTGACCCATTGGCTGCCTGTGCTGCGGGAGAGGGAGAGATGGGGTGGCCCATGTGAAAGCTATGCCTCCTGCAGCCCCGCGAAGCCTGCAAGGGCTCAGCCGGGATCTGATGGCGTCGTTTCTGCTGGGACCCCCTCTCTGCTGCGTCTCGTGCAAACGTTGCTGTGAAGAGATGCCAAGGGGTTTTGCAAAGCAGAAACCCAAGCTAAGAGGAGGAGAAGGGATTGTTCTGGGG
Source organism: Pongo abelii (assembly GCF_028885655.2). Taxonomy (NCBI): domain Eukaryota; kingdom Metazoa; phylum Chordata; class Mammalia; order Primates; family Hominidae; genus Pongo; species Pongo abelii. The sequence goes on from NC_072003.2 coordinate 87,082,873, forward strand.
GCTAGGCCTACCTTGATTCAGGGGGTTTCGCTTCACTGTGCTTTGCAGATGCTGTGTTTTTACAGGTTGGAGGTTTGTGGCGCCCGTGCCTGGAGCAAGCCTATCGGTACCATTTTCCCAACAGCACGTGCTCACTTCCTGTCTCTGTGTTACATTTTGGTAATTCTCACGGTATTTCAAGCTTTTTCATGATTATATCTGTTCATGGTGATCTGTGATCAGTGGTCTTTGAGGTTACTAGTGTGGTTATTTTGGGATGCCACACATCGCACCCATGTAAGACAGTGAACTTAATAAATGCTCTGTGTTCTGACCAATCCTCCAACCAGCCGCTCCCCCATCCCTCTTTCTCCTCTGGTCTCCCTATTACCTGAGACACAACAGTATTAAAATTAGGCCAATTAATAACACTACAATGGTCTCTAAGTGTTCATGTGAAAGAAGAGTCTCACATCTCTTACTTTAAATCAAAAGCTGGAAATGATTAAGCGTAGAGAGGAATGTGTGTCAGAAGCTGAGACAGGCCTCATGCACCAGGCAGCCTAGTTTTGAATGTAAAGGAAAAGTTATTGAAGAAAATTAAAAGTGCTGCTCCAGTGAATACATGAATGATAAGGAAGTGAAACAATGTTATTGCTGATATGGAGAAAATTTTAGGGTCTGAAGAGAAGATCAAACTAACCACAAGCCTGATCCAGAGCAAGGCTCAACTCTCTTTAATGCTGTGAATGCTGAGAGAGGTGAGGAAGCTGCCGAAGAGCTGGAAACGAGCAGAGGTTGGTTCATCAGGTTTAAGGAAAGAAGCCACTTCCAGAACATAAAGTGCAAGGTGAGGGAGCAGGTTACCCAGAAGATCTAGCTAAGATGGTTGATGAAGGTGGCTACACTAAACAGATTTTCAGTGTCGATGGAACAGCTTTCTATTGGAAGAAGATTCCATCTAGGACTTTCATGCTGGGAAGAAGCTAATGGCTGGATTTGAAGGACAGGCTGACTCTCTTGTTAGGGGCTAGCACAGCTGGAGATGTTAACTTGAAGCCAGCGTTCATTGTACATTCCAAAAATCCTAGGGCCCGTAAGAATTGTGTAAAATCCACTCTGTGCTCTAGAAATGGAACAACAAAGACCTGGATGGCTGCACGGCTTACAGCATGGTTTCCAGAATGGTTTTTAGCCCAGTGTTGTGATCTACTGCTCAGAAAAAGATTCCTTTTAAAATATTACTACTCACCCAGGAGCTCCCATGGAGATGTACAGGAAGATGAATGTTGTTTGCGTGCCTGCTAACACAACATCCAGCATTCAGCTGTGGATCAAGGACTAATTTTGACTTCCAGGTCTTATTATTTAAGAAATACATTTCGTAAGGCTGCCATAGATAGTGATTTCTCTGATGGATCTGGGCAAAGTCCATTGAAAACCTTCTGGAAAGGATTCATCATTCTAGATCCCATTAAGAACATTCGTGATTCAAGGGTGGAGGTCAAAATATCCACCTTAACAAGAGTTTAGAAGAAGTTGATTCCAGCCCTCATGGATGGCTTTAGGGGCTCAAGACTTCAGTGGAGGAAGGACTGCAGATATGGTGGAAATAGCAAGAGAACTGGAATTAGAAGCGGAGCCTGCCAATGGGACTGCATTGCTGCAAGCTCACGACCACACTTGAAAGACTGAGGAGTTGCTGCTTAGGGGTGAAACAAGAAAATGGTTTCTTGTGATGGAATCTACTCCTGGCGAAGATGCTGCAGACATTGTTGAAGTGACAGCAAAGATTTAGAATGTTCCTTCAACGTAGTCGATAAAACAGCAGCAGAGTTTGAGGGGATCGACTCCAGTTTCGAATGAAGCTCTACCGTGAGTCAAATGCTATCAAATAGCATCACATGCTACAGAGAAATCTTTTGTGAAAGGAAGAGTCCATTGATGCAGCCAACATTTTTTTTTTTTTTTTTTTTGAGATGGAGTCTTGCTCTGTTGCCCAGGCTGGAGTGCAGTGGCGCAATCTTGGCTCACTGCAAGCTCTGCCTCCTGGGTTCACGCCATTCTCCTGCCTCAGCCTCCCAAGTAGCTGGGACTACAGGCGCCTGCCACCGTGCCCAGCTAATTTTTTTGTATTTTTAGTAGAGATGGGGTTTCACCGTGTTAGCCAGGATGGTCTTGATCTCCTGACCTCGAGATCCGCCCACCTCGGCTTCCCAAAGTGCTGGGATTACAGGCGTGAGCCAGCGCGCCCAGCCTGTTGTCTTATTTTAAGAAGTTGCCACCCCAGCCTTCAGCACTCACCATGCTGATCATCCACAGCCAAGCCACTTCAGACCCTCCACTGAAGGCTTAGATGATTGTTCGCATTTTTTAGCAATAAAGTATTTTAAAATTAAGATTTGTAATTTTTTAAGATATAATGCTATAGCATGCTTAATAGACTACAATATAGTATAAACATAACTTTTTTTCTTTTTCGAGACAGGGTCTTATGCTGCTGCCCAGGCCGGAATGCAGTGGTGCCATCATGACTCACTGCAACCTTCACCTCCCGGGCTCAAGTGATCCTCCTGCTTCAGCCTTCCGAATAGCCTGTGGGGAGGGTGCACGCAGCTGGGCTAGGATGGCCTGGCTGGGGTCAGCCCCTGTCTGTCCTGGAGGCCAGGCAGGTGCGGAGCTTACGGAGGTGGCCACCTAGATGATGGTGCCTACTCTTGTGAGTTGAGGCCCTTGGATCTCCGTGGCAGTCAGCAGGACTGTGGTGGCAGCCCGTGTGCTGGTTGTCAGCTGATGTCCCTGTCTGTGATTTTTCCCTGTGAGCACAGCCTTGACTGGGCGTGTAGATCCGAGGTGACAAGTCCTGGGCACCTCTGCCACTCTTCCTCCTGCCCTGCACCCACTACAGACACAGCTAATTGGTGGCTGCATTGAGAATCTTGTCGCCAGGCAGGCCCTTCTATCGGCTCAGGACTGTCCTGCGGGCATAGCAGGAAGTGAACTGCACGGGGAAGCTGAGGCCTGGTTGCTAAGGAGGGCAGTGCCTGGTGTCCAAGCCAGTCAGTGCCTGGGGGGGACTAGAACTCTCACCCAGGCCTCTGCTCTCAGTCCTGTTCCTCCTCTCACACCCTTCATACCCAGGCTGGGCTCAGGAATCCTTGTTGATCATGGCCTTGAAATGTCCTCTGAACAGCGTTGCTCTGGGGGTGTGCAAAACCCAGGGTGAGACCTGCTCAGAAAGGGGCTTCCAGATCCCTTTGTGTCTCTGGCACCTGCCATGTGCCTGCCCCAAGCTGGGGTCTGTGAGCTGTGCCTCGGGGCCCCTGCCTGTCCCCGCTCTGCTCTCTGCTGTGGCTTGCTGGCTGCAGGGTTCTCTAGTGAGTGAGGGATCCCCGCTGGCTATGCCTGGAGCTGAGGGTGGAGGGGAGGCCCAGCAGGAAGCCCCACAGGTAGGCCCCAGTGAGGGTGAATTATCTACAGGAAAGTTGCCTGGGACACTCTAATGGGCCGTCTAGGAAACGCAGCCTTTAAGGACCTGAAATGGAGGGGGATATTTTTGGTTTTTAAAATTTATTTCTCATTAAAATTATAACACATCCTTGTAAAAATATTAAAACAGCGAGACAGATGTGTCAGGGGTTATGTATATGAAGGAGGTAGCACAGTTCCCATCACAGGGGTGTGCTTAGGGTCCCCCTAAAGTTCATGCCAGTGAATGTGATCGTGACTGTAATTGGAAATAGGGTCGTTGCGGATGTAATTAATTAAGATGAGGTCCCACTGGAGTTGAGTGGGACTGGTGTCCTTAGAGGAGAAGAGACACAGACACACACAACGCCACATGGGACAGAGGCCTGCTGTCTACACCCGTGCAGAGGAGACAACAAGGAGAGTGGGGCATGACCCCTGCCCAGGAGACCTGCCTCCGGGAAGGCAGCCAGCTACCCATGTTCCCTGTGGTCATCTCTGCAGGTGCCAGAATGGCAGAGCGGCAGTCTGATCACTCTACTCCATTGTGTGAGAGTCCCCGGGATGATGACCAGGCTCCCCAGCAAGATATGTGGCCCTCCTGGAGTTCTGGCCTTGTTTTTGGCTGTCGCCTGGCTGATATTCTGCACATCTGCCCACCATCCTTTGGACGGTCCACGAATACATTGTGCCTTCCTCTTTGCATATGCTGGTCCCTCTGCTGGAAATGCCCTTCCTTCTTAGTGAGCTCCAATGCATCCCTCGAGACTCAGTTCAGATGCGCCTCTCTGGACTCATCCCCAACTCCCAGACGGGGTTGGCTGCTCCCTTTTTCAGATCCTGAAACACTTACTTTCCCCCCTTTATGTGGGCATTTATCTTCTAGTACAGTTTTTCTGTACTGTCGGAATTGTGAGTTCCCTGAAGCTAGGTCAGCTTCCTTAGCATTCAGCAGGCGGTGGGGGAGGAGGGAAGGAGAGGAACTTTCTAATAAAGATGAACACCTCTTCGTGGTTAGGCGTGGTCAGACCAGCCCGTGCCTGTGCGACCTGCTGCAAGCCTTCACCTCTCAGAACCTCGGTTTTCTCATCTGAGCCTCAGGCACGACAATCTGCTAGACTCTGCTTCCCGGTGGCAGCTGGGGAATGGGATGGGAAGGAGCCCTGGGATGCTCAGGTCGTCTCTGCCAGCAGAACGTCCCCAGAGTCGTGACCATCAGCATCTCAGCCTCGCTGCTTTTACCTTGGGGTCCGCAGGGGCAGGGCGCAAACCCTGCACGCTCACTGCGCAGTAACCTGCAGGGGCTTCTCCAGCAGCACCTCTGAGGCCTGCCTACCACGTGGAGATGCTGCTCCCGTGAGCTCTGACCGCTGCTCTGCCCTCTTCTCACAGGAACCAGTGACCACTCGGCCCGGCGTAACCACACATGTCCACTGGTCACCTGGTGGCTTTCGACAAGAACGTGTGATAAATCCCTGCCGGAGTGTGGCTCCGGGAATATGGGAATACGCTGTCACCGCAAACAGCTCCTCTTTGTTGCAGGCACCCGGGGGCATGGCCCGGCGAGTTTCCTTAGCCAGGGGCCAGTTTGTCTGGGGTCAGTGGGCAGCGCCTGGGAGTCGCGTGTCTCGAATGGGGCCCTGCTTGGTTTCTCCTTGGAGGTCTGGCAGGGTCAGACCCTGCATCAGCAGTAACCGCGGAGATGGGAGAGCCGAGTCTGCTGCTGTGGGCTTCCTGAGCCTTCCTGCCACCCCCGCCAGGGCTGTTGGGCTGCATATTCGAGGCACACAGCCTGCCAGGCCCTCCGGCTTCCCTGCGTGGCCACCAGGGAAAGTGGCTTCACTTTGCTGAGCCTCTGTCTCCTTGGTTACAAAACAAATAATTTTATTTTTTGAGACAGGGTCTCGTTCTGCTCTGTCCCCCAGGCTAGAGTGCAGTGGTACGATCATAGCCCACTGAAGCCTCGATCTCCTGGGCTCAAACGATCCTCCCACCTCAGCCTCCTGAGTAGCTGGGACCGCAGGCATGCACCACCACACCCAGCTAATATTTTTATGTCTTGTAGAGATGGGGTCTCACTATGTTGACCAGGCTGGTCTCCAACTCCTGGCCTCAAGAATTCTCCTGCCTCAGCCTCCCAAAGTGCTGGGATTACAGGCGTGAGCCATTATGCCCAGCCAATAATGTTCTATTTTAATTTCCTGTATTCCCTAAATAGTCAGAACCATTTTCCAAGGGCGGTATTCAGAACACGTAACCAGTGCAGTGCAGGCACCAGCCCACGTCCCGGCCCCCCGTGTGGGGAACCAGTCTGGCCATCTCATGGTCCCCGCGTCTGCTCTGCCTGCCTCGTAGGAGGCTCTGGATTGAATGAGGTTCGACAGAAAGTGCTGACTGTGAGCCTGGCCGAGTCCGCTTGGGGGTCTCACTTGCCACTCTGCTGCTGTCACCGCGCCGTTCCCTTTGCCCACATGCCCTCCAGGCCTCTGCACAGATGTCCTGAGTGGGACTGCTGGGAGTGGGGCATTGCTGCGTGGCAGTGGAGCCTCGATAGTGGGTCTCTCGGGGGATTGTTGGCAAGCTGCACCGCTTGAAAGTTAACCGATCGGGGTGCATGGCATGAACTTCCCTTCCTGAGCTGGTCAGCCCAGTGTATGCTGTGAGCCAGGAGCCCTGAGGGCGTCTCTGCCTGCCTGTCTCAGAGAACACTCGTTGTTGCAGGTGCCGTGACACCTATTTTACAGCCCAGGAAACAGAGACTTTCATGCTGTTCCTTCCAGCCGAACCGAACCCTCGGCTGGAGTCACTCCAGAAGCCGCAGGCAGGAGAGTTCCCACAAAGGACTGGATGCAAACCTTCCTGAGACGGGCGGTGGGTTAGGATTCCAGCAAAGGAAGCTCAACACCAGAGTGGCCAGTCCATGGCATTTGTTGGGGGATTTACAGAGGGGGCTTCAGCTTCCTCATGGGAATGGGGAGATGAGCCACGTTCTGCCCTGGTATATCTGCAACGATGGAATCGGATTACAGAGTTCATATGAGGGTGAAGGAACTTGGCTCAGGGCCGGGCCCAGTTTCCAGGCTTGATCTTGCAGTGTTTGGGGGCAACAACCTGAATAAGTGAATCAGTCAGTGCCTGGGAACATTCAAGGCCCTGGCTTGGGTTCAAGCCTGCAGGAAAAATGTGCAGCTGGCAGGTCAGGGGCGGTTAGGACAGAGGAGAAGGAGGAGGAGGAGGAACGGGGGCCCCTACCTTCTGTGGGCGTGTGCTCTTCTGTCTGCTAGCGTCCGCCTTTCTCCTCTGCCTTGTGGCTCAGCTTGGACTGCCATAACAAAATACCGTAGACTGGGTGGCAGAAATGCATTTTCTCCCAGTTCTGAAAGCTGGACAGTCCCAGTGCACGGTGCCTGTGGGGTTCCCACAGGGGCTCGCTCCTCGGGCTCCTTCTTGCTGTGTTCGTGGGGCTTTCCTTGGTGCATGGAGAGGATCTCCCTCTCTTCCTCTTATAAGGCCACCAGTCCCATCAGATTAGGGCCCCACCCATATGGCCTCGTTTAACCTTAATTATCTCCTTAAAGGCCCTATCTCCACATATAGGCCCTTTTCGGAGTGGAGGCTTCACATAGGAACCTGAGGGGGACTCAGCCTGGAGCACCTGGTGTGTTAGGAGGAGGCCAGGCCAGCGCTGAGCACCCTGCCTGTGGGTGAGCCCTGCTTCTCAAGGAACAGTAATAAATAAAAAGGAGGAAGCCAAACTGACCAGACCTAAAATAACAGCATCTTAAGGTCTGACACCTGCCACGGCATGAATGAGCCTGAGAACGTGATGCTGAGTGAAGGAAGCTTGTCACAAAAGGACAAATGTGGCATGTGAAATCTAGAACAGGGAGATTCATGGGGACAGGGAGTGGACTGGGTTACCAGGGGCTGGGGTGGGAAGAACGGGGAGTGGCTGCTTCATGGGTGTAGGGTTTCTATTGAGGGCGACGACAGTACCCTGCAAGTAGACAGGTGACCGATGCGCAGCATTGAATGTACTGAATGCCACTGAACTGTGAACTTTAAAATTGTTAAAGTGGCAAGTTTTATGTTATGTTTTAAAAATCATATATAAAAAGGATGTTGTATTAAAAGAGAAGAACTCATTTCTCTCAAGTACCAGTCACTCAGTGTGGAGACTGCTCTGTGAGGTCACTGTGCCCAGGCCTCTTCTGTCTTGAGCTACTCCATCTCTGGGGTGTGACCCTAGCTTACCCCCATGACCACAGGAAGACCATGAGCTGGTCATTTAAGGATGCAACCCAGGAGTTGCCCCGAGGACTGTGCTCACATTCTGTTGGCCAAAACTCGGTCACGTGACCACACCTAGCTGCAAGGGAGGCTGGGAAATGTAGTCCTTAGTCTGGGGGCATGTGCCTGGCTGACAATGGGGCTTCAGTGCTGTGGGAGAGGAGGAGCTGGTGGCTGCCAGGGGATGGACAGCTGTCTCCACCACACCTGGCCTCACAGTGGTCATGCTCCAGGACATAAATGTCCCCTCTGCGGCAAAGTCTTCCTGGGTGTGGAGGGGACTGGGGGCCCACACCCTTGTCTTCACAAGATGGCCTCCTACTCCAGAAGGCACCATGCAGCCCTTGCTTCAGTGTGAAGATGCCGCCTGTGTGTTAACGGGCCCGATGCCAACCTGGGTGCAGGGCAGGTATTCAGCAAATGGTGAATGGACACCAGGGAGCTGGCTACTAAAGTGACCTCCTGAGGTCACAGGGCTACCAAACAGTGCACGGCATTTGCACCCCAGCTCGGGTGTCCCGGCGGGGATTCTGCATTCTCTGCCTTTGAGAAAAGAGTGGGAGAGTTAGGACAGGAATTTTCTCTGTTTCCCTCCCTCTCTCCTCCCCCTCTTCTCTCCCTCTCTTTTTCCCTTTCTCTTTTCCTCCCTCTCTGTCCCTCCCTCTTTTTCCTATCTCCCTATCTGCTTTGCTCTCTGTTTCTCTCTCCTATTTTTCTCCATCTCTCTTCGTCCTTGTCTCTTTTTCTCGCTCTCTGTCACTCCATTTCTGTTTTTGTTCCCCCTTCTCTCTCTCTCCCCAACCCGCTGTTTCTCTATCTCTTCACCTGTGGATTCCTGAAACAGACCCAGGGCATGATGTAGTGGAAGGCAGGCCCCAGAGGCGTCCAGGTGACACGTGTGGGCGTTTGTAAAGCAGGAAGCCCCGGCAGGTGGAGCAGGAGGACTCACCCCCCTGCAGTGGGTGGTCAAGAAGAACTGCCTTTCCTAAGCCCCTCTCTCCTCCAGCCACCCCTCACCTGGGGCCTGATGAGAGGGACATGGCAGATTGGGGCTTGCTGTGGGGCTGGCATTGAGGCAGGGATGGGTGGCCTCCCAGCCCCCATTTCCTCCTCTCCAAACCCAGCCATCCCAGTTAGTTATTTGCCCAGCAGGGCAGCTTGACTGGCTAGTGCCTTGCTGTGTAATAAGCAGCTGAGTAAGGTTGCAATTGCCGGAGGCGGGGGCGCAGTTGCAGACCTGGGCGGTCACTTAGCCCGGGACAGCTGCAGCAGCCACAGCGAAAGCCATGCAGCCCGCCCCATGCCTGGCCTTGTCGAGACGGCTGCTGAAACAGACGGGTGTGGTGGCTCATGCCTGTAATCTCAGCACTTTGGGAGGCCAGAAGTAATCTCAGCACTTTTGGGAGGCCAAAGCAGGCGGATCACTTGAGGTCAGCAGTTAGAGAGCAGCCTGGCCAACATGGCAAGATCCCCTCTCTACTAAAAATACAAAAAAATTCAGCCGGGTGTGGTGGCAGGCACCTGTAATCCCAGCTACTCGGGAAGCTGAGGCATGAGAATCACTGGAACCCGGGAAGTGGAGGTTGCAGTGAGCCAAGATCGTGCCGCTGCACTCCAGCCTGGGTGACAGAGTAAGACTGTCTCAAAAAAAAAAAAAAAAAAGAAAACTACACACACATACACACAACATAAAATGTATGATTTTGGCCAGGCACAGTGGCTCACGCCTATAATCCCAGCACTGGGAGGTTGAGGTGGGTGAATCACTTGAGGTCAGGAGTTCTGGACCAGTTTGGGCCAACATGGTGAAATTCCATTTCTACTAAAAATACAAAAATTAGTAATGTATTAGTGGGCGTGGTGACGGGCACCTGTAATCCCAGTTACTCAGGAGGCTGAGGCAGGAGAATCGCTTGAACCCAGGAGACGAAGGTTACAGTGAGCCAAGATAGCACCACTGCACTCTAGCCTGGGCGACAAAGCAAGACTCCATTTCAAAAAAAAAAAAAAAAAGGACGATTTTAACCATTTTTAAGTGTACAGTAAGTGGCGTTAAGCATGTTGTGCAACCATGACCGCCATCTATCTCCAGAACCCCTTTCACCTTGCAGAAATGACACCCTGGACCCTTTAAACACTAACTCCCCCTCCCAGATTCCCTCCCGTAGCCTGGGGATGAAGCATCTAGCAGCTGCTGTCTGGGGAGGGATAGCATGGCCCTGCTCCGTCCCTTCTGGGCCCATTGAGCTCTGCTGTGAAGCAGATTCCTTTCCTCGTCCCTGTCACTCCTAGTGTGGGGGTCGGGGGGCACCAAGCCCCAGCCCTGCCACCTGGAAACCCTGGGCAAGCAGCATCACCTCCCTGTGCCTCAGTTTCCTCATCTGTAGAGAGGAGCTGAGGACAGGACCTGCCTCCGAGGCTGGGGAGAGACGGCGGTGCACAGGGACCAGCTGTGCGTCTCAGTCATATGGAGAGAACTTTCCAGGCCAATGGCGTCCCTCTGAGAAAGACTCTCCCTGGATTCTGTTTCAGAGAGTTGAGCCTTTCCGCAGAGCAGATGCTCTGAAACCGTCTCAGGTGGACAGACGGGGCTGCAGGGAAGGCACAGAGGACTTCCTGGGAGTGAGGTTTCCTGGGATTGAGTCCCAGCCCTGCTGTAGGGCTGGAATGAAAGGGGCTTTCCCAGAGAACCTCTCCCAGGACTCTGTCCCCAAGTGGCCAAGCTAATTCAGTTCTGTGCTCCCCTTTTGCCCACCCCCACCAGAGGCCACAGGCAGGACTGGGCGCCACTGCCCATGCTCCTGTCCTGGGACAGCACCATGGTCCCAGGTCAGTGCACCAGGGTCTGGCACATGTCCACTGTAGTCACCGCAGCCCTCCCAGTCTCCCCGTTTTGTAGAGGAAGCCACAGCTCGGGGCGAAGCCACACCTCTCAGTGGACAGGTGAGTCTCTGCCCCCCCACCAGCTGCCTCTTCCACAGATGGACCCCCATTACACTGTCACATTGCCTGTCTGAGCCTCACTGTGCTAGTCTGTAGGAGGGGGCACCTCCTCATGGGCCATCCACATAAGGCTGGAGACAAACAGCTCTGCCCAGTTATGGGAGTCCCATGCCCTCCAGGACACATCCAGGCAGATCTCCCATAGCCTATCACGGTTCCTCCAAGACTCAGTTTTCCCATCTGTCCAATGGAATGACAATGGCACAGGCTGTGAGAATCCCTTATCCAAAATGACTGGGATCAGAAGTGTTTCAGATCTTGGCTTTCTTTAAGTTGTAGAATATTTGTATGCACATAATGAGATATCGTGGGGATGGGACCCAAGACTAAACACGAAATTTGTGATACATAAGTTTCTGGAGGCTCCAGGGAGAATGCGTTCCTTGCCTTTCCCAGCTTCCAGAGGCCGCCTGCGTTCCTTGGCTCGAGCCCCCTCTTCCACCTTCAGAGCCAGCAGGGCGGCCTCTCCTCTCGTCTCCGACCTCCTGCCTCCCTCTTACAAGGACCCTTGTGGTTCAGGGTCATCTGATTATCCACCCAGATAATCCAGGGTCATCTCTCTGTCTCCTGATCCTTAACTCAGTCATATCTGCAAAGTCCCTTTTGCCACATAAGGGGACACATTCACAGACGGGTTCTGGGGATCAAAACAGGGACATCTTTGAGGGCTGTGATTCTGCTGACCACGCCCTCTTCTGGGCCTGCCCTTTGGACCTGCAGATAGCAGTGGACTCTCTTTAGGGGGAGCAAAGCCTCCCGCTCTAAGCATGGGCTGGACTTTGGGGGTCCAGGACTGGGGAGGGGTCGATATTGTAGGTCACCACCATGTGTGACTGTCCAGGGAGGCTGGGTGAGGAAAGAGCCGAGGGTCTGACCGGGGTAGAGCCGAGAAACATACCCCCCTTTCTCCGGAAGGCCAGCCATGTCTGCTCAGAGACGAAGAGTCACGGGACAGCCCTGTCCAAGAGCAAAGACCCCTCCAAGAGCAGGGTGAGCACCTCGGAGAGTTCCCCACAGGCCGCCAGGGGGCGGGGAGAGAATTCATGGGGCTTAGAAGGGGAACATACGATGCTGTGGTTTTCACTGCCTCTGGATGAAACTCAGCATTTCCCCAATTACGAAGCCAGGGCCTTGGCCCCCAACAGGAAGCCTGGGTTATTCCATTGCATCACACTCACATCCCATCCGCTGAGGGGCATGTAGGTCCCCACTACTCCTGAGTGACAGTTGATTTTACGCTCACGGATTCATCGTGTTGTTTAGTATGTTAATTCAGACGGATGTGCGTGGCTGTCTCACAAATTTGATTTTTAAGCAATTTAACATTTCAAAATACTTGGTTTCCTTTGTAACCCTGCACCTTTTATTTTCTGTACCTACAGTCATCCCTCAAGAGGGATCCGTAGGCCTCCCCTGGGCATAGGAACATCCCAAAGCCCCGGTCCCAGAGCCTGGGCTCTGCTGCTGTTTCTCTGTGACTTGAGGCAAGATATCCTACGTTGCCGAGATAGCAGCCCGCCTGCCTGGGGAGGCGTGTGTCAGGCACCCAGTGTACTCTGTCAGTGTTTGAGGGTCAGTGGGCGCCGAATGAATGGTTTCTGTCAGCAGCACGTTCTGCATCTCCTAAAACCAAAACCAAAGGACAGCCGGATTCTCCCCACTGCCTGACTTCACTAGGCTTACGTCTGATTTTTTTTCAGCACCGTCAGCATATGGGTTTATTTTATTTTATGGTTTATTTTATGGTTGTTTATAGTGGAATTGGGTGTATTATCCTGATTTGTTTTCCAGGATGTTTGTTTTGGGGTCAAGGGTCTTTGGTGTGGATGAGGCGGGAGAACCAGGCTTGAGTGAGGCTCTGCCGTCCTTTCCTGGCCCCCTGGTTGGCCCCTCCAGAGTCTGTCCTGGTCATGGACCCCAGTCCCCACCGAGCCATGCTGAGAGTTTGGGAGAAGTGCACACCTGCCTTGGGGGCTTGACTGGCAGGCTGCTTTCCTCTGGTTCATCTTGAAGTTAAAATGTAGCTCAGACCCTCCTCAGCCCCCACGCAGGGTTGCAACCTCCTCCATCTGTCTCGCTGTGAAATCCACCCTCCAGGGGGCAGCCTGGGACCTGGGATGGCCCTCCCTGCCTGAAACCTTTCAGGCCTTCCACTGCCTGCAGGGAAAAGCACAGGCTCCTTTCATGGACTTCCAGCACCCCTTTGGGGATGCTGCTGCCTGGTTTGTAAGCCCTGAGCTGACTAATCTCAGCCGTCACATGCTGCTGGGCTCCAGCCTGTCTGTTTGGACCATAAAAACGCCATGTTGGGTTGGCAGGATAAGTAGGCAAGTTTTGATCCAGGGCTACAGATTTCCTGGTTGTATTGTTTCAAGGTTAATTTTTTCTTTTTCTTTTTTTTTTTTTTTTTTTTTGAGATGGAGTCGCACCCTGTCACCCAGGCTGGAGTGCACTGGCACCACCTCAGCTCACTGCAACTTCTGCCTTCCAGGTTCAAGCAATTCTGCTGCCTCAGCCTCCCAAGTAGTTGGGACTACAGGCCCGTGCCACGTGTCCAGCTAATTTTTGTATCTTTAGTAGAGACAAGGTTTCACCATGTTGGTCAGGCTGGTCTCGAACGCCTGACCTCAAGTGTTCCACCTGCCTCAGCCTCCCAAACTACTGGGATGTGCCACTGTGCCCAGCCAAGGTTAATTTCTTGATAGTGAGAGTTGGACAGTCAGTTTTGCTACAAAGCTTGTTTTGAAAATGAGAGTTGGTTCCAGCATGATTGATATATCAGGGAATAGTTTGAAGATAACACAAGTTTCCTGTTTTCCTTTGTGAGATTTCACCCACCAGAAGCACTGGGTGAACACAGCCACTGCCCCCAGCCGGCCTGATGCGCGTGTGTTCACATAGGAACACACAGGATGCATACGCACCTCACATAGCCCCAGCTGCCCCGGGCACCCCATCCTCGTCAGGGCACAAATTCTGCCTGTCTCCACTGCACCGTCTCTGCCACTCTGCACCAGCTCTCCAGACCACCTCCCTCGGTAAACTTACAGCGTTCTCAAGCCCAAGTGCCGTGTTTATGTGTCTGTGAACCCCTTGACATGTGAAGCCATGCTGCCGTTTTTATTAGGGTTCCTGTCTGTTTTGAGTGCCCTTCCCCTAACCCCATTCCCCGACAAGCCCTGTGGTTTTGACTGTGTGGTTTTGCATGCAGTGATTTCTAGGAATGCAGACGTCGAGTTGTAGCGGAATCGACTCTTCTGTGCTCATGTGAGGGAATGGCCTTGTTTTGAGGAAATATGCGCTGAAGTACTCAGGGGTTAAAAATCATACGGCCAGCCGGGCGTGGTGGCTTACGCCTGTAATCCCAGCACTTCGGGAGGCCGAGGCAGGTGGATCACGAGGTCAGGAGATTGAGAGCATCCTGGCTAACATGGTGAAACCTCATCTCTACTAAAAATACAAAAAATTAGCTGGGCGTGGTGGCGGGCGCCTGTAGTCCCAGCTACATGGGAGGCTGAGGCAGGAGAATGGCGTGAACCGGAAGGCGGAGCTTGCAGTGAGCCGAGATGGCGCCATTGTACCTCCAGCCTGGGCGGCAGAATGAGACTCCGTTTCAAAAAAGAAAAAAAAAATCATATGGCCAGTCAGGCGCAGTGGCTCACGCCTGTAATCCCAGCAGTTTGGGAGGCTGAGGTGGGCAGATCACTTGAGGTCAGGAGTTTGAGACCAGCCTGGCCAACATGGTGAAACCCTGTCTCTACTACAGATAAAAAAAATTAGCTGGGCGTAGTGGCACATGCCTGTAATCCCAGCTACTCAGGAGACTGAGGCAGGAGAATTGCTTGAACCTGGGAGGCGGAGGTTGCAGTGAGCTGAGATCGCGCCATTGCCCTCCAGCCTGGGCAACGAGAGTGAAACTCCATCTCAAAAAATAGTAATAATTCGGCCGTCTCCTCGGCGAGTGGAGCCTGAGGCCAGGGTGGAAAGGAGCTCCATGGTAAGCCACCCCGAAGTGAAGGCCACTGGCCCTCCTCATCCTTGCTGTGGTGTGGCGGTGTGGGTGTATGACCCATAGCTCACATGTAGAAAGACGGAGGCCCCGGGGGCTGTGTGACTTGCCCAGGGTCCCAGCTAGCAGGTGGCAGAGCGAGACCTGTATGCAGAGGCCCGAGGAAGCGTCATGAGGACCCAGGTCACCAGTGCATCTCCAGGGTGAGCCTGACCCCTGCCCAGCGCATTTGCCTGTCCCCTGAAACCGCCACCACACAAAGCCATGTGCATCTTCACAGCAGGAGGCATCTCCACCATCTGTTTGCTCCTGTTTGACAAATGGTCGGTGCTCCTTGAATGGATAAACAGGAACCCATCCGGCCCTCTTCCTTGCCTGAGCTCATCCCTTTGACTCCAGGGAGGGAGGTCATGAGCACCACAGTCTTTATGGGGGAGATCACTGGCCTGCCCCGGGGCGGAGAAGCCAAACTAGAACCTTCTCTCCAGGGTGAGCGCACAGGCTTTTCCCATCTGGGACCCCCAGCACCGGATCCCTGAGCCGACTGGCTGCCCGGGACCTGCTGTTTTATCGGGGGCTCCCATTGCAAAGCCCCTGCCTGGGCTGGCTTCCCTGGGTTTGGTTTCTCCCCATCGTGCCGGGTCTTGGGGTAGGGCCTGAGCCAGGTCACCTTGGAGAACCGACAGCCACGGCCCAGCCCCGCTGTGACCTGCCGACCCCGGACCCCGCACTTTGCTTAGTGCTTTAAGTCTGTAGGAGTAATCTTTGGAGAGTCGTGATTCTGGGACCCAAGCTCTGAGGGAACAACCTCCTCTGAGCCTCCCAAGGCTCCCTAACATTGTGGGGTGAGCCCCACCTCACAGATGCTGAGACAGGCCTAGAGGCGTGGCGCTCCCAGCCCCACGCCCCACATAGCTCTAAGGCCTGGCCTTACTTGCAGGTGAGGGTCCTAGGAAGCTGGGGGTGGGAGCAGGCCTGGGAGAGGCACGCAACAACCACAGCTCAGCATGGTCTAGAACTGCCCCCTCTTCCTCCCGGCTGTCCTGAGTCTGGCTTCCATCAGACCCAGCCTCCTTCCCCAGCCCATCCCTCTCCCTCTTTGATGAGGCTGATGCGACAAAGACCTTTGCTTCCCAGAATGTTCTGTCCCTGGTTGGAACACTGGTCACTGGGACACAGCCCTGTCCTCAGCTTTGAAGTCAGTTCCCATCGCTGCCCCCCAGGTAGCTGGCTGGCTTCTGCCAACCTCAGCCTGGTCGCAGCTGGCACCTCCTCACCACTTACTAAACCATGGGTGTGCAGGGCCCCGCTTGATCCGTGGGGCAGATCAGCAAATGCTAGTGCAGGATGCCCCAACATATGTGAATATCTGGTAAATAACAGGTATTTCTTTTTTTCTCTCTCTTTTTTTTTTTTTGAGACAGTTTTGCTCATTGCCCAGGCTGGAGTGCAGTGGCGTGGTCTTGGCTCACTGCATCCTCTGCCTCCCAGATTTAAGCGGTTCTCCTGCCTCAGCCTCCCAAGTATCTGGGATTACAGGAGCCCACCACCACGCCTAGCTAATTTTTGTATTTTTAGTAGAGACAGTGTTTCATCATGTTGGTCAGGCTGGTCTCGAATTCCTGACCTCAGGTGATCCGCTCCCCTCTGCCTCCCATAGTGCTTATATTACAGGCATGAGCCACCGCGCCTGGCCTTTTTTTTTTTTTTAACCTTGGAGACAGGGTCTTGCTCTTTTGCCCAGGCTGGAGTACGGTGGCGCAATCATGGCTCACTTCATCCTCAAATTCCTGGGCTTAAGTGAGCCTCTTGCCTTAGCCTCCCAAGTAGCTGGAACTACAGGTGTGCACCACCATGCCCTACTAATTTTCTTTGTAGAGACAGGGGTCTCACTATGTTGGCCAGGCTGGTCTCAAACTCCTGGGCTCAAGCCAGAGAGGGGTGGGCTGGTGCTCTGGGTTCTCCAGACCCCCTCCTGCCTTGGTCTCCCACAGTGCTGGGATTACAGGATGAGCCACGGTGCATGGCCACCTGATGGATAATTTTTAATATAAGAGAACCCCTAATTTAGCTGTCCCTGTACCCTTGTGAGGTGAGCAGTATTGTTGCCTACATTCTATAGATGGGGAAACGGAGGCCGCAGAGGCCTAGCAGCCTGCCCGTCACCGAGTGGGAGCTTGGCAGGGCTGGAATCTGAACCCAGAACGTCGGCTTCTGGGTCTGTGTGCCCCCTCCATGACCATATCAGCTTCCTGCAGCTGCCATGACAAAGCACCCCAAAACCGGGCTCAAACACAGAAATGCAGTCCCCCAGCTCCGGGCAGAAGCTTGAGACCAGGGTGTGGCAGGGCCGTGCCCCCTCTGCAGCCTCTGGGGAGGGTCCCTTCCGGCTTCTGGGGGCTGCCGGCCTCCCTGGAGTGGCCACATCGCTTGTTGGCTGCTGTCTCCCTCGTCACGTCGCCTCTCCTTCTCTGTCTCTTATCTCCCTCTGCCCCGTCCTGAGCACAAGTGTGATTGCATTCGGGCCCACCTGTATAACCCAGGACGCCCTCCTCTCAAGAGCTGTACCTCAATCTCATCTGCAGAGATGCTTTTCCCGATGTGAATGGAATATTCTGAGGATTAGGACGTGGACCTACCTTGTTAGGGGCCACCATTCAGCTGACTCTCTTTGCCAAGCACAGGCAGTCGAGACTGTCATGCTCTGATCTGAACAATTGTCCTTCTGTCTGCCGCCCGACTTCCCCAGCCCTGTTCAGAAAGACAGAAGGAACTCCTGCCCCACCCTAAGCTGAAGTCGGGAGCGTGAGGACCCTTTATCTGGTCTTTGGGGGCCAGGTGGGTTCACGGGCGCAGGACAGCATCACAGGCAGGGCCTGGCATTGGGACACCTGGGTTTTAGGCCTCACCTGTGACAGTGGGGGGTCTTGGGCAAGGTCCCACCCCTGTCTGGGCCTTGAAGATGAAGGGGTTAGATACTGGCCTCCCGGAGCTCCCCCTGGCATAGGATCAACACACTTTTTCTATCAAGGACTAGAGAGTATTGTAGGCTTTGCTGGCCCTGTGGTCTAAGTCACATACTCTTTTCTGTTTGTTTTTTGTTTGTTTGTTTTTGTTTTTCCTACGACCCCTTTAAAACGCAAAACCCTTTCCTAGCTCCAGGCCATGGCTGCCATTGGGCTGTATTTAGCCTGTGGCGGCGTATACAGACCCCTGCCCTTGGTGGACACTCTGATTCCACCTGCAAATCCTGAGCGCACAACAGCTCTGAACAGGCTCTGTGGCTTGAGAAACTTATCTTCTGGCTTCATCGATCTGGCTGGTTTGCCCTGGGGATCCCGCATCCTCTGACTGCCGTGATGAGCAGAGCGCAGCGCCCGGCTCTGTGTGCCAACTTTTGGTGTCTTGCCCTGCCCGAGCCTGTTCCTCCCTCCTTCCTCTCCCTGCCCTTCCAGCCACTCCGGGTCCTCTGGGAAGCTCCGGCCTCTTCACCAGCCCTGCGCGGCTGCTGGATCTAGTGGCCGGAGCCGGCACATGCGTCTGACAGCAGTGTTGCTGTCTCTTGTTTTTCGTGGTCCATGTTTGAGGGTTACATCTGGGCCTGTCCTTTCTCTGTGCTGCCTGAAGGCAGTTCCCAGGCTTGTGTCCCTCACCTCTCTGCAAACGCCCTTTCCAGATCCTGTTCAAATCCTGGCCCTACTCACGGGAACTTGGGTGAGTCAGTTTCCTTCACTGAGCCTTCATGCCTCCCTGTTAAGGAGAAGCTTCACTCGGCATGGTGTGGCCTGTCACACTCATCCTGCATCTGTTAACAACAAATGCAGTTTCCTCTTCTATAAATGGGAGAAAATCACCCATCCTTGCCGAGTGTCAGGTGAGAATGAAACGAACTAAGCCAGGGCATGGGTGGAGCTTGCTAAGTGTTAGGTCTTGTGCCTGCTCTTCTTGGCGGAGTCTGGCCAGATACCTCATCTGGTTCCATTGCTGTCAGAGTCTCTAAATGGGGCCTGTCGTGCCCAACTCCCAGCCCTGGTGCTCACACCATCACAGGCCAAAGAACTGGATTTCAGACACTGCCTCCTCCATCGTCCCCACAGTGAAAATGGGGAGGGACGTCCCTGTGGAGCCCTAACTGGGACCCAGACAGCCCCGCCCCCAGCTCCCACCCCCTCCGGCTGCCCCAGAGGCCGTGCTCCATGGATCTCCTCTCTCTCACCTCCACGTGGGCTCCAGAGAGCTGCACATGCATTACAAACATCTCGTTAATCTTCTCGGAGGTCCTGCGAGGCTAGGCCTGTGGCACCCCTGCCCTTGGGGCACAGAGAATTAGCAAGGAAATCGCTGCTGCATCTCCAGGTGGCACAGGGGCGTGGAGGCATCGCTGGCCTTCCATCTTGCACCACTTTGGATCCTGGATCCTCACAGCAGTGTCCTCTGCAGGGGAGGTGCTGGCATTGGTCTGCTCTAGGGCCGGGTGGTCTAAAGCCCCTGGTCAGCCCCCAGTCCTGCAGGAATCTGCATGTTAGTGGGATTTGGGGTTCAGGATGCTTGCCTGCTGAGGAGGATGGGGGTGCTGAGCAAGGCTGAAATCCCAGATGGGATATCTGGGCTCCTCCATGCCTGACTTGGGGAGGGGCTGAGAAAAGGAAGGAGATTTGGCCATCTTTAGGCTAAAAGCCTAGTGCTGTCTCACAGGAGGGAAGAGCAGGGCTCTGCAACACACGCCTGAGGTTCTGTCCCCTCTGGTCACTTGTCTGTCACCTTGGACACGTTGCCTGGCAGCCTCTGAGCCTCAGTGTGCTTCTGTGAAGTGGGGTGACCCTAGCACGGTGCTCATGGACAGATAGCATGGGAGTGCAGACGTGGGTCAATGGCCCGCGGTGAGAGCTCTGTGTCTGCCGCATGCTGAGTTTCCACAGCAGTAAGAGAGGCCTGGCCTGTGGGGTGGAGGCCGGGACAGTGTGAGGGCCGCCTGGTCAGAGCGGGAGGCAGGACCCCGTAGGGAGATGAAAGCCAAGCTGGACCCAGGCAGAAAAAGGGGAACAAACGACAGTAAGTCCAAGAGCAGTCACTGCTGATGTGAGTGCAGCCTGCCGGCAGCCAGTGTGGATGGACTCTCAGGCCCTCCGTTGTGTGTTAGGAGCAGAGAGGTTGCAGCAGCCGGCCAGCGTCTCTCGGTGAGGGCCGGACTGCACATGGGGCTCAGAGGCCGTGGGCGTGCCTGCCCGCCTGTGCCAGCTCCAGCCGTGGGGGCGTGGGTAATCTGAGGCTGCGTCCCAAAGCTGTGGGAGCTCTGCCTTCATCCTTCTATTCACAGGTAGGGACGCAGGCGTGGGGACTCCACGGTGCCCGTGAGGCAGCTGTTTCCTAGACCCCCAAGGACCTGACGGAGACTCCCCCACCCCTCAGGAGCAGAGGGTGAGGCGGGGTCTGTACCGGCTGATGTTGAGCAACTGTTGCACCCTCCGAGCCCAGCAGCGAGGGTGGGGGTCTGTGGGGAGTCGGCCGCAGCCACCAGCTTTGCTGGAATGTGTCAGAATGGTGGTGCCTCCTGCAAACAACCTTAGCCTGTTCATCCTGTCACCAGGGTCCTGGGAGAAGCAAACCCACGTGTGGCCTCTGCAGGGTGGGTGGGGAGGTTCTCCCAGCCAGGCCTGACTAACACCCCTGCTGCTCCCTGTGGTCCAGCCTGGACTTGCCACCGATTATTCTATCAGTGGCACTGCACTAGGCACCAGGATCCAAGTAGTAGACTACAGGACAGGACCTGTCCCTGTGAGCGGCCTGTCCCTCTCCCCAGGCCCAGCCTCCTGTCTGTTATCCTTCCAAGCCCATGCCTGGGCTGTGCGATCCGCCTTTCCTCCAAGCACTCCTCAGACAAATCTCTGGAGCACCCACTGGGTGCCACACACTGCGAATGGGACGCAGGGCACCACACAGCCCCGATCCTCAAAGAGCCGGCGGGGACAGCACTGGTGAAAGGTCACGGAAGTACATTGATGTGTCACTTCAACAGGGGCCTACGCAGGGGCCTGCCCTGTGCCAGGCCCTGTTCTTGGGTTGGGGGATGAAGACCCTGTTCCTATGGTGTGGATGTGGTAGAGATCCAGGGGCTCTGGCAGCTTGTACGGGGGAATGGGGAGGGGAGGGGGTCAGGAATGGGCTTCTTGAGAGAAGTGACATTTGGTCAGAGGCCCAAGAGTGGGAATCCATCCTGGCCTTCCCTGAATCGGGGTGGTGTGACCCCTCCCCCCCAGGTGAGGGTAGCAAGGTGCCTGGGGTTGTGGCCCGTACAGTCGCCCGGGACCTGTGCCCAGCAGGGCCCTGCACCCAGAGTTTAACACTGAGGTCCCCACCTTGAAATTCCTAATCATTGAGTCTTTGTAACTTGTGTTGGGGAGTCCAGTGAGACAATGGGGTATGTGCAGGGTCTTTGGAGCTTTGGCCGACGCACAGACACCTCTCTCTGTTCCTTGCCTCCCAGCAGGCTCTCAGCTGCCTGCGCCGGAGACCAAGCCCCACCTGGCCCCTTTGTTACCCCGAGGTGGTGACTGGGTTGTGCCGGGGGAGGGAGGCCCACATGCCACCACTGCCCTCTGCCCCATCAGGGGCCCCAGGGGCCTGGTTGGTCAGGGCTGAGTACTCCACCCACCCCGGATGACAGCGCCAGGCTCATGTGGCAGGTGACTCAGCAGGGGCCACTCACCAGCCCCACCTGGTGTGTCCTGGGCGGCGGCCACTGTGCTTGCTCCTATCCACCATGGTTGGGCACTGGCTGGGGAGAGAGGTGACCACCAGGCCCTAATAGCAGGAGTCACCCACGCAACCCTTGCACCCAGCCTTGGGGTCCAGGCCGCCTGCGCCGGCTCAGTTCTGCACCTGAGCTCCCAGCTCTGGGGTCCAGGCCACCTGCACCGGCTCAGCCCTGCACCTGAGCTCCCAGTGCTGGGGTCTCCCACCCCTTGGTGTTGCCGCATCCTCCCTGGACCCAAGGTTCCTGGAGCTCGAGAATCCCCTTCCTCCCTGACACATGGAGGCTGGGCGGGTCCTGAGCCACTCCATACAGAGGGGACACACCTGTTTCCTTCTTAACTGAGTAGAGCAGAGTTATTTTGAAGATCAGTTTTCAGCAGGGCAGTAAAAAGGCAAACTGGGAGATTGTTCATGCAGCAGCTTCAAAACCAGTTTTTAGATAAATGCATCTTCGTCTGTGGGGGGTGGCCGCACCCAGCCTCGCCTCAGGTGCCTGATGGGGTATGTGCTGCGTTCAGTCCCAGGCAGGTGGAGACGTGGTGCCCTCACTCAGCCGGGGCCTAGGCTCCTCGCCGGGTGGGGTTCGCCTGCTATTCCCAGTGTGTGGGGGCGGGGGTGTGGGGTGAGGGAGAAGAGGGGGGCGCTGAGTCTAAACATAGGCTGTGGCCTGTAGGTGAGGGGAGGCGGCGGGAAGGAGGGGGAGATCAACTCCTGAAGAGACTCCGTTTCTAGTGCGCCGGGAGCCCTGCGGTTTGTCATGGAAACTGTCAAGAGTCCCTCTCCATCCCTCCCTACTCCCAGAAACAAGATGGTCCCAGGCTAACGGGCTTCTCTCTGGCCTGGCCCTGCTCCCAGACCCCTGCTGAGGGTGGTAAACACCCCAGCCGCGCCCTTGGCAGGGGTTCCGTCCCAGGGGCCTCCGTGTTCTCACCGTGAGGGCGGGGATGATGGGCAGCTTTGCGGAGCCTCCTCAGCACAGAGCCGCACATGTGCAGACATGAAAAACAAAAGGTATCCTAGTGAACTCCTAAACAGGGACACCCATGACATAGTAAAAGCAGAAACAAGTCACAGAGAAAAATATGTAGAGTATAACCCCGTTGGTGCGGCAAAAATAAGGTGTGTATGTCGATCAATCCATGGGAGAGGGACCGAAAGAGAACCAATCAGAATGAAGAGTCATTTTCTGTGGGAAGCTGAACACGTGGAAGGGTTTGAAGGAGGAGTTTTACTTTCATTCTCTACATTGTAAAATTTTTTCTAAAGAACTTGTGTTTTACTTTTGTATATTTTTATTTATTTATTTATTTTGAGATGGAGTCTTGCTCTGTCACCCAGGCTGCAGTACAATGGCGCGATCTTGCCTCGCTGCAACCTCTGCCTCTTGGGTTCAAGCCATTCTCCTGCCTCAGCCTCCTGAGTAGCTGGGACTACAGGCACCTGCCACCATGCCCAGCTAATTTTTGTATTTTTAGCAGAGACGGGGGTTTCACCATGTTGGCCAGGCTGGTCTTGAACTCCTGACCTCAAGTGATCCACCAGCCTCGGCCTCCCGAAGTGCTGGGATTACAGGTGTGAGCCACGGTGCCTGGCCAACTTTTGCATATTTTTAAAAATAAAATATCCAGCCACAATCCCTGAGAATAGCTAGGCAGTGGAAGGATGATTTCTACCACCCCATGCCCCGCCCCCGAGCAGATGCCTCCACCCCCAGCTGGCAGAAGCTTTCACCCCCTTCTGTTTCCCCGACTCGCTGACCCCTCCCCTGCCCTGGGCCTTTTGCATCCTGGAGCTCTCTTCCCTTTGCCAACTCCTCCCGCCTCCCAGGCCTCAGCCACGCCTGCTTCCTTTGGGCTGATGCTGAGCCCCAACCCAGAGTGTTGGTGCTGCTCATTGCTCCAGTGACCCCATCCAGACCAGCCTCCCCCTCCAGCCTTCCTCTTGCTCCTGGACAGGACCTGCCCTGTGCTTTGAGGCCCTGGGGCCTGCACATATCCAGCATGTGGGTGTGCCCTGTCTGTATGTACCAGGCGAGTGGACAGATGAGCCCAACAGACGCTGCTGCAGCGGGAGGCGGCCGGCAGCCTGCAGTGGCACAGCCGTGCTGTGGGAGGGCCTTTCTGTGTCTGGGGCTGTGTTTTCCACACTCCCCCTCTGGCTTTTACTGTTTTGCTCCGGGAGTGTGGCTTTCTAGAGTTTTGTCTGATTTTATAGCAGAGTTTCTGTTAACTCAAAAAGGGACTCCACAGTGAGGGTTTAAAGGTGGCCTCAGCTGCAGCAGGAAGCAGGTGTGGGGTGCCTGCTGCCCAGGCCCTGTTCCCCAGCATTGCCTCTGACCCAGGAGGGGCTGGGGAGGGGACCACCTTTCCTCACCTTTCACACACCCACTCCCATCCTATTTCCCACCCCACCCTCCAGGCTGCCTGCACCTCTGCCCTGCTGGCCCTTTGCTCTGTAATTCCTTTCTGAAAGAAATGCTTTCCATGAAACACCAACAGCAAAAAGAAAGCAGATCGGCTGTTGGCAGGAGCTGGGAGGAGGGTTGGGGAGGGCAGCTGATGGATATGGGGTTTCTGTCGCAGGGGATGAAAGTGCTGTCAAATTAGATCACGGTGGTGGTGACCTGCCTCTGTAAATGCTAAAAACCAATGAATTATACTCTCAACAGGAGTGTAATTGCTGTCTTCATAGAACGTGTGGCCATGGAAATGTGCTCTTTTTATGTGTTTACCTTTGTATCGGCCGTCTTCTCAATGAGACCAGAATCCCTATCAGAGCAAGGACCTTGTTTGTGTCTCCCTTTTCCTCTATGTCCTAACACACAACAGTGTGTTTAGCTTGTAGCAGACACTCAGTTTAACAACATCTTTTTGAACGAGAGGATCCATGAATGCATTAAGTCACTCTGTCACTTCAGACTCTTCTTCACGTTTACGGTATATAAATATATCATTTATGGTATCTTCATTTATGGTATATAAGTGATATTTCAGCCGGGGCGCGGTGGTTCACACCTGTAATCTCAGCACTTCCGGAGGCAGATGTGGGTGGATCACGAGGTCAAGAGATCGAGATCATCCTGGCCAACGTGGTGAAATCCCATCTCTCCTAAAAATACAAAAATTAGTTGGGCGTGGTGGTGCGTGCCTGTAATCACAGCTACACGGATGCCTGAGGCAGCAGAATCCCTTGCACTTGGGAGGCAGAGCTCGCAGTGAGCCGAGATGGCACCACTGTACTCCAGCTTGGGTGACAGAGCAAGACTCCATCTCAAAAAAAAAAAAAAAAAAAAAAAAGTTATCTCAGCCAGGCACAGTGGCTCACACCTGTAATCTCAGCACTTTGGGAGGCTGAGACAGGCGGATCACATGAGGTCAGGAGTTGAAGTCCAGCCTGACCAACATGGCGAAACCCCGTCTCTACTAAAAATACAAAAATTAGGCCAGGCGCGGTGGCTCACGCCTGTAATCCCAGCACTTTGGGAGGCCGAAGTGGGCGGATCACGAGGTCAGGAGATAGAAACCACGGTGAAACCCCGTCTCTACTAAAAATACAAAAAATTAGCCGGGCGCGGTGGCGGGTGCCTGTAGTCCCAGCTACTCGGGAGGCTGAGGCAGGAGAATGGCATGAACCTGGGAGGCGGAGCTTGCAGTGAGCTGAGATCGTGCCACTGCACTCCAGCCTGGGCGACAGAGCGAGACTCCATCACACACACACACACACACACACACACACACAAAATATATATATATATACACACACACACACACATACATATAGAAAAATTAGCCGGGTGTGGTGGGCGCCTGTAATCCCAGCTACGTGGGAGGCTGAAGCAGGAGAATTGCCTGAACCTGGGAGGCAGAGTTTGCAATGAGCTGTGATCATGCCACTGTACTGCAGCCTGGGTGACAGAGCAAAACTCTGTCTCAGAAAACAAACAAACGAACAAAATAAATGATAATCTCAATAAAGCTGCTAAAAAAAACTCGCCCACCAGGTACCCATCAGGTATCTTATCCAGCACAAGAACAGCTGGGCTGTGTGCTGTCTGCACTTTATCCCATGAATCTTTGCAGGGGTTCTACAAGGGTCCTCCTTACTAAACCCCCTGCACAGGTGAGGAAACTGAGGCCCAGAGATTATGCATCCTGCCCCAGATAAAGCAGCTGGTGAACATGGACAGCGTGGCCCCCATCATACCTTCTCGCCAGTTGACGACGCCGTCCAGGGAGTCCAGAAAGTGGAGATCCAAAGGAACTGGCCGGGCTGGAAGGCTCCTTACAGAAGAGCTCGCTTGCCCATTCACTCATTCATTCGTTCAGCTGAACACCCACCTACGAGGGTGTACCAGGCAGACCCGCTCCTGCCTCGACCAACCACAATCACAGAATTGTGTAAATGAGGTAAAGCCGGAGGCCTGAGCTTGTGGGGATGGGGATTGAGGTCAGGACTGTTTTACCAAGGAGTGACATTTGGCCTGGGATTGAAAAGTCACGAAGGAACTGAAGACCCTGCATGTAAGGCTGGGTGTGGTGGCTCCCGCTGTAATCCCAGGAGTTTGGGAGGCTGAGGTGGGAGGAATGCTTGAGGCCATGAGTTCGGAATCAGCCTGGGCAACATAATGAGACCCCATCTCTACAAAAATAAACAAAATTAGCCAGGCGTAGTGTCTTTCTACGTACTTGGGTGGCTGAAGTGGAAGGACTGCTTGAGCCCAGGAGTTCAAGACTGCGGTGAGCAGTGATTGTGCCACTGCACTGCAGTCTGGGTGACAAAGGGAGACCCTGTCTCTAAAAAATAAGACTATAAACCGGCCAGGCGCGGTAGCTCACATCTGTAATCCTAGCACTTTGGGAGGCTGAGGCGGTTGGATCACCTGAGGGTTTTGAGACCAGGCTGGCCAACATCACAAAACCCTGCCTCTACTAAAACTAGAAAAATTAGCCACGCTTGGTGGCACATACCTGTAGTCCCCGCTACTTGGGAGGCTGAGGAAGGAGAATTTCTTGAACCTGTGAGAAAGAGGTTGCAGTGAGCCGAGAACGTGCCACTGCACTCCAGCGTGGACAACAGAGCCAGACTCCATCTCACACACACACAAAATATATATATGTGTGTGTGTGTGAGTGTGTGTGGGTATACACACTCACTCACACTCTCTCTAGTGGGCTGAATGGTGTCCCCAAAAGCTGCGTCTGCCCGGCACCTCACTTCCACCTCCTTGGAATAAGGGTCTCCGCAAATAGAATTAGGTAAGGATCTGCAGACGAGATTCTCCTGGATCGGGCTGGGCCCCAGTCCAACGACGAGTGCCCTCGTGAGGCAGAAGAGGAGAGACACGTGCCGGAGGAGGCCTCGTGAGGGCAGAGGCCGAGAGGCAGGAGTGAGGCCGCCACGAGCCTGGGAACGCCGAGGACGCCGGCAACCGCCAGCAGCTGGAGAGAGGACGGATGGAGGGTTTCCTAAAGCCTTCCGATGGGGGTGTGACTCCTTCATTTTGGACTCCGGGACTGCAGGACCGTGAGAAAAGGAGTGAGTGTTAAGGCCACCTAGTTAGTGGTCATTCGTTACTGTAGCCTGGGACACTTACATGAACCTCAGACCTCAAATCCTCCCCATCCTGCAGCCCCAGGTGTAGACCTGGGCAGTGGGGCCCCCATGTGCCCATCCCCCGGCTGGCCAGGCTCAGCTGAGAGCTCCTCAACCTCCCGCCTGTCCCGGCCACCCTTAGGAGTCCGAGTAGCTGGACCTGCCCGACGCCCGGACACCGCTTCCTTTATTGCTTAGGGTTTCTCTTTTTCTTTCTTTAAAAATTTTTTAAATGAAAAATGGGGCTAAGGGAAGACTCGGTCTAAAGATAAAGAGAGGGGTCACCTGGATCTGGAATGTTCTCTGGCTTTCCAGGCTGCTCTGATCGCAGACCTCCTATCTTTAACAATCCAGCCTGGGTCGGGTCTGATGAAACACACTTTCCAGGGAATGAGGCTAGTTTGGGCTCTACAGAAGCTTCCCTTTTCCATCCTGGCACCAGCAGAAAAGCCCGTTAAAATAATTGCCGGGAGAGACTGTTAACCTAAGTTTCCTCCCCTTGAGCTGTTCAAGCTCTTCTTTGACCTTAATGGTTTTTAAAACCCTGCCAAGCCTTGCCTTGTCCCCCTGGACGCATTCATCCAGGGAGTTGGGAAGCTGGTGCTTGCTGTCCGGGCTGGGTCATGCCGGCTCTCTGTGTGCATACGTGTCGGTCTGGCCTGGGTGTTGACCTGCTCCTGGGCCAGGGCCAACAAGAGCTTTAGTCCTGGTGGCCACCATCTGGGAGGCCCGGCCGTGTCCTCTCTTACCCCAGTCCTCCAGGCACTGGCCGGGGGCCCCCTCCGCACACATGTCATAGTTGGTCCCTCCCTGCGCATGACCCTTCAGAGGCCCCCAGCTGGTCTTGGGAGGAGGAGGCCTGTGTGGGCCGGCTTTCAGCGCAGCCCCCGCCCTCTGCTCCAGCCTTGGGTGCACCCCAACCCCAGCCAGCTGACCAGCCTGTTGGAGGGCCTGTGGACACTGCCTCTAAGCCTGGGTCTTCTCTGGGCACCTGTGGGGGACAGGGCAGCCGCACACCCAGCCCGGGGTGTGGTCTCCCCACCCAGCTGCCTCCCTCGCAGAGGCAGGGTTGCCTTGGCAATGACACCTGAGGAGGAGACGCTTGCCCTGGATGCTCTGTTTCCCTGTCTTCAGTAAGGGAGGAGGCTGGCTTCCTCTGACGGAGGGAGGCTGCAGCTCTCCTTTGCCTTGGAACCCGCTTTGCTCCAGGGATCCCTGAGCCACCACGCTGCTGAGACTGGCTGGAACTGAAGGTCCAAGTGTGGCTTCAGGACTGGTGACGATGGCCAGGGATGAAGGGCTGCGGTGCGTGGAGGGGCTGCGCCCGGGAAGGAAGCGGTGTGGCTGTGCGAGGGTCCCTGCGGCGGCGCGTGGAGGGGTTTGCGCCCGGGAGGGAAGTGGTGTGGCCGTGCGAGGGTCCCTGTGGTGCGTGGAGGGGTTTGCGCCCGGGAGGGAAGTGGTGTGGCCGTGCGAGGGTCCCTGTGGCGCGTGGAGGGGCTGCGCCCAGGAAGGAAGTGGTGTGGCCTAGCGAGGGTCCCTGGGCTGCCACCACCTGGGGGGCTTCAGCTGCAGGAGTGATTCCTTCACAGTCTGGAGGCCCAAGGTCCAAGATCGGGGTGTGGTGGGGGGCCGGTGCCTTCTGAGGGCCTGGAGCGGGGACCTGATCCAGGCTGCATTCCTCCACTGGTAGCCGAGGTTCCCTCGCATCCTCCCTCAGGGAGTCTGTGTCCAGATCTCTCCTTTCAGAAGAACAAGACAGTGTCCTGACCATCCCAGCCCCCAGCGTTACCTCGCCATGTAGAAAACCCTCCGGGTCGGCTGCTGTGTGTCTTGGTTCTGAGAGTGGACGAGCACTTTGGGGATGTGGTCCGAGTGCCCTCTTTGGGGGGGTACCCTGCTGCCCCTGCATCTCTCTGTCAGGCCTTTCTTCTGCCCTGGCATGGGTGATCGGGGCTAAGCCAAGAATGGACCATGGTCTGGGAGCGCCACGTATGAGGGAGCCCTTCTCGGGTGAAGCAAAACAGTCACACTTGACTGTCCTTGAAGTTTTTTCTACTTGAATGTAGCCTATTTTATTGTAAAACGCAAAAATAATGTGAAATGCAGAAGTAGCCTCCTCTGTATATGGATGCCCGTCCTGTTGGGTAAGAGCCCACCCGAATGACCTCGTCTTAATGCGGTCACCTGTGTAAGACCCTGTCCCTGAACAAGGTCCCAGTTGTGGACCTGGGGGCAGACACCACTTGTCTGTTTTGGGAGACGCGGTTCAGCCCATCACGTGTGCATCCTCCATTGCAGAGCTGAAAGGTCTTCCTGCAGTGAGAGAAACACACAGGTTAAAATAAGGGAAGTCCACCCTGCCTTCTGGCTGCAGCCGCCTGGTGGCCTGATTGGCCGCGTGGGGACTATGAGCCCCTAGGTTTGAGACCGTGCCCCACCACTCACCCCCAGTGTGAGACTGGGTGTGTCCCCTCCTTTCTACGGCCTTGTTCCTCTCGTCTGTGAAACGGGCAGTGTGGCGATTCCACCCTCCCCCCATGCTCTCCCAGTCCAGTTCCCGTCCTGTCACATCCTGCCACATCTGTGCTACCCACTCCGTGTTCTCTGTCAGTCTGTAAATGTGACCAGCCCCTCCATCTCCAGCCTGGCCTCTGCACTCCTGTGTGGCCAGTGTCCCCTGCAATGGGTGTGGACAGGGAGACAAGTAGGTGGGGGTGGCGTGGGGTAGGAGGGGAAGCCTGAGTCCGGAGGACCTTCTGAGACCACCTGAGAAGCCTCAAGAGGGACCCCAGGCAGAGCCTGTTTCTGTTCAACGATGTCACTCCCCTTTAAAAATGTAAGGCTGGGCTGAGCGCAGTGGCTCACACCTGTAATCCCAGCACTTCGGGAGGCCGAGGCAGGTGGATCATGAGGTCAGGAGTTTGAGACCAGCCTGGCCAAGATGGTGAAACCCCGTCTCTGCTAAAAAAAAAAAAAAAAAACAAAAACAAAAACAAAAAACAATTAGCCAGGCATGGTGGCAGGCACCTGTAATCCCAGCTACTTGGGAGGCTGAGGCAGGAGAATCGCTTGAACCCGGGAGGTGGAGGTTGCAGTGAGCCGAGATCGTACCACTGCATTCCAGCCTGGGTGACAGAATGAGACTCTGTCTCAAAAAAAAAAAAAAAAAAAAAAAATAGAAAAAGGGCCAGGTGCAGTGGCTCATGCTTATAAACCCAGCATTTGGGGAGGCTGAAGTGCGAGGGTCCATTGAGACCAGCTGGGCTGTAACATAGTGAGATCCCCTCTCTACAAAAAAATGCAAATATTAGCCAGGCACTGTGGCATGTGCCTGCAGTCCTTCTGTCCATCACATAAAATGCCTCCCTGGGAGACGCCAGGGCACTGACCACACCAAGGCTGGCCGGCCGGTGCCCCAAGGGCTGGGGAGTCCGTGCAAGAAAACTCAAGGCCAGGCTTTTTAAAGGACGTAGACATGGGTGTGGTGCCCTGACCTGTCCAGTGTGGTCTGGACTCTTGACGCCACTTCCCCAGGGTCCCAGGCGAGTAGCTCAAGTCTGGCCTTGAATTTTCTCATCTTCAAAATGGGGTTCTTACGTTCATCATGGAGCTGGGTGAGAGTCAAATGGCAAATGCGTGCGGAGGGTCGGAGCACAGCCAGGCTGCCCACCAGGGCTCCGCAGAGGGGCTGCGGGGCCGTCTCCTGCAGCCCCGTGACACTCAGTACACGGCCAAGGAGGAGCAGTAAATGTTGTTGTTATGATTCCTACCAAAGCCAAAGGCTGACTTGTCTGCTCTCACCCTCATCGGTGGGGGCCGAGGGGATGAGGGCTTTTCTGGGACGCAGATGCTGAGTTCTCGTCCATGACGCCCCATGCTTCATCTCATTCCCGCGTATTGATCATTATTGAGACACGTTCGTCTCAGGCTGCAGGCATTAATAATGCATAAAAAAGAGTGAGTGTACAAGCCAGCCGCCTGGGAAGGGCAGGCATTTGCACAAAGGGGAATTGATCTGCATTTGCTTCTCCCTGAACTCTGGCTCTCATCCGCCAGCTTCTCTCCAAGGGAACTACCGTGATGGGCTCTGCCCTGAAGATGCCTGGTTCCCCGAGGCCCCTGCTCACAGCCAGGAGGACCCACAGAGAGTGTCTGCACTGGGGCAGGCCGGGCTTCAGGAGCTTGCAGCAGGGATCCGTCTCAACTTGGGGTATTCAGAGGCTTCAGGGAGAGGTGTCCTCATGGAGAGGGGAATGAGCCAGGCAGAAAAGACAAAGGCTGCCTGAAAAGAGTTGCTCCAGGAGCAGGAAGGGCCAGAGTCCTGCATGGCCAGCCGATTCCATGAGACCAGCCTTTCGTGAGCATTGAGGACCCCACAGGGGCTGGAGCTCCTGTGCTGAGACGGCCTCTGAGGTTTTGTGTAGCTTCCTGAGCACTCGTGTTGATCAGAGGAGGGCATAGGATGTGGAAACACCCCAGATATGCATCCCTTTAAGAGTCTGGAGGGGCACAGCCAGAAACCAGCACCCTCGTGGTGGGTGTCAGTTGGTGGCGAGTGGGGTCACAGGGCCCCTCAGTGCCCCTTTGGCCCAGTTCTGTGCAGCCCAAGGAACACAGGCAGGAAGTGAGATTCGAGGCCAGGCAGGAAGTGAGATTCGAGGCCAGGCAGGAAGTGAGATTCGAGGACAGGCAGGAAGTGTGATTCGAGGCCAGGCGTCAGCAGAGCGTTCATTTCCTACCTGGGAAGCCACCATCCTGCCCTCAGGGAAAGAGACACAAAGAGGATCAGGAAGCAAAGGCTGCTGGGGCGTCGGAGCCTACTCCTCACCCCAGGATGCTCCACGGGCTCCAGAACCTTCCCCGTCAGGAGACGCGGGTGGCCTTGCCTGCCTGGCTGCCCTGCCCTCAGCTTTTACTCCTGTGGTGGCTGCTCCTGGGGCAGCCATTGACGTTGGTCCAGGCCGGTGCCAGGAGCAAAAGGCCCCCGGCTTCTCCCAGAACCGGGGAGATCCTGGGAGGCCTCAAGTGGGGAGGTCTCTGCAGGGGTCTTCCAGCAGGAAGGGCTGCTTGGTGTCTGCCAAGGGGGCAAAGGTCACTGCTGCAGGCCCCAGAGGGAAGGTCAGGCCCTCAGCTCTGTCTGCCCCGGTTCCTCCACCCTGAGTCTCCAGTCCTGTTCTTTCCTGTCTGGCTCTGGCCTCGGCATAGGACGCTGCCTGCTGAGTCCGCCCTCCTGGGTCCTGCCCTCCCTCTGCCCCTGGCTACAGGAGGTGGGGGTTTCCCGAAACGCTGCCGGCGAAGCCCCCTGGCTCTTACACTTCACCCTGAACCACTCCAGACTGTCGTCATCTCTCGGATGAGGCAGTGGCCTCCACAGAGTCTCCCACGGCCACGGTCTTCCCAGCTCTCTGGCCCCTCGGACCCTTCAAGAATCAGCAGAGCACCCCTCCCCCTGGGCTCACAGTCTCCATGGGGCTGGCCACCAGGGGCTGTCTGCACCCCAGTCACCCATGCTGGGTCCTCCTGGCCTGCCGGAGCCTTCTCTCCAGATCCATGCCTCCCTGTTGCACGGCTGCTTGGGGTACCTGCTGGATGAACCTGTAGGGAGGGAGGATGGCGTGGATCTTCACAGATGGAATTGAGTGAAGGATCTCAGGATGAGGCCATATTGGATTATCCGGGTGTTCTGAGAAGGGAAGAGGCCACACGGTGACAGAGGTAGAGATGGGAGTGAGGCGGCCACAAGCCATGCCAAGAGCCCCCAGAAGCTGGGAGAGACAGGAAGGAGTCTCCCTCTGAGCCTCTGGAGGGAGCACGGCACTGCTGACACTGGGTGGAACCTCCAGCCTCCAGAACCGTGAGAAGAAACGTGGTGGTCATGTCATGAGGGTGACCACTGCAGGAGACGCCTGCCCTCGCCGCCCAGACAGACCGAGACTCATCGGGCTGGTACCTACTGCCCAGAGAAGAGGGGCCTGGCGCACCGGGCTGCGTCGGCCTTATGCCTGGCCCCAGGAGAAATGTCGCCGTGACCGCCCGTGTGCTGTCAAGATGAGACAGAGTCCATCAGGGACACGGGCTCTCTCAGATGCATCTGGGATCACGGCGATGGAGGGTGGCTCTCGGGCCTGGGACCCGCCTGGGATCCGCCTGGCTGCATCTGAATTGGAAAGGGCCCGTGGAGATTTCAGGTGCTCCAATGACCTGGGGGTGGGTGTCTAGTCTCCTCCGGGCCCTGGCCAGCCAGTGGTCTCTTGGCTCGGTGAGAAAAGGGAGCCCAATTGTCAGGGGAAATCCTGCCCCCAGCCCTGGGATGGGCTCGGAGGCTCGGCTCAGTGCAACTTGGAAGGGAAGGTCCATGCTGCATCGAGCTGACCCCCCTGGACACCCGAAGATGGGGACGTGGGCAGGGCCAGAGCCACCATCCTGCAGCTGTGAGACCCCTGTGGGGCTCGGAACCACCCGGGCTGCCAAGGTGGAGTCTTTGTGTCTTCGTCTCCTCGTTTGTCAATAAGGAGTGATGCTCACTGCCGTGCCTGTGTTAGGGTCGTCACGGGTGTGGAACGGGGCCTCTGGAAAGCCTAGGGGCTGTCACCCAGGGCCAGCTATCACCTGAGATGTGTGGAAGACCCCTGACCCTAGGGAGGAGGCTTTCCTGCTGGAGGGGAGTGGGTCAGGGCCAGTGAGAGGTGAGCAATGACTCCAGGCCTCATCAGGAGCTGCTGCCTGACCTCTTGGCTCCCGTGTCAGCTCAGCTTAGATGCCCTCTCTTCCAGGAAGCACTCTGTGACTTCACAGGTCAGAAGCCACCTTCTGACCTCTTGGCTCCCGTGTCAGCTCAGCTTAGATGCCCTCTCTTCCAGGAAGCACTCCGTGACTTCACAGGTCAGGAGCCACCTCCTGACCTCTTGGCTCCCCGTCAGCTTAGATGCCATCTCTTCCAGGAAGTACTCCGTGACTTCACAGTAGTGCTCACCTGGCTGCCCTGCTCACCTGCCCCTCCAGCTTTCCCCAGCCTGGGGGCACCTCCTGGTGGCCTCTGTCCACCCAGCACAAGCCTCTTCCCTCGAGAACGTCCTGGTCAGCCTTTGGCTCCCTGTAGCCCCCACTGCACTCCATCTTCTCAGCACGCTTCTGTGCTTGCCGGGGCCCCTGGGGCACCAGCCAGCACGCGGAGGGCCCAACAGTGTCGGATAAAGGCAGGGTGGCCCCAGGCCTGTTCTGGCCCCTGGGTCATCAGCACAGGTGGCAGCTGGGAACGCAGGGGCTGTGTGCTGTGAGGACTTGAGATGGAGGTTCTGGGACTTGCATCTTCCAGTGGATCTGAGCCAAGGAGCTGTCACTCAACAAGGAGCCGTCAGCGGTAGGGAATACCACGTTCGTTCTGACCTGGGCCAGGGTGTGGGGGGCGGGGACCCCACTGTGGGGATGTAGGCTGCAGGATCTCGTGGCCCCTCCTCCGGCAGGCAGGGAGAGTTGAGCACAGTAGGAGTGGTGCTGGCAGGGCAGGAGCCCTCAGCTCAGGAGTTGAGAAGGAGGAGGAGGAGGGCTGCATGCCGCGAGCATGTGGCTGGGCTGGTTCCCCTGGCATGTGGGTGAGTGGACGTGGCGGGGGGACGGCGGGGATGGGAAGTTGGCTTCTAGCAGAGCGGCCATCCAGCAGGAGAGAGGGGCTGCCGGGGAAGGTACAGGCTGAGAACTCTGGAGTTTGCCCTTTTGGTGTTTCTCCAAGCAAGGTCCCTGCACCAGCGGGGGCCACCACCTCACCTGGGAGATAAAAGTGCAGATTTCCAGGCCCCACCCAGACCTGGGGAATCAGACACTCCGGGGCTGGGTCAGGCTGTCTGGGTTTTATCCCATCCTACAAAGACCCTATTTCCAAATAAAGTCATATTCCCAGGTCCAGGATGAACGAATATTTTGGGGGGACACGATTTAATCCAGTGCAGGTGCTGAGGGTAGAACCAGGAGTCACCGCAGGCCCCACCTGCCCCTCCGTCATGTGTATCTGTGGCCTCGTCTCCCGTCGGCTACTTCTCTGTCCTCGGTACCGTCCACAGCAGCGGTGGCCTGGGCAGCGAATCCTGCCAGCATCCACTCCACTCCCAGGTTGGAGGAGCCCAGGCGTCTGTTCGGCCGGCCTATGGTCAGCAGTGGCCCAAGAACCGTGCCTTTTCTTGCCACTTGCCTCTGAGTCAGAGCGGCTCATGGGAGCCTCGCAGGCAGGGCCAGGCGGGGCAAGAACGATCGTGACCTTTTCCTCCGGGGAAGGTTGCAAGAAAGGCGGGATCTGTGACGTGACCAGGTGGAGGCGCTATGGAGCCACGGTGCAGGTGTGGGGGGCCCCAGGTGAGCTCAGATGCCCTCCCTGCCTGTGCCACCGCGGCCTGACCCTCCACAGGTGGGAGCCACAGGCGTCAGGAGCCATTACCCCTTGGAGAACTGAGCGCCAGGCCGAGACCTGGTGTCTCATTTATAACGAACCGCTGCAGTGCGTTTGGGAGTCTCCTCCTTCGTGAGATGCGCTTGTCTGGATTGGTTTTATTTTAGTGTTGGCACCACATCGTCTTTTTATATATGTGTGAACATATATATGTAAATACACGTATGATGTTGATGAGTTAATGTTGGTGGTGTTTTTACTAAGCAAAGATGTGGGAACCAAATAGGGGCCCCTCTGGGGAGGGCCCCTCCAGGGAGTTTCCCATTTGGTCCCTTGTGCTGCGTGTGGTGGGGGGCATTGTGGTCGAGGTCTGAACAGAAGACCCCATCCTCTCTGGGAGCTTACGGGAGTGGGAGAGACGTTGAGGAAATATCACCCATCACAGGAGTCAGGTGCATGCGGTCATGATAGTTCTGGAAGGTCAGGTGCATGCAGTCATAGTTCTAGAAGGTGTCCCCGGGGCAGGAGATGTTTTCCTACTTTCCTTGGCTTCGGGGGAGCTCGGAGCCTGCTTTCCTTTGGGTTCTGGGCTGATTCTCGGGCAGGAGATGGGATGCAGTGTCCTGGGTGCTGCACCATAGCTGAGCCTCAGATTCTCTGTCCAGGGCTAGCTGTGTTCAGACCACGCATCTTTAGTTTTGGGGCATCGCAAATCCTCCTGGAATCTGATGAAAGCCGTGGACCCTTTGCTTGTGGGGGGGTCTTGCAGAAAACTTTGAGTACAGTTTCAGGGGATGCACAGACCACCCAAAGGCCTGGGATCAGAGCCCCCATAAGACAGGGGGTGTGCTCTCTGGGCCAGCGTTTGGGGCACTCTCTGGCTCTTGGAGCCCTGGTGGGGCATTCCCAGCAGCTTGTTTCATTTCCTGGACACGTGTTCTTGGCTGTGGTTTATATTACTCTCTGTATGTAAATGTCATAGGTTTATTTTCTTCTAGTAACATTGTTCCTAGTTAGCACAGTGGAATCTTGAAACAAGAAAGCCATCTTTCATGAATAGTGTGTGGTTTCCAGGCTTAGCCCATGGACTTGGAGTGACAGGTATGGCAGAGATGGGGGGTCAGGCTGCGTAGAAGGTGTTTGCGCCCCCCAGGTGCAGGTGTTAATCCTCACCCCCAGGGCGATGGTGCTAGGATGTGGGGCCTTTGGGAGGTGATGGGGCTGAGGACGGAGCCTCATAGTGGGGATTAGTGCCCTGATGAAAGAGGCCTCAGAGAGCACCCTCGCCTCTTCTACCATGTGAGGACCCAGCAGGAAGGTGCTGTCCAGGACCCAGAAAGTGGGTCCTCTGCAGACACCAAATCTGCTGGCACCTTCATCTCGGACTTCCAGCCTCCGGAACTGGGAGAAAGCAATGTCTGCTGTTGATGAGCCGCCCAAGCTGCGGTGCTTTGTTCCAGCCCGAACGGGCTAAGTCAGGAACCGTGAGCAGGAGACCTCCCAGGGAGTCTGCTCGGAGGGGGGATTGGTCGTGGGGGAATTGGTCATTGTGCCTCAGTTTCCCCAATGTTGGGGAAGTGGTGCCCATGGCCACTAGCAGGTCCCCTGGGAGCCGGCACACCAGGCAGGAAGAAATGCAAGCCCCAGGCCACTGAGATGCACAGAGCCCCACGTTCTGCCTTCGGGATGTCTATCTAGTCCCTTGTTTTACAAAGGGCGGGCAGGTCCCCTGCAGGACTCAGCAGAGGGAGAGACACAGTCAGGGAGAGGCCAGAGGAGTGACGTGCCCGGCCGCCCACAGGTACAATGGCTCCTTCGTGCCACACATGGGTGTCGGCATCATCTTTCGGTTGGGTGAGGGAACTGCCCACCTGCCCAAGCCCTGGGGTCCCAAGTCAGAGTTGCTGGGATTACTGGGCAGGGAGGTGGTCCCACAACCTACACCAGGGCAGTGGCAGGAAGCACAGACACACACAGCACAGCGGCCCGGCACCGCTGGAGTGGGTTGTCCGGGCTTGGACTCTTTCTGTGCACATGCTGATGTTTGTTGATAATAAGAACAGAAACATTTTCTTTTTTTTTTTTTTTTTTTGAGATGGAGTCTTGCTCTGTCGCCCAGGCTGGAGTGCAATGGCGTGATCTCAGCTCACTGCAACTTCTGCCTCCCGGGTTCAAGCAATTCTCCTTCCTCAGCCTCCTGAGTAGCTGGGATTACAGGCACGTGCCACAACACCCGGCTAATTTTTGTAATTTTTAGTAGAGACGGAGTTTCACCATGTTGTTCAGGCTGGTCTTGAACTCCTGACCTCATGATCCGCCTGCCTCGGCCTCCCAAAGTGCTGGGATTACAGGCGTGAGCCACCACGCCCTGCCCAGAGGTGTTTTCAAACATGTCCTGTGCACTAGGCCTGGTTGGTTGGTGCTCAGTGATGTTTATTGAATGAATGAATGAATGAACGAACAAACAAGGTTCAGAAGGCTGAGGGCAAACACGGGGTGCCAGCATCTTGTCTTAGCCCAGCCCGTTGTTGGGGGGTTGGCGGAGTACCTCGACCCAGACCCCTGTCACCTGTGCCTCTTGCCCCCCTCACGCTCCTCCCTGTACTCCCCCAGGACCTCCCACTCTCGGGCAAAGGCCGAGGCAGCCCTCACAGCGGCTCAGAAAGCCCAGGAGGAGGCGCGGATCGCCAGGATCACTGCCAAAGAGTTCTCCCCTTCCTTCCAGCACCGGGAAAACGGTGAGTCTCGCCCGGCCTGATACTGGCATCGTGGGGAGGGGTGTGTGGATGGCTGGGCAGTCCTGGCAGCAGATGCGTCCTCCAGGGCGGACAGGCTTAGATGGGCTCGGCCCCAGCTGCTCCCCTGCCCGGTGTCTGCCTCTCCCCCGGAAGGTGCCTGTTTGTGCCGAGGCCTGGCCTAGCTCCCCGGGACACAGGACATGTGTCTTGGCAGGTCTCTCCCATTCTCACAGCTGCGTCCTTGTGGCACCGCGTGTCACTTGCCGGCTGTCCCTGATGGTGAATGCTCACCTGCCCGGCCTGTGCTATCTGCTGCCCACCCTCCCCCAGTGTTGTTCTAGAACCTTCTGTGATGATGGAACTATCCTGTCTGCTGGGTCCAGCGTGGCAGCCACTAGCTGGGTGTGTCTGCGGTGCTGGCTCTTGACTTGCCTTTGTTGTGAACTAACTTAACGATTAAACACACCCAGTGGCTGCTGGGTTGGACAGCGTCACAAATGGCAGCTCCCGCTGTGCCCCTCGGAAAGAGCTGGAAGCTGCTGCCTGATTTAGGAACCTCGTCCTCCCTTTGAGGGGGGTATCATGGGTGATATGGCCCAATGACAGTGGCGGGGGCGTGGAGGGCGTGGGGTGGGTGGCAGAGACGCCGTGGCCAGCTGCCTCCCATCTCCTACCTCGCCTGGAAGCTTCCTTTGCACCAGAAGGCCCCAGAGAATGGGGTTAGGATCACGCCCCCTCAACCCGAGCTCTGACCCACGGTGAGCGGCATTCGGATTAGGCTCTGCACGCTGGAGGTCCGCACCCTGACACCACAGCCTTGAACTTGCTTGCAACGCCTGCTACTCTGGCCTCCAGGACAGGATGAGGAGCCCGGCCTGGGGGCTGTTGGGCTGGGCGCTCACCTGACTGGAACGTGAGCCCACGTCATCTCTAGAGGTGACCGTCCACCACCACTCCAAGGCCTTTCCTTCACCAGGCGAGGGCCAGGCCCTGCAGAGCCTGTGGCTGCAGCCTGGAGGTCAAGAGGATGAGCCCCCGCACCCCCACTGCCTTGGGCAGCTTCTATTCCACTCTGTCCCCTCCACTCTCCTGGCCCCTCCAGACACGCGCACCCCAAAGTCTCCAAGTGGGAGGACCGCGGGCCAAGCGCCCCTGTGGCCAGTGGCGTCCTCCATGGTCTCGCCCTCAGGCCCTGAGTTTCCTTCTCCCTGGGCCCCTCCTTGCCTTGCCCATGACCAGCTGCCTAGGCTGGGAGGCGGTGGGGCGCACACTTGGGGGCACACGTGTAGCGTGCACGTGCATTGGGGAGTGGGCGCAGTGCCGAGGGAGGACGAATGGAACAGGGATGCCGGAGAGGAAGCCAGTGCCGTCGGGGGCACCTGCCGGAACCCTGGCTGGGCCACTCCACGCAGAATGCACGTAGGACAGGATGGGATTCCACGTACCAACCCTGGCCCATGGTCGCCTCAGCTCCAGCCCTGCCTGCGGCCTGTTTTGTTTCCTCTCAGAGCCTCAGTTCCATGTGTGAAAGGAAGGGGACCAGAAAGGGAACGTTGAAGCCTCCATCCTGTGCCAAATCCCCCAAGAGATGCGTCCACCAGAAGCTCCCAACGTGACTTATTTGGGAGGAGGGTCTGTGCAGGTGTCATTATGGAACAGACTTTGAGACAAGATCAGCCTGGATTGGGGTGAGTCCTAGATCCACGCAGTGTCCTTAGAAGAGATAGAAGAGGAGGAGACGGGCGGATGGAGTGATGTCAGAGATCACTGGAGCGGCTGGAGGGTGGCTGGAGCGGAGACCCCGGAAGGAAGCAGCACTCCCGATACCTGGATCACGGCTTCCGACTTCCAGAAACACGAGGATGCCTTTTGGGTGTTTCTACCCCCACCCCCTCGTGGCGCTTTACTGCTCCAGTCCCAAGAAATGGGTGCAGGCTCCCCCACCCTGAGAATTCCAGTTAAGACTTTGGAGTTAGAGATGCTTCCTGGAGGGCTCAGTCCTGGAGTCAGAGGTGCTTCCTGGAGGGCTCAGGTCCCTGCAGGAGGGGCCTTGGGCTGACCTTTCAAGTCCTGAAGCTGCCTCCTCAGACAGTTCTTGTCTTCATGATACAGATGTGGGCCCCTGCGGGGTCCCTGTGATGGAGAGAAGGGGCCGCTGCTGCCTCACGGGTGGGAGTCCAGTCCTCGAGGGTCTGGCTGAGTTGGCCTCACCTCCAGCTGCTGCACCTTGGAGCCTGGCTCACTCTGAGCACCTTGGTCCGATCTGCCACCTCTTTGGGTGACGCCCTGGGGCCTTCTCTGAGCAGCATCTTCCCCGGAGGGAGCGTTCAGACCGTGTGTTTTACAAGCGCTGGGACTGGCATGAGATTTGATCCAAGCGTTTCTTGTTTCCACCTTGGATGCGTTTAGGATCAGTGTTCCCAGACCAGGCACCCCGGAGCCTTCTTGGCTGCTGGGGAGGGGTGGGGCCAGAGGAAGCTGTCCAGGTCCTTCCTCAGTCGTCCTCACAGCCAGGAGCTGCGGTCACCAACGACAGATGACAGAATGGAGCCTCCAAGAGGGGAACAGGCCGGAGCACTCAGGCAGGACGTGGTGGAATCGAGATTTAAAACCAG
The DNA here is from genome assembly GCF_028885655.2 of Pongo abelii. Lineage (NCBI taxonomy): Eukaryota > Metazoa > Chordata > Mammalia > Primates > Hominidae > Pongo > Pongo abelii. The sequence goes on from NC_072003.2 coordinate 87,123,700, forward strand.
GCCCGGCTCTAAAGCCTGGGCCATGCTGGCTTCTAGAAGCAAACTATCCAGCGCTTCAGCTGCAGAGAGTGGCTGGCTCCAGCCTCTTGCTGCCTGTCTGGGAGATCCCTGGCAGCCTCCCAGCCTGAGAACTCTGACGGTCAGCGTTCTGCCCAAGGCCACGTGAAGGCAGGACCACGAAGGAGCCTGGCCACGCGGTGTCCAGTGCCCAGGCCACTCCTGGTGACATCTGCCCTCGCCCCAGAGGCAGGAGGACTGAGCGTCGGAGGCTACAGGACGCAGGCGGCTTGAAGGCACAGGAACGGAGCTGCAGGGGCTTCAAGAGGACCCGCCCCGCATCTTCACCACGAGGCTTCTAGGAACGTTACCAGCTCAGGAGCTCATTTAGCTGAGGGTGCCCTCCTGCTGGTGGTGCTGGGAGTCGGCGCCCCTCTAGGGTGGGGTCTGCTGGGCCAGCCAGGCCTGATCTCCGCAGCAGTGGGTGGACGGCCTCGTGGGAAAGGCCAGGGCGCCATTGGGGGTGGGGGGAGCCTTGATCCCGGCCTGCTAGGTCCATAGTGTCTAAGGCACAGGAATGCCGGCCCTTCGGAAGTCCCATCCTGGCCAAGGAGGAGATGCAATGTGGGTGATCCGTGGGCATGATTGGGGGCCTCTGACGGGGCCAGGGCTGCCCTCCACATGGGACCCTCACGGGGAGACAGAGGTGGTAGGGCTGGGTATCAGGTGGGTACATGGATGTCAGCACAGTTCTACACGGACCCTCTCTGGCCCATTCCCTGCTCTGCTAGGGGAACACCCAACCAGCCCAGCCCTGCTTCTGGGGAGTGACCACAGAGAAGCAGTCATTGCGACCTCAGAGTGGCCCACCCACACCCCTGTGTGACAGGAACTCAGACTTGGGAGGGCTGGCCACCCACCCAGAGCCACCCAGCTGTGCCCCAAGCCCCATGCCAGGGCCACGGCCTCGCTCTGCTCAGCACTGCCTCTTAGACCAGCAAGGAAGAGGACGCAGCAGCCCAGCCTGGTGGTGTCGCAGCGTGCCCCGAATCTGCTTGCTAACGTCTCTTTACAAACGGAGGGCCTATCTGGTGCCATAGCAAGGGTTTCTGGCCACACCGAGGGTAGCCGTGTCTCCCAGACCTTCTCTTGCCCAAAGGTCAGACTCGGGGTACAGGCCAGGAGGATGTCCGGGCGTCACAGACTCTAAGATGGGCAGTGGCTCTTGGTGTCCGAGCTGGTCTCATGAGGTGGCCGCCCTGGGTAGAGCTCTGAGACCTCCGTCCTCAGAGGGAAGACTCCCCAAATTCCCACGGAGCTCTGCACCATTTTGGCTCAGGCAGGACGGGGATGCTGGGGGCAGGGGTCCCACTGTTCTGTGCTGAGCCTAGGACCCTACTTGAGATGAACGTGTAACTGTTTCCCAGAGGGTAAGAAGCACCGCGTTCTTGGGTTTCTCCTAATGGAATAAAGTCGGGCATGGCTCCTGTGTCCCTGCGTTGGCAGGAAATGAGATCCCAGTCAATGTTCTTGGTTCTCACCTCCTGCTGGGGGCTCACGGAGCTCTGGAGAAGTCTCGGGGCTAGTCCTACAATGCTGCCCCTCCCTATCCAGGTCTCAGGGTGGGGGCTGATGAGGACTGAGCCACCGGCAGACGACAGGGACTCTGCTGGCCCCTGGGTCCTGCGGTGACCTCCCATTCCGGGGAGCCCCCTGCCTCCGCAGCTCTTTGGAGACCGGGGGTTCCTTGACTCCCTGCAGGTGAAGGGGAGCCCCGCCCTAGGACTCCAAGCCCCAACAGCCTGGAAAGGTGGGGAGGGAAGCCGGCTCCTGGGCTCTCACGCTGGCCCCGGCACTGGCTGTTTCTCAGCAAGACTGTCCCAGCACCCTGAGACACAGTCCCAGGAGGGTAGGCGTGTTGGCCTTGCTGTGACAGCTCGGCCTCCCCAGACCGGTGGTCAGCTAGGGTGAGGGGCTTCCTCTCACCCTCAGGACAGGCGAGTCAGGGTTGGTGGGACCTGAGTTCACACCCCAGCATCCTCACGTACTTTCCCAGCCTTGGGTCTCCCTTGTAGCCTGGGAGCTGCTGTCCGCCCCTCCTGTGGTACCTGGGCCCAGCCAGTCTCCCGCCAAGTGTCTGTGGGGTGGGAACCACGGGGGTCCCACAGAGGGCTTTGGGAGCCACGGTCCCCACTCCCCTTCCCTGCAGCCTTTCGGTGAATGGGAAGCGCCTCTGCTGTCCTGAGGTTCCGCCTGGCGCCCTGGCCCAGGGACGCGGCCTCCCGGATCGCGGCCTCGCTGCGGAACGTGCTGGGTAACGCCATCTGGTGTGGTCTTGTGTCCCCACACAGGGCTGGAGTACCAGAGGCCGAAGCGTCAGACCTCCTGTGACGACATCGAGGTGCTGTCCACCGGGACACCCCTGCAGCAGGAGAGCCCCGAGCTGTACCGCAAGGGCACCACCCCCTCCGACATGACCCCCGATGACAGCCCCCTGCAGAGCTTCCCCGCCAGCCCCGCAGCCACCCCACCGCCCGCGCCCGCCGCCAGGAACAAGGTCACCCACTTCTCGCGGCAGGTGTCGGTGGACGAGGAGCGGGGCGGGGACATCCAGATGCTCCTGGAGGGCCGGGCCGGGGACTGCACCCGCAGCAGCTGGGGTGAGGAGCAGGCCGGGGGCTCCAGGGGTGTCCGCAGCGGTACCCTGCGCGGCGGCCTGCCCGTGGATGACTTCCGCACCCGAGGTTCGGGCCGCAAGCAGCCCGGGAACCCCAGGCCGCGGGAGCGGCGGACGGAGTCACCCCCCGTGTTCACGTGGACTTCCCACCACCGGGCCAGCAACCACAGCCCTGGAGGCTCCAGGCTGCTGGAGCTGCAGGAGGAGAAGCTGAGCAACTACCGGATGGAGATGAAGCCCCTGCTGAGGATGGAGACGCACCCCCAGAAAAGACGCTACAGCAAGGGCGGCACCTGCCGGGGCTTGGGGGACGACCACCGCCCCGAGGACCGGGGCTTCGGGGTGCAGAGACTGCGGTCCAAGGCCCAGAACAAGGAGAACTTCAGGCCGGCCTCCTCCGCGGAGCCCGCGGTGCAGAAACTGGCGAGCCTGCGGCTGGGTGGGGCCGAGCCCCGACTGCTGCGTTGGGACTTGACCTTCTCCCCGCCCCAGAAGTCCTTGCCTGTCGCTCTAGAGTCCGACGAGGAGAATGGGGACGAGCTCAAGTCCAGTACGGTGAGTGGGCGGCCACCAGGCTGGTGCCAGTGGAGGCAACATCCGCCTCTCCGCTGACCTGGGGTTTCCTGAGGGTTTCCAGCAAGGTCACTGCTCCCCTGTTCCTCTCTAGGGGTGGAGTAGGGTGGGGGTACAGCCAGAAGTGGCGGCCCTCAGGTCGCTGGGACCCTCCCCTAGGAAGCCAGGTGGGGCAGGTGTCACACCTCTTTCCGTGAGAGGGCTGCCCCCAGGCTGTCCAGAAAGCCTACAAACCTCCTGGCTTCCAGGCAGCATGGGACCCCTGCGCTCCCTGCAACGTGCTCAACCCCAGCTGCTCCGAGACTCTGTGCCCCTGGTCAGTACCCTTGGGCCGTGAGATGACCGCTTGAGTGTGCTGCATCCTGGACAGGAACCCAGAGGCCTAGAAACAGCTGGGGGTGGGGCTGGCACCGGGGCTGGGAGTCAGGTCAGACACCCCGGGGTGGGGGGCGGGGCTGCCAGTCCAGGTTTCTCTCACCCATGGCGGGTGTTGGGGTTGGAGCCGGCTCCCACGTGAGGACCCCTGTGTGCGACTCACCCTGAGCCTCACCCAGCACCCCCCACCCCCCCCCCCCCCCGCCCTAAATTCGTTCCTCCAGGGCAGGCAGCTTGGAGGGAAGAACATTGTCCCCCTGGGCTAGACTTGGTGTGCGAGGCTGGGGGTCCTGGGCTAGACTCAGTGTGCGAGGCTGGGGGTCCTGGGCTAGACTCAGTGTGCGAGGCTGGGGGTCCTGGGCTAGACTCAGTGTGCGAGGCTGGGGGTCTTGGGCTAGACTCAGTGTGCGAGGCTGGGGGTCCTGGTGCTTCACACAGGGCTGGCCTCCCCTTGAAGGAACCCTCACCCTGCAAATCCCACCCTGCTCCCTTGAGCAGTGCTGCAGGAATGAAAGGCTGTGGGACGGTGGCTACATAGGATCTGTGCACGGCCAGGCCCTCACCCCAGCAGGGCTCTGCTCGCTCGTGGCTGCCAGGCAGTGCTTGGTGCTGAACAGAAGTGCCGCAAGCCAGCGTGCCCCTCGGGTGTGAGGACGCAGGGGGTGTCTGCGGGGGGCGCTCAGGGAGTGTGGGGCGGGCAGGGGGGCCATTGGTAGGTTTATTGTCGATGCTGCGGCAGGGGTCGGCGTCTGTCCCTGCCCGTGACCTAGGGGAGCTGTGGTTTTCTCCTTCTGCCAGCCCCACCCCCAGAGGAGTCACCGCGTGACACCCCTTTGAAGGGGCACGTCCTGCCGGGCGGCAATGCCTGTTTCTGCCTCTCGTTGGAACCACTGCGGACGTCTGTCTGTCCTGCTGTCGGGTTCCTAAGATGCCTCCCCCTTCCCCAAATGCCCACAGAGAACAGCCCCTGTGCTCCTGCTGGGACCAAAATACCAGCTCACACTTACAACTTGACTTTCCCCATCGCAGCCAGAGCCGTGTGCGTGGCTGTGCGCGCGCGGTTATTTTTGGAACAGCCAAGCAGTGGGCAGAGCGGGAGGTGTAGGGCCGGGTTCTATTTTTAGCCTACTTAATGCACTGGCACTTTTGGGTGCTTTTAAATGAACCTCCCTGGGGTCAATGCACAAGCTGGAGACAAGTGCCAAGCTGGCCTCTGGGATGAGTTCGCTATGGGACATGCAGGGTGCTACATGCTGCCCTGGTCCTGCCCGGTCTCCAGCTGGGGCTAATCTGGAAGTCCCGTCGCCACAGCATCGTGTCCCACCTGCCCTGGAGGATGCCAGCTGAGCTCCTTGGAAGTGACTACCCTGAGGTACCTGGTGCTGGTGCAAACAAGGTTTCCCTCCCCGTCTCCCTCCCCGTCTCCCTCCCCACAGCTTTGGAGCTGTGTTTTTTGCCAGGTCGGTGAGGGGAGATGGTGTGGCCAATCCTAAGCACTGTTCCAGGCCCTGTTGGTGGGAAGCAGGAGGGGCCTGTGCCAGCCGGCATCCGTGTCAGGGGACAGGCGTCAGGGCAGTCGAGTGCCAGGCTGAGTGCCTACCACCTTCACGGGGGTACAGCTCTCTGCAGTGTCTCCCCTGGGCCACCAGCAGGGTCTTGGGTGCTGTCTTCTGGCCATCCCCCTCCACCATTCCCAACATGCTGCAGAGCTCACAGGCCGGAGGTCCTGGGTCCCACTGGCCACAGATGGGCCTGGGATTCTGGCCCGCGTAGGGCCCTGGCAATTCAGGGTTAAGTCTCTCGGGACGGAAGCACAGGTTCTCCTTACCGCTCTGCCGGTGAAGGAACTCTGTGGCCCTGGCTGAGTTTCCCTCTTGGTGAAATGATGGATATGACCTGATGGTGGGGTCCAGGGTTGGGGGATAGCTGGGGAGACAGAAGCTTCCCTCCTGCGGGCAGCCGTGCCCTCGCCCACAGCGTGCGTACCTGCTTCCTGGCCCAGAGCACGGGCTGGACTGTGGCAGAAGAGGTGCCACTAACCACCCCCACTCCGTCCTGCTCCCCCACTGCAGGCCGACTAACACCCGGCCCTTCCTCCTAGCTGGGGTGGGGGGGCATCAGTGGACAGGGCTGGGCCCTTGGCTGTTCTCTGCCCCCTGCAGGCTGGCCCGGCCCAAGTTGTCATGGGGCCCAAGACTCAATACACCTGCCCGAGGCCATGATGCCACGGAAAGCTGGGTTCAGGCAGCTGCCCCTGGTGCAGAGGGCTCGGGGCAGCTTGCTTTCTCTCTGGCCGAGTGGAGGCCCTCGCTGTGTCCACACCTCCGCTTCCATCTGCGCCTCAGGTCCCTGATGGGCTGGGAGGTTGCAGAGGGGGTGGGCCTGGTGCTGCTGTGGCTGCAGGTGCCCCCTGGGCAGGACCTCAACCTCTGAGGACCCTCCTCTCTGAGCTGCGTCCTGAGGGGGACAGTTTACAAAGCCCTTTGCTGACGGGGGTTCAGCTTGTCTGTTGAGCAAACTTTTTTTCTTTTTTAAAAAAGTTTCTTGGCCAGGCACGGTGGCTCACACCTATAATCCCAGAACTTTGGGAGGCCGAGGCAGGTGGATCACCTGAGGTTATGAGTTTGAGACCAGCCTGGCCAACATGGTAAAATCCTGCCTCCACTTAAAAATACAAAAACTAGCCGGGCATGGTGGCACGTGCCTGTAATCCCAGCTACTCAGGAGGCTGAGGCACGAGAATCTCCTGAACCCGCAGGAGGCAGAGGCTGCTGTAAACTGAGATCACACCACTGCACTCCAGCCTCGGCAACAGAGCGAGACTGCATCTCAAAAGTTTCTCAAGCCAGTGTCTCTAGGTCCTGAGGGCTCCACTCCCCAGTGTGAGGAGAGGCGCTCGGGCCTGGGAGCTGATGCCTAGGATGTAGCCAGGGGTGCCCCTGCCAGGTGCAGTGCAGAGCCCGGCAGGGGTGTGTGAGACCTGAGGATAGCGTCTGGATGTTTCTCTCACGTTAACGGGAATGAGATAGGCTCATTGGCTGCTCATCCCCAAATCCAAATGGAAAACCGCCAGCCGGGGCCGGGCAGAGGCGAGTACTCCCACCCGCTGCCACTGCTGTGCTGAGCCCGCCGTGCCGAGTGGTGTTGGTAGGGGCCTCCCGAGGAAACTGCGCCAACGCAGGAGTGGCCAGAGCCTGTCCAGGCCACAGACGGGGCCACGATGAGCAGTGCTGCCCAGGGCATGTGGGGGGCAGCACCTGGACACCACAGGGAGGGGAGGTGGGCACCCAGGTGTGGGCAGGACTGGACCAGGAGGAGGAGGGGCCTCTGCCAAGGGGCGGAAGGTTGGGAAGGGGCAAGGGTGTGATGGGTTCCGAGTGCCCCATGCAACGGCTGTTTTGGGCCACATGCTCAAGCAGGCACCCAGGGAAGACCAGCCTCCGTGCTGGGATCGGGCCCTTCACCATCAGCTACGATGTTGCTTCATCAGCGGCACAGCCTGGGGCAAGGATGAAACTGACCGGGGAGACAAAGGGTCCCCAGGCCACACAGTCAAGCAGGAGGCTGCTTCTCTGCCGCAGGATGTGGCATCCAGGCTAGGCCAGGCGATGGCAGGCTGCCATCCCCGGAGGGAGTTCTCCTGGCAAGGCCGTGACCCCACTGGGGCCCTGAGTGTGCATCCCTCCTGCGCGGCAAGAGCAGAGCAGGACACTGCCAGCCCATAGCTCCCACAGTGCGGCCCTGGAGAGCTGACTTCATGCGGGATGTCTGCTGTTCTTTGCGTAGCTTTAGCTTTACTGAGAGAGAAAGCATGTACTGTTCACTTCAGGTGGCCACAGTGTACAAGTCAGGGATTTTAATGTATTCCCAGTTGCACAACCATCACCCCCAATTCTATCTAGACCGGCTCCATCACCTTAAACCTCAGGGCCATCAGTAGACACTTGCTGTCCCCTCCTCCCCCCGCTCCCGGACTCTGCTTTCTGCCTGGCGCCCAGCTTCTCACACAGCATGCATCGCTCCTGCACTTGTCCCTGAGGTGGCTGCGGTTGCAGGGCCCATGTTTTCCCGGCTGTGTGTTCATCCTCCACTGGACAGCTGGCTCTGCTTCCACTTCGTGACTGTTGTGAATCCTGCTGCTGGGAGTGTGTGCACACACAAGGTTTTGAGTGGAGGCTTGACTTTGCCCTCTTAGAGTTAGGCCTGGGAGTGGAACTGCTGGGTCCCAGATGTTCTAAGGAACTCTCTTCCAGTCTCTTGGATAGGAGCCAGCAGCAGCTGCTTCCTTGTGGGTGGGGGGAAGGGGAGGTACATTGTTTGGGCTCCCCTCCTTAATGCAGGCCTGAGCAGCCCTCACCTGGTGCCACATGATCTACTCAGTCTATAACAGACGACCCCATCATGTCTTTGAAATCTGACCAGAGGCCAGACTTGGAGGCTTAAAGGAGTCCATGGAAAACCAGTCTAGTAACAGGGAGGGGAGGAGAGTAGCTATCCCTGAGGAATGTGTATCCTGGGATCTTCAGGACAAGCCCTGGTCCATCTGTATTGCACAGCAGCAGGATGGCTGTGTGGTAGGAAGTGGGGGGCTCTGGGGGCTCTGAGCAGCTCCTTCCCCAAGTGGGGTCCACATCTCCTTCCAGGTGGCTGTGAGATGCAGAGCGTGGTGGGGGTTGGGGGAGACAGGGGCAAGTGTTCTCCAGAAGCAGACCCTGGGCAAGGCTGCAGTGGGTGTCCCAGCCATTCCTGGGCTGGGGCCACCTTTCAGGAGGCGTCCATTCCCTGTGCAGCAGGTACTGTATCTGCAGGGCAGCACCCAGCCCTGCCCTCCTGGGAGCTTCCCAGAGGGGCCACACTGCCTCTCACCCCTGCCTGGTGTGAGCAGAACACAGTGGGGTGCGGGACGGCAGGAATCACTGCAGAAGGGCGCCCCGGGAAGAGGCTCTGTTGTGAGACGTGTCCTACCTGGCCCCGGCAAGCACAGGGAAGGTGGCAGCCTGGTCCGAGTGCCCGGGCTGTGCGGCTGAAGGGGGAGTCTGGCACTTGGGGCTCCGGCGGAGGCTGAGGACTTGTGAGCCACTTCAGGGAGGTGGTGGCAGCAGCACTCAGGACAGTGACCTGAGTCCGAGGCAGCTCACAATTGGACACAGTCCTCCAGAGCCAGTTGGTGTGAGGGGTTTGTTGAGGAAGGTGTGGTGGGAGGAGGGGGTTTTGCTGAGGACGCTGTGCTCACAGACTTTGGGAGGCCTTTCTGCTGAGCCACATCCGACACTGGCTATGGCAGCCATGCGGGCACTTCTGAGATTCTGGTCACAATGCTCTGAGGTCCCAGTTCCACAGAGCAGGAGAAACCTGCTGACTGGCACAAAGGCTGCATGCACCGAGACGTTTGCTTACAGGGAGGCCTGGGTGGTTCTCTCCAAGGGCACCCTGGGAGAGCTGGTACTAAGGGTCTTGGGGCCGCAAGGGAATTCCAAGACCAGCAACCTCAGACTTATAGGCAGGTGGGGCTTCTCTCCCCCGTCTGGACTTCGAGGGGCTCAGGTTCTGGTGGGCCTTTGGTGTCCAAGCGTTTCTAACATCCTCCCGTACACTTCCACCCCCGAGGGTCTGCTAGTTTGGTGAAGAGACGTGGGTGGGAGACGTTGTGGCCCAGGCAGAGCCCCCCGCCGCTGTCGCTCACCTCTTCCCCTCGCTCACGTCTTCCCCTCGCTGTCTTCCAGGGCTCAGCTCCTATCCTGGTGGTCATGGTGATCTTGCTCAACATCGGAGTCGCCATTCTGTTTATTAACTTTTTCATCTGATGAGATGTCGCGGTAGCAAAAATAGAGAAAGGGTAGAAAAAAGGGACATTAAAAGCAAAACCACAAGAAGGGAAAGACCGCAACTCGGACAGCCCAGCGACTTCCAAGTCCTCTCACAGAAGAACCACACGACTGGGTATCACTCACAGTTTGCCTTTTTTTCTGGGTAATGTTTTTTGGATTTTAGCCAAAATTCTTCGCTTGTATAACACTCTGCTGTGTGGCATGGCAGAAGGAGGCCAGCACGCAGCCCCTCCAGCTCCACGTGGAAACAGAAGGGATCCCGGCACATCAGTGGTAACAGCGGATGTTGTCCTCGTGGTCACACGTCCCGTCTTGGGTGTGGATGGAGGGCAGCCCGGGGCAGAGCCTCAGCCCTGCGCCCCCTGAGCAGCAGGGCTGGCTCCCGTCGATACGAGCTTGGAAAGTGGATTCACTGCTTCCTCTGTCTAGAACAGACGGGTGGCAAGTACGGGCGGGAGGCGTGGAGCAGGGTGGCCCACCCCAGCAGGCAGTAGCCCAGCCTTTTTCTGTGTGAGATCTGTGCTGCACACCTGAGGGAGGGGGAGGGATCGGCCACCTCCTCCCTGTGAGACGGATGCAGGTCCTTCCCTCTTCTCGGCACTGCCCCCGGCCTTCCATGAGAAGCCGACTCACCACACCGAGTTTTAAAGCAAAGCCCTTTTCTTCTGCTGCCCACTCACCGTGGGCCCCATTCGGCTGTTTCCCCCACCAGACCCCAGGGAAGCCGGGTCCCACTCTGATCCGCCTGGGCTCAGCTAAGCACGGAAGCCGAGGGGCTGTGCCGTGGAGCTGGCCTTGCGCTGGGGCTCTGGGTGTGTGCGCGCTTGTGCACTTGGCGTGCAGGGTGGACGCGTGGGCTTCCGTGTCCCTAGCAGTGAGGGGCCTAGAGGACGCCTTCTCCCATGGTTACTGACCTCCACGGGTTTTCACATCTTTGTACTGTGCCTGCCTCAACTTCCCCTAACAGATATGCATATTCCTTCCAGATGCCTCAGTGCTACACTAGAGTGGGCCTGGTCCCAGGACAGGAATGTGGTTCAAACCCAGTGGCTTGAAACTTCCTGAGAAATTGTAGCATATCCAACCCCCCAAAATGTACAATGTAAACTTGTTCAGTCCAACAAAAAACAGGTTCCTTATGTTTCTGCCTTCTCCACCAGGGTCGCTCCATCACCCAAACAAAAGAACAAGGTTTGCCAGGATGTCCGAGTGCCCCGCGGCCCTGGCTCTCGTGTGCATGGACGTGCCTGAGGGGTCCGGGCACGGCCATACACAGGACCCCTGTGCCCGGGGAGGCACTGCAGGGATTCCCCATCCGGTCGTCTTGGGGCCAGCCCGTCTTATGGACTCTGCCTTGCTTTGCTTATGTTTAGCTGTTTCTCTGCTACCTTTCGAGCAGACTTCTTTACTACACTGCACTGGATTGCTATATTTTTAACCAGAAATAAACTAAAGATTAGAGCATGTTCCAGTTAAATTCAGTTTTATTGTTTTCCGTTATATGTTCACTCCCCGTTCCTTCTCGCAGCCTGGTCTGGGGGGGGCATAGGAGAGGGAGGGAGGACTGACGGTCATGCGTTTCTGATAATGTCGCCTTCCAAACGGATGTGACATCTTTTCCGTTTTTTAGTATCAAGTGGTTGCTGCAGACCAGAAGTTAACCAAATAAAGACTCCTGCTCTTTGCAGCTCTCACAATCAGCATGCTGGGAGAGGGGTTTTGTAATTGTCTGCAACTCTTTGCAAAGATCACAGCTGCTTTTGTACATTCCAGTAACTGCATGACACAAAACGGTACCTGTGAGCAGGAGACACATTCACACCATGAGACACACACAGAGGCAGGTGTCCCTGAGCGAAGCCGTGCAGATCCAGCCCTAGGGGCCGTCAGCTGCTGCCGTAACACAACCTAGAAAACCAAGCCAAGGCCGGCCCCTTGCCTTCCATCAGCGAGGGCAGAGGGCAAAGCCACTTCCCTGTGAATTCCAGGAGGATTCAACCAAGGCTAAAATACCCTGGGTCTGAGAGAATCGAATCTTTAATTGGTTTCCACGTGGGGTGATTAAGAAGGCTGCTTCCCACCTGTCCGGAGCCTTGGCCTTCCCTGACGGGCACACAGTCCTTCCACCCAGACCCAGGGGGACCTGCTTCCCTCCACACACTTGGGCAGGACAGGACAGCGTGTGCCCGGCTGGCTGCTGCTGCATGGAGAATTTGACGAGTTTTCATTAACCCGAGAGCAGCCTGGTGAGAGCCATTTTCTCCCCAACAGCTTCTTCCATGTGCACCCCAGAGGCCAGGAGGAAGAAGTGGCATCCCCTCCAGATGGCAGCGCAGTCTGCGGGGGGTGAATGTGGACAGCCCATGGGCCAGGCTGGCGTCTCCCCACCCTTACAAGCCTGCAGACAGGTCCACCTCTGGCCCAGGAACAGATTAGCCCTGCCCTGGAAGAGCTGCAGAAGACCTTCTGCCCCGGGCCCTCTGGTGAACCTGTCTGTGCCCATGGCTGGCCTGTTTTACTTACCAGCCTCTGCACACTGGATGGACTGGTGCTTTCTGAATTCAGGAGCGCACAGAATGTGCCTGGATAATTTTGGGAGCCTGAAACAGTCTCTTTATCCATTCTTTTGGACCTAGAACCATTAGCTCACAGGATTCCCAAAGATACAGATCAGGCATGCAATGCCTGAGCCGAGCTAACTGACAAGACAGTGGTGATGTAGAAAAGCAGGGCAGGGGTGGGCGCGGTGGCTCATGCCTGTAATCCCAGCACTTTGGGAGGCCAAGGCGGGTGGATCACCTGAGGTCAGGAGTTCGAGGCCAGCCTGACCAACATAGTGAAACCCCGTCTCTACTAAAAAAAAATACAAAAGCTAGCCGGGCGTGGTGGCGGGTGCCCGTAATCCCAGCTACTGAGGAGGGTGAGGCAGGAGAATCGCTTGAACCTGGGAGGCAGAGGTTGCAGTGAGCGGAGATCGCGCCACTGCACTCCAGCCTGGACGACAGCGTGAGTCCGTCTCAAAAACAAGATACACATTGTAGAAAGACGGGCCCTCCCCCGCATGCACTCAACTCGCTCCCCTGTAAGGCCCCAAGCCAGGCCATGGGCCAGCGGTCCACGGGACGTCCACACTCCAGACTGTGACCGTGGCTCTAACCACACTTGCTCCTTTTCACTTTCAGAACCACACGGCCACCCTGTCTCACTGAGGGCTGTCAGCCACCCCCAAGACACTGCAGACCTAAAGAGAGGAGAACTTGAGGGAAATGAAATGTTTGTTTTTCATACTTTTTCAGTTCAGGTTCTTGGTTGTCCTTTACTCCTTCCCCGGGAAGTTTTATTGACAGCTGGACCCGTGGGACTGAAGAGGCCCTGAGGCCTGTGGTGGTCCCCAAGCTGCTGGCACTCCTGAGCTGTGTGCGGCGGCAACTCCCCTCACAGTCTTCATGGGACAGTGCAAATTTCACCTCATACATGCGACAGAACGCTCTGCAGGAGAGAGGAAGGACCGTCTCCCTCCTCTAGGTCATGCTCAGTTTCTCTGACTCTTCCTAAGTTTGATCCCACTGTTCCTGCCTTTGGTCTTGGAAACTTGACATCAAGGTGCCTATTAGATTTTTGGTCGTCGCCTTCCATAGCTGCAGGTGCCTGTGACTGTGTCTCCCTTCAGCCAGCTGACAGCACTGGGCGCAGCAAGCTTCAGGACATCATGACGCTGCCCTCCCGCAGTGCCTTTAACCTCGCCCGGGCCAGGGTCTGCCTCTAGCCCAGGACCAGGACCCCGATTCCAGATAAGGCGGAGGGAGGAGGGCAGAGAGTGGAGGGAGGAAGGAGGGCGGAGGGAGGAGGGCAGAAGAAGAGGGAAGAGGGTGAAGGGTGGAGGGAAGAGGGTGAAGGGTGGAGGGAAGAGGGTGAAGGGTGGAGGGAAGAGGGTGAAGGGTGGAGGGAAGAGGGCGGAGGGAGGAGGGAGAACGTTGGAGGGCAGAGGGAGGAGGGCAGAGGGAGGAGGTTCAAGGGTGGAGGGAGGAGGTTGGAGGGCGGAGGTTGGAGGTTGGAGGGCGGAGGTTGGAGGTTGGAGGGAGGAGGGAGGAGGGCGGAAGGAGTCAGTCAGCTCAGGCACCTGGTTGGCTTCTCTTGCGCCCAGGCCGCGTGTCAGGTGAGACAGTCGGTACGCAGAAACTGAGGAAGCGACTGTCCCCAAGTGCCAAGGAGGTTGCCGGCTTGGCCTTCAAAACAAGCAAGGAAAAGTGCAGCTGCCTTTGTTGAAAAAAAGCCAGGCTGTATTTTCACCATGTGCCCCCTGCCTTGAAAATGAACTACGGAATGCACAGCGGGTGGGGGGGTGGGTACTGGAAAGGGATGGAACAAGGGTCCGTGGCAAACCACGAAGCACCTGCGGGCCAGCACTTCCCGATGAGCAGAGGCGGGGCCGGCACCTGGCGCTGGCTGCAGAGGAGCAGTCAACGCCACCAGAGCAGAGGACCTCAGCCACTCAGGTTAGCAACAAGGTAGCAGGGCGCTCAGGAACAGGTGAAGCCATACTGTGGAGAGAAGCTGAATGCTCCTCTCAAGCTTCGGCCCACCCATTAGGAACAAATGCTCTTTAAGTCTGTTTTTTCATGACACCCGAAGTGGAAGTGCCCGAGCTGTGAGTGCAGCCACAGCGTTCGTGCCAGCTTGTTCCCAAGCCTGGGAGAAGCAAGCGGCCCCGTGACGGGCACAGGCCACAGCGTGGGCGGGAGCTCACCCCATGTGTATCCGGGTGCTGGGCCCAGGCCGCTGGGTTTCTGGAGTCGGCGGAGCGGGCCAGACAACAACCTCACACGCCTACTTCATGGCCACTCGTCCGCCTCGTCCACTCCTGGCATTTGGGATCAACATCCTGTCTCAGACACGCCCTTCTCGTGCGCCTACGCCACCTGCTCAGGCCTATGCCGCCCACCCGTCCTCCCAAGCGTGCACACCCGTCCGCCCTCCTTCCCCCTTGTCTGTGCCCCATGGGACAGAGGCCTCCAGCTGCACCACCGCTGCTCGTTACCAGCTGCCATCCACACCGAGGAAGCCTCTTTGAGCCCAGGGAGTGGTGGATGGGGCTCTGCTGTGCATGTGCTCCCCGGGGCTCTCCCAGCAGTGGCGGATGGGCCTCTGCTCTGTCCTTCTTGGTCATCTTCCTGGGCCTGCAACAAAGCTCAGCCCAGCAGCCAGGCAGCTCCTTACAGAGGCTAACGCCGGGTCTGGTCCCTGGTGACCCCAGGCGGCCGTGAGAACTTGTGACCCCTGAGATCAGAACAGCCTTCGGGTCCCAGAGCTTCCTGGGCGATCGTGTGTGGAACAGACCAGGAGATTCCACCGGATATGGGTTCAACCTTGACCACCAACGGCCCAAGGGCTGTCTCCCCCAACCATGACAGCCAACTCCTCCTGCACAGCAGCTCTGCCAGGCGCCGAGTCCATGAAGGGCAGCCACTGTTCGGCAAGGAGGGCCAATCTGCCGGGGGCTCCCAGGCCCTGGGGTCAGGCTGAAAGAGGAAGATGGGTGTGAGGGTGCGGGGGCAGGGGGGCGGGCCCTGCAGGGTGGTGCCTGGCCCATCCTGCACCCCCAGCCTGGGAACCCCCGGCTTTCTCGCATGGGCCTCTGGGGAGCTCGCGTCCCCAAGTGTGGCCACATCAGAGCACACTTCTCGGGTAGCACCTTCCCAGGCAGGTCCGTGGCCTCCTCGGGGGCAGGTGCCCCCTCCTGGACGCTGAGCTGACCTCTCTAGCAGGACTCTGCTCATCTGCACCATTTGCCATTTCCACAGAAACCCTGTCCCCAAAGCCCGGCGGAGAAAAAACCCACAGGGGCCTCTCGGCTCAGGGGAGCCACGCGGAAGAGGCACCCTCGCTCCAGCTGCTGAAGCAACTGAGCCTGCTGCAAATATCTCTGTGAACTCGGACAGAAAACAGTGTAACCTGCATTTCCTTCCAAGTCAGCCCTGGCGCATGTGAGCTGCTCGCTAATACTGTGTACAATCATTCCGTGCAATGACAAAGAGAGAACTTTTCTTATTGATGAAGTGGTTTAAAAAGTTACCCTGAATCTTTTCTCTTTGCTTTTAAGCTGGAAAAATAGCTTGATTACTTACAAAATGAAAATCAAATAGTGTTCCTAAATGAATCGAACAGTTTAAATCATACCGTTACGAAAGCAAGGAACACTGTCAAGATTAAAAAGAAATTCTGCTCCTTTTAGTAATAAACAATGTCGTGTGACACTTTGGAACGCTTGTCTCATTACAAACCAGCGTCTTTACTGAAGTTCCTTCTGCTGCAGAGCTGCACGATGGATGTGTGGACAGAGCTGGGTGGCACGTGGAGGCTCTCCTGGTTTCCGAGCAGGAAACGTGCTGTGAGCAGGAATCGTGAGTGAGTTCCGTGGTGTCCCCGGGTCAGCACGCGCAGGGTCCTCAGTCTCGCTGGCTCACCAGTGGTGGCCAGGGCATGCCTCCCCCAGCCCTGAGTCTCCGCAGTGCTGACCAGGACATGCCTCCCCAAGTCCTGAGTCTCCGCAGTGCTGACCGGGGCATGTCTCCCCCAGCCCTGAGTCTCCCGGCAGTGCAGGCAGCGTGGGCACAGGGTTTGTCACAGCCTGTAAGTGAATGGAGTACACAAAAATAACCAGAGAGGCAGGCTCTGCCCTCCGGGAGTGCACAGGTGTTTTTTAAATGCGTGTGTTCACGTAATTAAACGTCCCTGTTTGTTTCTCAAGTGATTACTCAATTTCTTCCCAGCCAGAGCTTTGTAAACCTGCGCTTCTCCCCCTCAGTGATGCCTGAGTCCAGCCTCTAAAGGTGGGTCCCCTGGGTGGGCTGCAGCCAGTGGGGGCTTGGAAGGGCTCTGAAGGTTGAGACAAGGAAAATGGGCATGAGCTGGACTCGGGGAAGCTGGGTCACCATAGTACCTGCACTGTGGCCCTTGGCCATGACAGTGTGTCAGCTTCCGGCAGGGACTGCTTGTGTGCCTCAGGACACCACCGTTAGGACCCCAGTGACCAGGCGTGGCCAGGCCCCGGATGGCACTGCTGCAGCTCTCTTGTGAAAGAGAAATGGAGGTGACTGCAACCTGCGCCGGGAGCTATCTGGGCTATGAAAACGAGACTGGCCTCCGGCACCCACGGCCTCCACACAACACTCTTATACTGCCCAGGAGAGCAGCGATCACTACTAGCAAGTTCCTTCCATGCACAAAGGAAGGCAGGCTGAGGCCATGATCACAGCTAGAGCTCGGCTCCTTTTCCTCCGAGCTGGGGAACCACCATCCCCCGCTCCTTCTGGAAGAAGGCAGACTCTTCTCTGATGGAAACCATCAAGCACACAGTGCCATCTCCTCACTGCAACGCCCGAGTGCCACGTCCAGTGTGGGGTCTCGCCTCGTCACCTGAACGTCACGTGGAAGGAGGCGCCTGTGGAGAGCCCTGGGGAGGGTCCTGAATGTCACGGGGAAGGAGGCGCCTGGGGAGGGTCTCTCTCACCAACAGGCATCTTGGTATTTGGTCCCCCAGTGACTTTGTCACCTAGACAATGACATCCTGCTTGTACCAACTCAATTAAAAAAAAAATCAGATGTCAAATCGCAATCAACACTGCTCTCATCTAAAAACAAACACAAACTAACTGCCTGGCAAGGATTTCTAAGCTCAATGGGTGGTTCCCTTGATGTTCATTCCACCCAACAACCCCAACCCCAACCACGAAAAAAACCACCGCTCATGGCCAGTCCCTCCAATTCATCCTCACACAGAGCATGGCGCGCATGGGCGGCAGGGGGAGAATGGAGAACAAGATGATTCATCCTTTAAAATTCCACAAAGCCCTGCGAGGAGGAGCCGTGGCCCTGCTGCCAAGTGGACCGGCCAGAGTGCCTCACCTGGTACGCCCGCCCACCCTGCCGTCAGGGGTCCGGGGGCCGCGTGGGAGGGCCGCAGCTGAGGGAAAGGCTTCCTAACAGCCAGCAGCTCACCACAGCGAGGAACTGGGCAAGAAGGTGGCACCGAGTATGGCGTGTCCCAGCCGCACCACGCCAGCAGCTCCTGGGAGACAGAGGCCCCGGGCTTTTGTGCCGGCCGCTCACACCCTGCGGTGGCTGTCTGGCCACCAACTAGTTCAGTAAACTGGGCCCCGGCAGACAGAGCAGACCACAGGCCCATGGGGCAGGCAGAGCTCTGCACAGGAATCCACAACCCTCCGTTGTGTTCTGCATCTCCCACGGTTCCACACTGAAGGGGCCCTGTTTCAATCACGGCCGTGACAGCCACTCCATGCTGGGAGCTTGTCTATCTGATCCCCATTGGTTCTGATCAGCATCTTTCATTCAAACCAAATCTTTAGCAACAAAAATGCTTTCTGTATAAGAAAGTGTACAAGACGTTTCTTCCTCAGGGCTGCTGTCATCTTTCTTTCAACTGGGTTGATTCAAAAGTATCTTTTTCCTTGGAATCCCATCTAATTAGTTACAAGCTCCTCTGAAAAACTGTCTCTGATAACAGACAACTACATTGAAGCCAACAAGATCTTTCCATTCCTTCCTCCAAGAGCAGGAGGGAAGAAACAACCGGCCACACAACGGCGTCCATCTTCTGGACAAGAGCCGGAGCCGCAGAGCCGGGCAGGGACTGGGCAGAGCCTGTGGGGGCGGGGACGCTGCTGCCTGCGCTCTGGCTTCTCAGCCCTGCCCGAGCCTCTCCCAACCAGCTCACCTGAGAGTGGGAGGAAAAGGACCCTGACTGCCCAGCACTCAGACAAAGTGCCCAGACTGGCCGCCAAAGCCGGCCCAACGCAACAGAAGCTGCAGCCCTCAGGGGGGTTGGGGGGGGCGGCGGAATCCAACACAAGCTGCAGCCCTGCGGGGGGGCGGGGGGGCGGCAGAACGCAAACACAAGCTGTAGAAATTGCAGGGGGGTGTTGGGGGCCGGGGGCTGGGGGGGGCGCCGGCACAAAAGCAAACAGAAGCTGCAGCCCTCGGTTGGGGGGGGGTCTGCGGGGGGGGCGGTCAGCGCAATGCAAACACAAGCTGCAGCCCTTGAGGGGGTCGGCACAACGCAAACACAAGCTGCAGCCCTCGGGGTCGGGGGGTCGGATTGGGGGTGTGGTCGGCACAACGCAACACAAGCTGCAGCCCTTGGGGGGTTGGCGGAGGGGGCCGGCACAACGCAAACACAAGCTGCAGCCCTCGAGGGGGGCGGAACCTGCAGCCTCACTCCTGTTGGCACTGCCACCCACATCCAGACGCACCAAACAGGTGTCCCCACCAGGGAACAGGCAGTGCCCAGAGCCTTCCCCTTTCTGATCAGCATTCTGGTCAAATGACAATGGAAGCCTGAAGTGAGGTCACACCCATGGCAGTGGGTGGGGCCCTTGGGGCCAGTTCAAGTGCCACCCACCGAGGCCTCCTGAACACCTGGCTGCACCAGGGAGCTCAGCACATGCCCTGCTGCGGAAGAGCTGGCGAAGTGCCCCTGAGATGATCCTGAGTGGCGACACTTCTGAAGCCAATGCCCCAAGGTGACCTGGGTGTTCCTGGGCCCACCCGGGGCCATGAGGACAAAGCAGCCAAGGGAGCAGGGAGGTACTCGCCACCAAGTCAGCTTCTAGTCCTCTCCCAGCGGCACTTCCCCCTGCCCAACACCGGCTCCGCCAGGAGGGAAGTCTCCCCACCACCCTAGTTTTCAACTCCCAGATAAGAAATGAGACCATAGTGAATATGTCAGCCCCATTATAGAAAACTAACGATCCTATATTCCCACTGTTCAAAATATTTAAGATACGCAAAAACTGCACCAGGTGTGGTTTCAATGCTCAACTTTTGACCCCAATTATGCAAATCCGAATTGGCCTTCAGTCTTGGACTGGAGCAAGCCTAGGCTGGGAGTTAGCGCACCACAGCCTTCGGGGGCAAGGAGGCTGCAGCGCTGGAGCCAGGAAGAGCTGGATGGGGACACCTGGTGGCAGCCATGTGGGGACGTTGGGAGCCCTTGCCCTCCGGCCTCCCTTCCTGTCACTTTGCAAATGCTAATCCTAAACCCTAAACCCGACTGAGATAGGGACAGGGATGGTCCCACCACAGCCTCCCAGAGACCATGCAGCGGCAGGAGGCTCCCAGGAGTGAGGCCACTGCACATGAGGAGCCCCCCATCACGAGACCCCCCGTGTGCAGCCGGCCAGCGGTGCTTCACGTGAACGAGAACCGGGAAGGTGTGCACTGGCCCTGGGCTGGTTTTCAGTTTCCAGGCATCAGAGGCTGATCCCAAGTGTGAAGATAGATGGGCAGTCAGGGCCCTCTTCTGGTTTTGTAGAAAGAAAGGCTCACAAAGCACAGCAATATTCTGGAGTTTCGGGGGCAGAAACCTGCTTCTCGAGGGTCCTTCGTGTCCAAGGTTCCACCCTCCAGTGTGGGGTGGTCTCGCCCTAGGCCCAGCCCTGGCCCGGGGCAGAGTCCCCAGGAAGACTGCAGTATGGCTGCACAGAAGACAACCTCCGCGGTGGTCTTATTTCAAGTGCAGTTTATTTTACACAACACACAGGCTGCTGAGGGAATCACCTGCACTGCACTCAGTTGAACCTCCGGCCCGGCGCCACGTCAGAGACTAAACCATGCGAGAAAGTTCACACCCTGGCCTGGGCCACCCACCTTCAGCTCTCTCCTGTGCATCAGGGCACAGGTTGGCCCCAAGAGCTTCACCCAACACGGCTGGGTCCTGGGCGGATGTGGGCACAGCACTTGCCAGGAGCCCCTGGCAGGGGCTCTTCTGATACGCAAAGAGGAAGGAATGAGAGAGAAACACATTCAGCCGAGGGGGAGGCCTGTGCAGGGGTGGTAGAGAGAACACCGGGTTTTCAGGGAAGACCTCATCAAAGAGCCCACAGGCACGCGGCACTCATTAGCAAGCTGCCCAAATTACTCCACACACCAATGTTTTTTAAAAATTTACAAAGCTGAATTCTAATAAGAATCCGATAAATATGAAAAGCCTTTCACGAACACCCAGCAGCCGCGCCGCCCGCCAGCCCGAGCCTGCTCACCTCAGTCCTCCGCACCGCTCTCCTCTCTGCTGTCTTCATCCTCGTCCTCGTCTCCACCCTCGGCGCCCTCAACCTCCTCACTGTCCTCTTCCGAGTCCGTCTCCTCCAGCCACTCCTGAGTTTCTTCAAAAGCAGAATGAACACACACACATCAGCGCAGCTGAGGCAGGCTGGGGAGGCTGCGGGACGGTGGTGGCTACGTCCTGGGGGGATTCCATGTTCTTACTTAAGAACCATGATGTGAAACCTAACTCCTCTTCCCCGACCCCCTTCAGATCCACAAAGGAAATAGACTGCGCTCCCCTGGGCTTCAGGACAGAGATCTGAGACGGCAAACACACAAAAGCACCCCCATAAGGGAGCGGCTGGCCAAGAGGGCCTCCTGCCACCCTCCACGCTGGCTCTCGGTGTTCTCACACAACAGCAAACATCCTGTGCCAACGGTTGACTACCTTTCCCTAGATTTGTGGATTTTGCTTTAGTCTCAGATCTTTAAAAACTGCACGGTGACTCGAGCCCAGCAGCAGTTGGGATAAAGGGGACGTGTGACTACGGCAGCAGAGGGGCCCTGGGTCAGGCAGCAAGGCTGGAGGCTCAGACCCAGGGCCTCGGTGCCCGGCTCGGACGGCTGTTCACAAACAAGCATGCTGTGGACAGAGCAGCAGATGCACCCGTGTCCTGTGCCACCAGAACCGCAGCTCCCGTCAGCACCCGGGACAAAGGACAGACGTGCCCAGGGTGGGCCCCCCTTTCCACAACAGGGTCCTGTTCTGTCACAGTCTGACCGTGGAGGCAGGAGCACAGGCCCCTGCGAGGAGCATCGGCAGAGGCTGCCTCTGGGCAGCTTGCGGGGCTTGCTTTTGAGTGACGCGACACACGACCGTGGGCTCTCGCTCCCAGGCACGGAGGCACCAAGCCGCCTGGCTCACCTGGGTCCATCTCCACCAAGGCCTTCCACGCCTCCATCCTGTGTAGGTCCAGGCAGTGCAGGTCGCTGAGGGTGACCTGGCGGTCGCCGGCCTCAAACATGCCCCCATAGACGTAGAGCACCCCATGCTTCACGGCCAGCATGGCGTTGGAGCGTGGACACGGCCCGGGTGCAGAGCTGCCAGCCTCCTCGGGGCTGTCTTCGTCCTCAGACCGGGGCTGCCCCGCCGAGCCTGGGGCGGCGAGCACCTGCTTAATGGTGACCACGGTGCCATCCTCAGCCACCACCTCCTTGACCACCTGCACAGGTCCCTGGGTGCCAGCTCCCCCACATGCCAGCTTGCTACCACCTTCGGACTCCTCTTTTCTGCCCCGCCTGCGTTTCTTCTTTTCAGACTTGGGTCCCTATTAATAGACCGAGGGAGCAGAGAGCAGCAGCTTCAGTGAGGCAGGGGTCATTCCTGCTATGCCCACGAGGCCAGGCAAGGGTTTGCGGGGACCGCTCACAAGCGTGGGGAATGTGTGACACAGGAGGGCGCCGTCCCTGACCGCCCTGGGTGCGGGCACTGGGCCGCAGGAGCATGCTCTGTCTCCCACTGGCCTCACCATTCACTCCTGGGCTGGGGGAGAAAACCCCCCATTGCGTGTCCTCACTGAGGGGCAGCTCCACACCTCCACTGAGAGGTGGACAGACCCCAGACACAGCGCACCAGCCCCACAGGCTCTGACGTTCACCTTGGGAAAACCCAATCACCCACAGTGCTGGCTCCCAGAATGGCTGGGGAAGCCAGGCTGAGGGGCTTCCTCCCCTTTCCCAAGCAAGATGGATGGTCAGGCCCACAAGCCGAGCTCATTTACTACAAACGGCAAGCCAGAGAGGGGCCCTTCCTCACCAAACGTTTCTAAAGGGGAGCTCTCAGGTCAGGCTGCCTCCTGCAGGACAGCCGTCCATCCCTCTCTGTCCCACTTCCCTGGCTGTGTTGCAGGGGTCAGTCTGGACCCTTCTGTCACAGCCTTTGTCATTTTGTCACAAAGCGCTGCCAACTCACGAGGTGACATTTGCCAGGTTATTTCCAAATTTTCCAAGGATCACTACCTCCAGATCAACCCAAAGTCAGCTTCCCATTCTAGACTTCTAAGATCCACTTTGTGTCTGGACTCTGCAACAATGAGTTTCAAAAGGGAAAGCTCTCTGAGGTCCTCCGTAATCCTGGGGAATGTCAAGGGCCCTGAGATAACAGTTTGAGAACCGTGACACTAGCTGGGGTCAACACGCTCTCTGGAAAAAAAAAAGCCACAGGGGAAACCTGTACAGACTCTGCTTGGAGCAATTCCTTCTAAAGTAAAAGAGCGAGGCGGACTGTGGGTCCAGAAACGAACCCTCATGTTTTCCCAATTTCCAGCCCAGGTGCCACCACACGTCAAGAGCAGCTCCAGGAGTTTGCAACCAACAGGGACCAGCCCTCCTTGGCCCTTTCTGGGTCCGGCTGACCTGGTACACTCGGAGACCCTGAGGCCAACTGGGGGATCCCCTTCTGGGACTGTCACCCACTGTTGTGGCTGTGCTGGACTGGCCCTGGACAGCAGCTATGCTCAGGCGGACAGTAAAGATGGTGCAGGAAACCAGGGAAGCTCAAGCATCATAACACAGGCTGGTTCACACCAGGACCTCCAGCAAACCTTTCTCACACAGAGGGCCGGGGAGGTCCCGGGCACCTCAGCCCAGGGCAACTGGCTTCTGAGGCAGCAGCACCGCCAGCATCCAGGACAGACTGAGGGGACCGTGACCAAGGGCTCTCCAAGCCTAGTCACCCAGGACACAGGCAGAGACGGAACCCCCGCCTCTCTTGAGAAAGTTCATGGGCTTTGGGGGCCCCGATACCCAAAGGTGCTGGAGGGAGGCAGCGGGGGCAGGGACCCGAGTTAGGGCCGCGCACCACAGCGCGTGCTACTCAGAGGTTGCACTACCTTCAGCTGTCCCTCAAACCAACGGTTCCTGGTGGCGTCGTAGAAGTACAGATCGTTGAAGAACTCGCCCGCCAGGCTCTCCTCCTCTTCCTCGTCACAGACACCCCCGAAGAACAGTGTCTGGTGATTCAGGGCCATGGCCGCAGAAAAGCCAGACCGTGGGGTGGGCTTGACCCCTGAAGGGTTCATCCGAGTCCACACCCACTTGTCTGTCAAAAGAGAACAAGGAAGTGGGATAAGAACAGAAGGAAGGACCCTGAGAGCCAGCCCGGGACACGCCCAGGACCCCAGGTGCCCCCCAGAACGGGGTAAATGAAAACCGTGAGACTGCGGGCAAAAACTCTGCTCCCTCTACAGAAAAACAGACACCACTCAACACCCCTCGAGTTCCACCCTTCTCCTTAAGAGAGCTGGCATTCAACAGCTTTCCACACACCCCGAAGCACCTCTAAACTAGGGGCAGCTTCAAGCCGCAGCGGAAAGACAGGGATTGGGCAGAAGCAGCACACATGCTAGACACGCAGAGGGGCTTCCGTGGGGAGACCGCCCTGCACAGGGACCTTTCGCCTGGCATGGGGACCCTTCGCCAAGGGGGCTGAGTGGCCTGCGCCAGCCCCCCTTGGGCCTGCACGGGGACCCTCCGCCCTGCACGGGGACCCTTTGCCCAGGGGGCTGAGTGCCTGCGCCGGCCCCCCTTGGGCCTGCATGGGGACCCTCCACCCTACACGGGGACCCTCCGCTCTACACGAGGACCCTTCACCCGGGGGTTGCAGTGTGGCCAGCGAGGAGCCTTCGCCCGGGGTCTGAGTGCCTGCACCAGCCCCACCTTGGGCTGCAGTGTGGCCAGCTCTACTTCAGGAGGGGTCTACGTTCTCTCTTGGCACGCGCCTATGTGATGTGCCAACCCTCAAACAGAGCCCAATGTGCAGGAGATGTCTTCCCACCACTTCTAGGAGAGAGAATGGAGATTTTCTTCCTCTAATGAACATTAAAAAAAAAACAAAACAAAAAACAGAAGCAGCAAATGGCCATATTCTGTGTGGTGCTAGATGTCACCCACCCATGCCCAGTGTGGGCGTGGCTCTGGGGCCCCCCAGCCTCATTTCCCACCAGCACATGACTGTGTTAAGGAACAGGGAAGACCACCACAAGAACTCGCCACACAGGGCAGGACCCTCTCCGGTGACAGAAACCCACACACACAAGGTGTGTCGCTCCTCACCACGATGCTTTCCTCCTGGGGGCTGAGGAGCGGAGCACACAGGCTCAGGGCCGCCCTACGGGAAACAGTCCAGCATCCAGGTTCAAGTTCACTCGGGTGTGAGCTGGAAAGTGACTGAAAGAAGGGGTCTGTCCTATCCACCAGGGGTGCAGTAAGGCAGGGCCCTGGGAGAGGCACCTGGGCCTTTTGACAGGCAAGTGGATGTGGACTCAGATTAATCCTGCGAGTATCTCTGAGGCCTCAGCCTGAGGACTTTTAGTGCAAGAAGGAGGTAAAAACACTTTGCACGACGGTCCCCTCTCCTGGGGAGGTTGGAGAACTTGCTGTGGGTCACAAAAGCAGACCTGGCCTAGGCATTGGGTCTCCTGGGTCTAGACCAGCCCTTTGGTCCCAAGCCACAGCCTCCCATGAGACAGCTGTCCCCTGGTTTCCTAACGGCACTGGGGACGCTAAACTCCACAGCAAACACCCTCGACCTGTGCCTCCTGGCATCACTCCCTTGCTCTGGAGCAGAACAAATGCCATTGTCTCCTTCTATTTATTATTTATTTTTTGAGACAGAGTCTCGCTCTGTTGCCCAGGCTGGAGTGCAGTGGCACGATCTCGGCTCACTGCAGCCTCCACCTCCTGGGCTAGAACAATCCTCCCACCTCAGCCTCCTGAGTAGCTGGAATTACAGGCGTGCGCCAGCACACCTGGCTACGTTTTTTTTTGTTTTTTTGAGACGGAATCTCGTTCTGTCGCCCAGGCTGCAGTGCAGTGGTGCAATCTCGGCTCACTGCAAGCTCCACCTCCCAGGTTCACGCCATTCTCCTGCCTCAGCCTCCCGAGTAGCTGGAACTACAGGCACACGCTAGCACACCTGGCTACATTTTTTTTTTTTAAGAGATGGTGTCTCACTATGTTGCCCAAGCTGGTTTCAAACTCTTGGCCTCAAGCAATCCTCCCACCTCAGCCTCCCAAAGTGCTGGGATTACAGGCATGAGCCACCGCACCCAGCCAGTAACAAATGCAATTTTTTTCAAAATCAAGAAATTAATGATTGAAAAGTAGCAGCCCACCCCCATCCCCCTGCCCATGCTCCACACAGACACAGTTTCTCCCACTTCAGAGGTCTGTGAGAACGGACGGGCAGCCACTGGCAGGAAACGCCCCCAACAGTTCATCTCAGCGCATGACCCACGCCCAGGAACATGAAACGTGCCATGTGTAGAAGGTGGTGAGAGTGACTGACACATCCTGGGCCCTCTGGGTGCCAGAGCCATGTAAAGGGCTGTCCCCTAGGTCATCCCATGTCATCCTTTTAAAAAGTCCCAGAGAATGATGATTGTTCCCCTGTGCTTTAGTAAGAAAATTTTGATTCTTAGATCCAAGTTTAGCTAAAAGCTTTTAGAAATCTAGGCATTCTAACAGCCCCCTGAGTTCAGTAACTCAAGCTGACAGAGGCCACGGCCGTTCTTGGAGGCTGTCCCTGTGAGGGCCAATAGCAGTCTCGGTGATGACTTCTGAAGTTCTGTGGATGAGCAACACTGGCCCCTGGCTGGGCAGTCCACACCCAGCCTGCCCAGCTGCTGCCCGCAACCACCCGAAGAGTAAGCCCCGTCACCATAGTGCCAGGCAGCCCCATTGACTCCAGGTGGCTTGTACTCAAGGCCCAGGATGGTTCTCCCTTCGAGAGCTCGAGACCCTTGGAGGGGCCCATCAGGAGCTGCTGAGGGGCACTGTGTTCACTGCTCCATAGAGGGCTGTCTGCAGGGTAACAGCGCCCGTGCTTCTCAGTCAGTCCGTCATCAATGCCCCCAAAGGTGATTGCCCAGCAGACACCAGGGCTATGGAGCCTGTCCCACCCGGCCCCCCCCCGAAATGGGCCATCTCAGCAGGCCCTCCACTCTGGGCAGGGTGCAGGGGCTCACCGCCAGCCCCACATCCATGGGAAGGTGTGGGCTCCACCTCCCGCCACACACAGACCAGCCAGCTCCCGCCCTGGAGGCACAGCGCCTCTACCTTCTCTCCCGTCCTCCGGCTTCAGCAGGAACATGTCTGAGTGCCGCGTGCCCCTGTCCACGTCCTTCTTAACTCTCTGCAAAGGAAAGGAATTGTGTGAGAACCGGGGGCAGCTACAATGGTTGCTTACAGACCCCCCAACCCTGTGGGCGCATTTTGGATGGAAGGGGCTGGAGGCCTTCCCTGTAGACCAGCCCCAAAGCTCCAAAGCGTGCCTGCAGTGTGCTCGGGGCTGGCACCACCTGACAGGCTTTATCCCCTAAGTGGGTCCATCTGAAGAGGCCACCTTTCTAATAGCCACCATCACACAGTACACTAGAGTTCCTGTCGGAGCACACACAGCGTCCACAGCAGCCCTGGTCTGTGTGGAAACCACCACAGGGGCCTCTGATACCATTACAGAGTCACTCTTTGTTCCTGATCCCGCTGGATTCCCACCACCTTTCAAATAACACGATTCAGGCTTCACAGCAGAAATCAAGTCACTACTGTGTGCAGACGGCAGCCACTGCCCACTGAAAGATTTCTCCAAGCTTCAAAAACAACGAGCTCCATGTCCCTTATCCCTTAGTCTTCTGCCTCAAGTGAGCCTCAGCCAGACCAGGTGCACTGTTCCCCAGCACCCATGCCCTACAAGTCCTGGTGCCACACCCCTTACCTGGGACCTAAGGTTGTGAGGGAGATAGCCAGCAAAACGCTCACCCTGGGTGGAGGGCCCTCATCCATTTCCATCTCATCTTTGTATTTGTCTGCACTTTAATTCTCTATTTTTAATACACTATTTTAGAAGTTCCGTATTTGCAGAAAATTGAGACGATAGTACCTAGAGCTCTCACACGCTCACACCAATGTCCCCCCAGCACAAATACCTTCCTCTCCTTAGCACCCTCGTGACGGCTCAGGAACCGGCACTGACCCGTTACTGGGAGTGCAGCCCACGCTTCATTCAGAGCCCCTGGTGCTCCGTAGCTCATCCTGCCCAGGGATCCCGTAGAGGGTCCCACTGGCCGTTTCGTCCTGTCGCCTCCTCAGGTTCCTCTGGGCCATGAGCTTCTCCGACTCTCCTTGTTTCTGAGGACCATGATAGCTGTGTGGATGGCTCAGGTGTTTTATAGAGTGCCCCCCTACTGGGAATGTCTGCTGTCTTTCTCATTAGACTGGGGTTATGAATCATTAGGACGACCCCTGGGGTGAAGTGCCCATCTCATCACGTCCCATCAAGGGGCCACACCATCAACAGGACTCATCACGGTGGATGCTGACGTCGACCGCCTGGCTGAGGTTGTGTCTGACAGTTTCTCTTCAGCTCTACGTTCTCACAGATATTGACACAGACTTCGGCCATGCTACTGTGGTCACAGGGGTACTGACACAGACTTCAGGCACGCTCTGTGCCTCGTGGATACTGACACAGACTTCAGGCATGCTCTGTGCCTCGTGGATACTGACACAGGCTTTGGGCACGCTCTGTGTCTCATGGATATTGACATAAACTTTGGGCACATTCTAAGGTCTTGTGGATATTTATGTAGACTTCGGGTAGGCTCTATGTCTCATAGATATTGACACAGACTTCAGGTATGCTCTATGTCTCGTAGATATTGACGTAGACTTTGGGTACACGCTATGGTCTCGTGGATATTTATGTAGACTTTGGGTACGCGCTGTGTCTCGTGGATACTGACATAGACTTTGGGTACACGCTATGGTCTCGTGGATGTTTATGTAGACTTTGGGTACACACTATGTCTCGTGGATATTGATGTAGACTTTGGGTACACGCTATGGTCTTGTGGATATTTATGTAGACTTTGGGTACGCGCTATGTCTCGTGGATATTGACGTAGACTTTGGGTACGTGCTATGTCTCGTGGATACTGACGTAGAGTTCGGCTATGCTCTATCACCACCCATCTTTGTTGCTCGGGTTGTTCAACAACACACAGCTGCCACTAGGAGCCTTTACAGCTACTCTTGGGTCCCTGTGACTTGCACCATCTTTGTGGGTTTCTTTGAGCACCTCCTTAGGCTCTGGCACCACAAGATGCTCAATTCCTCCTATATACTCCCTGCTCAGCCCTACGATTAGCCATTTCTCAACAGAGCCCTGGTTCCCTTTGTTGGGAGAATGGTGTTAGAAACCAAGAAACCAGGGGCCAGGCGCGGTGGCTCACGCCTGTAATCCTAGCATTTTGGGAGGCCGAGTGGGAGCAGACCATGAGGTCAGGAGATCAAGACTAATCCTGGCTAACACGGTGAAACCCCGTCTCTACGAAAAATACAAAAAAATTAGCTGGGCGCAGTGGCAGGCGCCTGTAGTCCCAGCTACTAGGGAGGCTGAGGCAGGAGAATGGTGTGAACCAAGGAGGCGGAGCTTGCAGTGAGCCGAGATCTCGCCACTGCACTCCAGCCTGGGCGACAGAGCGAGACTCCGTCTCAAAAAAAAAAAAAAGAAAGAAACCAAGAAACCAAGATTTGCTGTAATCCTAGCACTTTGAGAGACCAAGGTGGGCAGATTGCTTGAGTTCAGGAGTTCAAGACCAGCCTGGGCAATGGCAAAAACCCGTCTCTCCCAAAAAATACAAAAATCAGCCAGGCATGGTGGCATGCATCTGTAGTCTCAGCTACTCCCAACGCTGAGGTGGGAGGACTACTTGAGCCTGAAAGGCAGAGGCTGCAGTGAGCCAAGATCATACCACTGCACTCCAGCCTGGATGACAGAGTGAGACGTCTCAAAAATTAAAGAGACCAAGATTTGGGCACTGGATGTGTAAACTGCTACCGGGTAGTATTGCTTCTAGGCCCTCCCATCTGGTAGAGCAAGGAAATATTTGTTTATAGTTATTTTTCTTATAGCTAACACATACTGTATTTAGTATAATGGAAGAAAAACACTTTCCTTTTGAAACATGCAAATGATCCACTGTATTTCCACCTGGGCCTGAGTGTCCTAAACTAAGAGGGCTCCACACTGGCCATATGGAGAGTGATCTGAATCTCAGGAAGTGGAAACTGAGTCTAGGTCTCTTTTTTCTCCTTCTGGAAACATCTGTGCGATTCAAGTGATGCAGCTGCTGCACATCACAGACAGTGATTGAGACTAGTCTCTTTTTGCAGCAGGTTGATAGAAAATGGCTGTCATTTCCGTGCCTGCTTTTCTAAACCTAAGGGCCCAGCATTATTGGGAACTGAATTGACACCCAGAGACTTCATCTGCTGGGGGGACAAGGAAGGAATTCAGTGACGTTTCTATTTGTTATCAGAAACTCAAATCGCTGCTTAGCTTCGGCAGGTCTGTCTCCTTGTAGTACCCTGCACCTGTCTATGTAAACTGTCATTTTGCTGACAGCAACATTTTCTTCTTAGAATTAACAGGTTGTAGGGGAATGTTTTATGCTACAATATATAAGGAGTTTCCCTCCAGACCATGCAAGCCAGAGAGCTGGAGCACTTCACAAGGCCTGCTCTGCTCACACAGGTCCACAGGTTCCTTCCGGCACACAGCTGGCTGGCCACACCCTCTAACAGGGCTCACGGTTCGACCTCCCCAACAGCTTCTAACTCCTCCTTCTACAGCAGTTTCTTTTCTTGAAGTGTTGTGACTTTTCCCAAAATCCAACCTACCTGTCTTCAAAGAAAGTAACAGACAGCAGCCTTGTGGCCCTCTGTTTTTCTGGATCACCTGTACTCAAGCTCTATTAGTGTACACCAAACCAGCTTTACATTCACGTAGTAAGTCTTTCCACAAAAACCGATTCGGCTATGCTAAAGAAGTAAACAGAATCTGCATGAATTTTTGGAGACGTTAGACTTCATTCTAATACATTATCGCTGGAATGCAAAGACATCTGAGAAAGAGATCAAGTGTCAACATGGAGGGTGAGTGCAATAGGGCTGGCTCTGGAATTACTCAGCATCCGGCTGAGACCCCAGAGCCCAGGACAGCTGAGCCTGAACGTTTCGAGGAGCACTGGCCACACATGCCAAGTCCCAACGGGCCCCCACCTCCCGTACAATGTAGTACAGGCCACCTAGCTTAGCCTGCAGCCACATCCCCTGATGAGACCCCACCTCCCAAAGAAGTACAGGCCACTTAGCTTAGCCTGCAGTGAGTCCTCAATGCAGCCGCTTTGGCTCAACCGGCTGTCGGCTCAGACGCTGACCCATTTCAATCATCAGGAGAGCAGAAGACACTCAGGGTCGCCCCAAGGACCCTGTCATCGGCTCAGGCCTGGTCACAGAAGGGGCCGGAGGTGCAGCGGTAGGTAGATAAAGGCGCTCCATGGCTGGGGAGCGTGTGTGGAAGGAGACGGCCAGACGACTGGTCCTGGGAGAAGACAGTGCTGACGGCAGCACCGATGTTCACCGAAAGCACAATCAGGCAGGGAAAGGGTGTCGGTTCCAAGCGGACGTGTGTGAACACAGAAACCACAGGGGCCGCTCCTTCCCACACCACTGAGACTGTCCATCCAGGCGCCCGGAGACGACTCCTAAACCACCTTCGCCAGACGCGGGTCCAGCGGCCCATCAAGAGCACAGCTCGGGCAAGCAGCGACCGCATGCACCGTGCCCTCCTCACCTCACACAACCACAGGTGATGAGCCCCTGCGGAGACGCCGCACCACATCAGTGCACAGGAGGCATCTCACATTTCGCAGGGCTTGGGAGAGAGGGACCCATGACGAAAGGACCCCCGCCCAACCACCTGTGGCGAGAGCAGCATGAACCCGCGCACCCCCTCTAGGCAGGGCTGCTGCTACAATAACACCTGTGGCGAGAGCAGCATGAACCCGCGCACCCCCTCTAGGCAGGGCTGCTGCTACAATAACACCTGTGGCGAGAGCAGCACGAACCCGCGCACCCCCTCTAGGCAGGGCTGCTGCTACAATAACCCACTGTCGATTACATTCAGCATCACTTCCATCAGCACGACTTCTACTCAGCTTCCTTTTGAAAACTGCTTCAGGGAAGCTGCTCCAGAAGCCCACGCATGTCCCCTGCCACAGCCGCAGGCTCTTTGGGGACACTGCTGTCGGGATGGTTTCTGCAGAGCCAGCCCGGGGTCCCCACCATGCCTGCCTCTCCAGTCACTCAGTCCTTTCTCCTGGAACCTGGTCAAGCCCCTCTGCGTGTCTGAACTGGGACAAGGCCCTGCCTGCTTCTGTACCTGAAACTGGGCCCCAGGGCACCTTCCCATCCACATCCGAGACCACCTTCTTAACGGCCAACGGCCACTCAACACCCCACAGCCAAGACTTCTTTCCGTCACTTTCCAAGCCTGAACATTTTCAGCTTCGCCATTAAAAAATACACCCAGAAGGCCGGGCACGGTGGCTCAAGCCTGTCATCCCAGCACTTTGGGAGGCCGAGACAGGCGGATCACGAGGTCAGGAGATCAAGACCATCCTGGCTAACACGGTGAAACCCCGTCTCTACTAAAAATAAAAAAATTAGCCGGGTGTGGTGGCAGGTGCCTGTAGTCCCAGCTACTCCGGAGGCAGGAGAATGGCGTGAACCCGGGGGGTGGAGCTTGCAGTGAGCCAAGATTGCCCCACTGCACTCCAGCCTGGGGGATAGAGCGAGACTCCGTCTCAAAAAAAAAAAAAAAAATACACCCAGAAATAGGTGTGGCCACAGGTCTGTGTGTGCTGGAACATGAGTAGGAGCCACTGTCGCGCCCAATTCCCCAGCACGAGACAAGCTGAGACACCTTGCAGCCGGTGACCTGGGAGAGCTGGTCACGGAGCTCAGGAGCCTGGTGGACATGGAGCTCTGGCTCCGAGGTCAGCTGGGATCTCCCGAGTCATACAATCCACACTCGCAACAATTGTCTGCTTCTGGTCTTCCAGGAGCTCAGCTCCCAAGTGGCAAATGAAAGGATGCTTTGGCCTCTGCCAGCATGCTCCACGGCCACGCGGAGCATGGAACAAGAATTCCCCCTCTCCGGAAGCTCCCACAACACCGGAAGCACATACTAAGGACTGAGTCTTTGCACATGTGAATGCTGCTGGGTCTAAGGACTGAGTCTTTGACACATGAATGCTGCTGGGTCTGTTGTGCCACAAGCTGCATCTCTTTTGTTAGTATACAAGTCATCGTAGTCAAAGCACTAGCTGTACCCAGACTGACTCGGAATTTATAAAACCCGGTTACGACACTGACCAAAGCTGCCGGTTCTTCGTGGCAGCACAGAGCCTGGAGGGTGTTTAAAGTCCTCCCGAGGCTACTCAGATGCATCTCCTGAGGGAGCCTGGGACGGGATCTCGTTACAGGAGGAGGAAGGAGGGCAGGTGTCTGTGAGTTCCTCTTAATCTAGAGGCAGGTTCAGCCCCAAGGTCAAGGCTCTGAGCACTACCGTCCACTTCATGAAGCCGAGCTCTTCACATGTCAGACTCCGGAGCCTCGCCATGCAGAACCAGGGTCAGAATGCCTTCAACTGACCAAACACTGTCAAGCACGCCACTGTCCGGGCACCAGGCACGCAAGCGGACACAGGTCTGGCCCTGTGAGACTCTCTTCTCCAGGCTGAGAGACAATGGCCAAGTCTGTCTCCAGCAGGGAGGATGGTGAGCAGAAGGGCAAGGACATGCAGGGGGATGGAAGCTGGGGGCAGCCCTGCTGAGATGAGGACCATGGGGGTTCTGCATGGAGGAGACCTGGCCTGGCTTGCATCTCTGCAGGTCACTCCAGCTGCTGCACTGTGGTGTGATCCTGAGGGCCCCGGGGAGGCGCTAGCTCTGGCAGGAGAGTGCAGTGTGTGGCAGTGGGCAGGGGTCAGGCACTCTCCAAGCCACCTCTACTTGCTCAGTGAAATGTGAGGTGAGGGTGGGTGACGGGTGGCAGGACCTCCTGGGAGCATGGACGGGGCCTGCATCGGGGAGAGGCGTGTGCCCACAGTGTGTGCGGTCTTCTCTGGCCTGGGCCGTGCAGCAGCACAGCACAGCTGGGTCCTGCCAAGAGGACAGAGCATGGGGGGGTACGGGTGTAATGGCGCCAGAGCAAGGACGAGCTTCCCCCAGCCCCAAGCTCAGGTACAGGCCATGTATCAAAGTTTCTATCAGTTCTTGCAGACTGCCGCTTTGGCCATGGCGCAGCTGACCACCTGCTTAGGCTACTGACTTTTTTTTACACTCCATACCATTCACAACTCAAATCTCTCGCTAATTCTGATAAATCCCTCATGAATCCAAACAGACAAGCTTTTCACTGCAATTCCAAATGCCACAGGCTCAGGGCCAAGAGCTACTGAACTAAGTGGATTGAGATCATCCACCGTCAGACTGAGGGCGGGTGCATGTGGCTGCAGACAGCAGCTGCTGAGAATGACATGCGATTCTGATGAAAGCGATACAGCTTTGCCAGTCTGGCTGTTCACTGTCCTGCTGCACTCTATGACGAATCTGCTGGGAGAAAGCACTAGACCGGGGCATCCTGCCTGGCTTTCGGCCAAGTCAGCCTGTTCTCAGTGCCCTCCCACATGCCAGAGTATCTAGACAAGCCTGACGGATGCCAGCCACTACTTCAGAAAATAGGGTGATTTTCTCCGTGCAGAACAAAAGATGACCAAGAAAAAAATCGGTTCATTCCGATCAACTTGGTTCAATCTCTGACCAATTGTCATTAAAAGGCTGAAATCCTTTATTGCCAGGGCAGCAGAATGAACGTGGATCAGAACGGAGAAACAGATCTATGTTCCTGCAGGCATGTGATTTTCAACAAAGCTTCCTAAGGTATTCAATGGAGAATAAAAAGCCTTTTCTTTTTTCTTTTTTTTGAGACGAGTCTTGCTCTATTGCCCAGGCTGGAATGTAGTAGCACAATCTTGGCTCACTGCAACCTCCGCCTCCCGGGTTCAAGTGATTCTCCTATCTCAGCCTCCCGAGTAGCTGGGATTATAGGAATGCCCCACTATGCTTGGCTAATTT
Source organism: Pongo abelii (assembly GCF_028885655.2). Classification (NCBI taxonomy): domain Eukaryota; kingdom Metazoa; phylum Chordata; class Mammalia; order Primates; family Hominidae; genus Pongo; species Pongo abelii. The sequence goes on from NC_072003.2 coordinate 87,158,253, forward strand.
TTGTATTTTTCAGTAGAGACGGGGTTTCACCATGTTGGCCAGGCTGATCTCGAACTCCTGACCTCAAGTGATCCACCCGCTTCAGCCTCCCAAAGTGCTGGGATTACAGGCGTGAGCCACTGTGCTCGGCCTAAGAAGCCTTTTCAACAGACGATGCTGAGATAAGTGAGTATCTATATGGGGGAAACAGCCTCAACGCTCACCTCATGGTACTCTTGAGAATTAGTTCCGGGCAGATCAAGGGACTAACTGTGAAACCATATAATTTTTAGAGAAAAATGAAAGAAAATCTTTGTTACTGAAGGTAAACAAGGTCTTCCTGTATCACAGACAGCAATAATCACAAAAGAAAAACATAATAAATTAGATTTTATCAGAACTCAAAGCTTCTCATCAACAAACACTTAGGAAGGTGACCAGCCAAGCCACTACTGGGAGGGTATTTGTAATCCACACACCTGAAAAGAACTGGTATCCAGAATGTCACCTTCTACGACTAACAAAACTACAGCCCATTAAAAATAGCAGAAGACATGAACACACACTTCAGGAAAGAGCAGCTCATGAAAAGCACTCAACACCAGCAGTCATCAGAGAAATGCAAATTAAAACCATGAGGTACCACACATCCACCAGAGTAGCTAAAAACGGAAAAACTGACGCCATCGGGGCTGGTAAGAACAGGGGGCGATGGGAACTCCCCAACATTTCCAGCGCAAGTGGAGCCGGCCACTGCTTTGGGAAGAGAGCTGACCACTCCTTATTAAATAACACCCACACCCACACCCACCCCAGGGCCCAGCAGTTCCACTCTAGATATCTATTTACCCAAGAGAAACCAACGCATGTAGCCACTCAAAAAATTCATATGGATGCGCTCATAGCAGCTTTATTCACAGCTGCTTCCAAAGGCTGTGTCTTCTGAAGAATGGAAACAGCCCAGGTGTCCATCAACAAAAAACAGAACCACAAACTGTGGGACAGTCATACAATGGAGCACTTTAGCATGAGGTAGCAATGAACAGAAACATGCAACATGAGCATCTGAAAAGCTGAGTGAAAGAAGACTGGCCCCACATCTGGGTGATTCTGTTTAGCAGAAGCTCCAGGACAGGCAGATCTATTATGGTGGGAAAATCAGAGCAGCCTCACCTCCGGGCTGGGGGGAGGGCAGCAGGGCCGAGTGGGAAGGGCACGGCAGGATCAGGGTGTGGGTCACATGGTGCGTGCACTTGTAAAAATGTGTCCCCTCACTGTGGGTAAATGACGCATAAGAAATTACCACCGACTACAGGCGCCCACCGCCACGCCCAGCTAATTTTTTGTATTTTTAGTAGAGACGGGGTTTCACGGTGTTAGCCAGGATGGTCTCGATCTCCTGACCTTGTGAGCCGCCCACCTCAGCCTCCCAAAGTGCTGGGATTACAGGCATGAGCCACTGTGCCCGGCCTAAGTATAGCAAAATCTTAATAGCAGGATCTAGGAGGAGTATACAGGTGTTCCCCGTAAAATTCTTTCAAGTTAGCTGTGGTTGAAAATTTTCAAAATACAAAGGATTTTTAAAAACCCTACAGTGAGATACTATTTCGTACCTCTCAGATTCACAGAAATGTAAAGGTTGGCAGAGTGTGAAATGGAAGTGAAGCAACAGGAACACTTGAGTGCCAAGGACAGAGCCTGCGCCAGCCGCCTCTGTGGAGCACACGCCCCACGAGCAGGAGGCTCCAGTGTGGGCGCGAGAACATTCCTGTCAGCACTGTTCTCAGGTTACCAAAGGAACAAGCCCATTAACAGGAGCGAGGAGAATTTCATTCCACAGGGAATACTACACAGTAGTGAGTGTCCATGGTGCAGGAAAGAGACCCTCAGAACACAGAATCGCTCACACTGCACTGCTGACAGGGATGTGGAGGAGAACAGAACAGGGCCCTAACATGGCACCAAGTTCACAGAAGAGCCGATTAACACTATCTCTATTTCTAATTCAATACAAAGAACTGTTTATATTCAACCAATGAGTAATCCCATGTGAAAGTTTCAATGTTCATGAAACTGAAGAGACCACAGACAGCAGCGTCTGTTTTCCCACGCTGAAACTCACCTGTTTCCCCACCCCGCGCCTTGCCTGTTTCCCCGCCCCGCGCCTTGCCTGTTTCCCCGCCCCGCGCCTTGCCTGTTTCCCCGCCCCGCGCCTTGCCTGTTTCCCCGCCCCGCGCCTTGCCTGTTTCCCCGCCCCGCGCCTTGCCTGTTTCCCCGCCCCGCGCCTTGCCTGTTTCCCCGCCCCGCGCCTTGCCTGTTTCCCCGCCCCGCGCCTTGCCTGTTTCCCCGCCCCGCGCCTTGCCTGTTTCCCCGCCCCGCGCCTTGCCTGTTTCCCCGCCCCGCGCCTTGCCTGTTTCCCCGCCCCGCGCCTTGCCTGTTTCCCCGCCCCGCGCCTTGCCTGTTTCCCCGCCCCGCGCCTTGCCTGTTTCCCCGCCCCGCGCCTTGCCTGTTTCCCCACGCCGCGCCTTGCCTGTTTCCCACCCCACTCCTTGCCTGTTTCCCCACCCCGCACCTTGCCTGTTTCCCACCCCGCACCTTGCCTGTTTCCCCACGCCGCTCCTTGCCTGTTTCCCCACGCCGCTCCTTGCCTGTTTCCCCACGCGGCTCCTTGCCTGTTTCCCACCCCGCTCCTTGCCTGTTTCCCCACCCGGCTCCTTGCCTGTTTCCCCACGCCACGCCTTGCCTGTTTCCCCACCCCGCGCCTTGCCTGTTTCCTCACGCCGCTCCTTGCCTGTTTCCCCACCCCGCGCCTTGCCTGTTTCCCCACCCCGGGCCTTACCTGTTTCGAGTAGCCCCCGTAGATGATGATGCCGCCCTGGGGAGTGACGGACATCTGGCAGCCTGATCTGGGTGTGGGCCCTGTCCCTGACGGGGACAGCTTGCTCCATGTGAAGGTGTCCAGATTAAAGGTATACACGTCGTTGTAGTAGATGTAATCCCTGGTTAGAACGAACACCAGCTGTCAGGGTCCGTAACACTGGGAAAAGCCCTGACATTAAAAATTGAACTGATTTAAATTAAAGGTAAATTTCCTACTGTTTGGGAAAAAACTCAAACCATTTTTCTCCTCTGCTCTTACACCAACACAACAATCAACACAGAAACGTGGGCACTTTCCCTGCAACAAGCCAGAGACACCAGTCAGGTCTCCTCAAACTCAATCTTGACACAGTCTACCTGGAGACAGCGCAACATTTTTACCAAGTCACCTGTTTAATTCAAGTTTGAATTTATATGAAAGGACCACAAGCACGTGTGAGTTTGCATTTGAAAACCGGAAATAATGCTGGCCCACAGAGGCAGAGGAATTTAATCTGAAAGCCATACTGCATTTTCTTACACAGTTAACACAATCACGAACAATTCCATTAGGTTACTAGGTATGCAACCGTAAAGGCAGCAGTGAATGGCGCCTCCAATGGGACGATCAGAACGGAGGTGTAAGCAGCCTGGCAGCAAGGGCGGTAAGGCCCCACAGTGGACTGGAGGAGTGAGCGAGGGGACTGGGCGCTCTGGGGAAACTGAAGACCACAGAAGCTGATCCTCTGCGCCCGAAATCACAGCACGGCAAGGAAGCCCAGCAGCCCTGCGCTGCTCAGTGCCTGCTGGACCCAGCACACAGACTGGGCTGAAGAGGGAAGTGGCAGCTTTGCTGGAGGCATGGGGAGACTCTAAGGCACACCCAGAACGTCCTGTCCTAATGTGGAACTTTGACAGAATAATTGTGAAAGGGTAAGGGGCTGCTCTCCAGCTACTCAAAAAGGAGAGCCAAACTGATTTTTTAAGGAAAGAAAACATGGAAGAGCAAGCAGCTCTAGCCCAAGTCTCAAGTGCCCGGTTTTTCTCCTGTTTGTTCCTGTTTTGTGTGAAGCAGGAAAAGTCACAGGGAGTTTACCCAGCACCAGCTGCCACATCTGGTCTTAAGATAAACAGGCTGGGCACAGTGGCTCACGCCTGTAATCCCAGCACTTTGGGAGTCTGAGGTAGGTGGATCACTTGAGGCCAGGAGTTCAAAACCAGCCTGGCCAATATGGTGAAACCTCATCTCTACTAAAAATACAAAAAATTAGCCAGGCATGGGGGCGGGTGCCTATAATCCCAGCTACTCAGGAGGCTAAGGCACTAGAATAGTTTGAACCTAGGAGGTGGAGGCTGCAGTGAGCTGAGATCGCGCCACTGCACTCCAGCCTGGGCGACCAAGTGAGATTCTGTCTCAAAAACAGAAGAAAGAAAAGATAACCTGACCTTGCTGACTGCAACTCAGACTGACCACATCCTTCGCAGGACGATGGCTCTTCATATAGAATCTGAGGAATGTGGAAATGTGGAAGCTCGTAATCTTTAAAAGACTGCTACAGACCACTGTTTTTTCAGATTTCAGGTCGCAGATTTTTGGTACAAAGATTCTACTTTGCACGTAAGATAAATACAGAATATTTTCTCTATAAATGCAGAATAGAGTTTAAGGAAAACTCATAGTTGGTATTTAAATAATTTTAAGCAAGATAACAATAACTTTGAACAAAGTTCTGATTTTAAAATGGTTGCAAGTTAAAACAAACATGAAGCATGATTTGATTTATAACCCGTAAATTCAAAGGAGGAAGGGGCTGTACAATCTCAGTGTCCTACACATAGTAAGTAATGAATTAATGCTCTGACAAACTTATGTGTGCATTCTGACAATTATTTGTTTTAAAATAAATTTTAAGAATGAACATAAGGCTAGGTGCGGTGGCTCACGCCTATAATCCCAGCACTTTGGGAGGCCGAGGCATGTGGATCATGAGGTCAGGAGTTCGAGACCAGCCTGGCCAACATAGTGAAAACCTGTCTCTACTAAAAATACAAAAATTAGCCGGGCATGGCGGCTCACTTCAACATCCGCCTCCCCAGTTCAAGCGATTCTCTTGTCTCAGCCTCCCAAGTGCCTGGGATTAAAGGTGTGCACCACCACACCTGGCTAATTTTTTTGTATTTTTTAGTAGAGATGAGTTTTCGCCATGTTGGCCAGGCTGGTCTCAAACTTCTGGCCTCAAGTGATCCACCCACCTCAGCCTCCCAAAGTGCTGGCATCACAGGTGTGAGCCACTATGCCCAGCCTTAAATACTTTTTAGTTTGAATTACATTTTTAAATCTTTCCCCCTTGAAAAGTATTTAAGAATTTGGATACCTTTTTCCCCCCAATTCACAAAATTAATGAGAGTATATCAGTGAAGAAAATCTGAAACCTGGCTGGGTGCGGTGGCTCACGCCTGTAATCCCAGCACTTTGGGAGGCTGTTCAGACTTATCACGATGGACCAAGAATCACGAGAGGGTGCAACTGGACTCACCATGTGACAAAGGTGTAAGTGGCACCTTCACATCAATCAATTGCCATGCTGGTTCCTGAGGGACCAGTAGAGAAAGAGGGCTTCAAATGAGGCCCCGGAGATACAGACAGCCACTGTCTCCGACACCACGAGGCCAGCAGAAAGCCCTTCAAAGATGGCCTTCACCAGGGTTGTAGAGTCTGTGACACTTCACTCAGAACACTACTGCGCTTATGACAGAAACAGGGATAACCAGCTCCCCTGTGTCTTGCTTTTCTGGACTGAACTAAGAAAGCTCAAGAAGGTATGTGAGCAGATGACAGGCCTAAAACAATAGAGCCCGCAGCTCACTCTAGGCAGCCATCCCGGCTGCACGAACACCCACGTGACATCAAAAGAGAACCGCAGGCCTCTTCTGGCATCGCTGTGGAGAGTGTGCTATCACTGCTCTCCCGGACAGGAGTGTTTTGAAGTGATTACAGACCCGTGGCTCTCAAAGTGAGGTCCCCTGGCCAGCAACGTCAACATCACCTGGGAGCTTGTTAAAATGCAGATTCTTGGGCCTCACTCCAGGCCTCTGAGACAGAGCTGCGATCAGCACTCTAACCAGCCCTCCAGGGTATTCTGAACCAGGCTAAGGTTTGAGAATCCCATTTTATTTATTTATTTTTTTTTTCAAACAAAGCCTCACTTTGTCACCCACGCTGGAGTTCAGTGACACGATCTCAACTCACTGCAACCTCCCTCTCCTGGGTTCAAGTGATTCTCCTGCCTCAGCCTCCCGAGTAGCTGGGATTACAGGCACGTGCCACCATGCCTGGCCAATTTTTGTATTTTTAGTAGAGACAGGGTTTCACTCTGTTGGCCAGGCTAGTTTCGAACTCTTGACCTCAAGTGATCCAGCCGCCTCAGCCTCCCAAAGTGCTGGAATTATAGGCGTGAGGCACCATGCCCAGCCAAAACCCCATTTTAGATAGAACTAGCCACATCATTTGCAGGGCCTGGTGTAAAATTAAAATATGGGGTCCCTTGTTCAACAATGGTTAAGAATTTCAATAGGAATACAGCATGAAGCCAGTGTGAGGCCAGGTGTGAGGCTTTTTGGAGGGCAAGGCCCTGTGTGGCTGCCCAAAGCCCATGAAGCTGGATTTGGGAGGATGGGTGCGTCTTTCTTGTGTATTCAGAATGCTCTTCCTATAAAAAGCCCACTCCTTAATGCTTCAGGAGAGAAAGATTTTTCCATTCTTGGTACCAACCGTGTACTCTCATGGAAGCCACCAAAAAGGATCAATTGTCTCTTCCAGGCCACCATCCGATGTCCACTCCGACCCGAAGGACCGCCTGTTGATCTAAAATGAAAGAAACAAAAAGACACTATCAACTTGCTTAATTTCAAGGTTGCTCTAAAGACGACAACAAACAAAACCCAATTTTTACACTGATTTCTGTTTTGTGAGCACTTACTGCTCACAAATTAAATACCATTTAATCTGATTCAAGAGCTACCAAAACCATCCTGCTAAGAGCCCAGCTAGCCCCGCTCAAACCTCAAGAATAAAACAGGAGAACATCTCCAAGACCGTGGACTGCATAACATTATAAACCGGACTCCGCCAAAACAAAAAACTTCAAAAATACACCATTAGAAAATAAAAAGACAAGCAACAGACTGAGAGAAATATCTTGAAACACATGACTGACAAATGACTTGTATCCAGAATATATACAGAATTCTATCTTTTTATTTTTTTTGAGATGGAGTATCCCTCTGTCTCCCAGGCTAGAGTTCAGTGGCCAGATCTCGGCTCACTGCCACCTCTGCTTCACAGGTTCAAGCGGTTCTCCTGCCTCAGCCTCCTAAGTAGCTGGAATTACAAGCATGCACCACCACACCCGGCTGATTTTTTGTATTTCTAGTAGAGATGGGATTTCACCATGTTGGCCAGGCTGGTCTCGAACTCCTGACCTCAAGTGATCTGCCTGACTCAGCCTCCCAAAGTGCTGAGATTACAGGCATGAGCCACTGTGCCCGGCCCAGAATTCTATCTTAATAGTAAGATAAATGACCCAATAAAAATACAGACAAAAGATTTGATCAGAAAGTTTGTAAGACAGAAAAATGAGGGAAAAAAAGATGTAAAATGGCCAATGAAAAAAGGAAAAGATGCCCAACATCACAAGTGGTCAGGGAAACATACGCCAAGTCCACAGTGACCTCCTACCACACATGGCTGGGCACCTGAGATCAAGACAACATCAGGTGCTGGCGAGGACACGGGGCGGCTGGAGCCCATGGCACCAGTGAGCACGTAAGACAGTGGAACAATGGTGAAACATAAACTTAGTGCACAGCTTAGCAATCTGACGCTAAACATGGACTCAAGAGAAAAGAAAACACCAGTCCACACAGACGGACATGCACACGTTTACAGATGCTCTTGTAAGTGTCACCGCCAGCAGCCGAGCTGTCCCTCAGTGGGTGAATGAACAGCATGTGGTGCTCCCCACATGGGGAAGGACTTCTCAGAAACAAAAAGGAATCGTTTACTGATGCACACAGCAATGCGAATGAATCTTAAAAACATCTCGCTGAAGGAAGGCAGGTTCTGCTGGACTCCATGCACACAAGCGTCTTAAAGGCGAGATCCGTCTTCAGCCCAGGATGGCTGCTCGGGGCAGGGGCTGGGAGGGGACCAACTACAGCTGTCTGGGATGACAAGAAGGGCCTACATCTTGACTGTAGCAGTAATTACATAAGTTGCCCAGGCTGGCGTGCAATGCTGCAATCTCGGCTCACTGCAACCTCCTCCTCCAGGGTTCAAGCGAATCTCCTGTCTCAGCCTCCCCAGTAGCTGGGATTACAGGTGCCCGCCACCACGACCAGCTAATTTTTGTATTTTTAGTAGAGATGGGGTTTCATCATATTGGTCAGGCTGGTCTCGAACTCCTGACCTCAGGTGATCTGCCTGCCTCGGCCTCCCAAAGTGCTGGGATTACAAGCATGAGCCACTGTGTCCGGTTGGGTGTGTATATTTCTTAACACTCATCTAAGTGTACACCTAAAAGGTATGCATTTTATTGAATTTTATTGTAATTATGTCTCAATAAAACTGATATAAAAATACATGGCAATAAAAAAATACAAAAAGCAAATTTAAAACCTTAAAAATACACACAAATGATAAAAACAAAACTATAATCAACTTCCCTAGTAATCAAAGAATTTCAAATAAAGCAGAGATACCATTTTATTCTATCAACTTGACAAAGATGTTTAAGAATCAGATTCTTTAAAATACTGCATGTCACGGGACAATGCTCGAAAAACAGTAGGTGAAAAGGCAGGTCCAAAGCAAATCCTATCCCAGCTTCTACAGGTGAGAAGGCAGGTGCAAAGCAAATCCTATCCCAGATTCTATAGGTGAAAAGGCAGGTGCAAGGCAAATCCTATCCCAGATTTTATAGGTGAAAAGGCAGGTGCAAAGCAAATCCTATCCCAGCTTCTACATGAGGGGCTCTCAATGGTTTTCTCGTGTTGATCGTTTCCTGCATCTCCCAGCAGTCCTCCAGTGAGCAGGTGTGACTTTCACAACCAGAGAGAGGAGCAACAAAACAGAGAGGGATGGGGAGGAGGCGCTGGGGCAGCAGGTGCTCAGAAAGCTCGCAGAGGTGCTTACACCGGCCACAGATGTGCAGAGCGCCCAGGCACAGAGGAGGCCGGGCACACAGGAATGGCTTTGGGCTGCAACATCAGCCTGAACAGGGTGCGTGTGCTGGGACTACCCAGGAAATCTCCTAGAGCCGCAGGCACCAGGGCAGGGCCTTAAGGAGGGCTGCTGGGCACAGTCACTGCGGCCACTCCCTGGGATCCTCACTGATGACCTGCCTCGCCTCCTACTTATGAATCCACTCCCTGGGATCCTCCGTGGCTTTCACACCCACTCTGCCTGACCCTCCCACCTCTCCACACAGGTCACAGCAACTCTGGGCTGCAAAGGATGGTTACAGCTTCAATCACACAAGTCAGTGCTTATTTAGATAATGCATTCTTCCTCCATTTATTTTTTGTGCATGTTACACAGCTGTCCCCAAAACCCACTCACAGGGTTTTATGTACAAGCCTACAAATGGGCAGGTACCCTAAAAAACCCAAGAGGGCTGGGCGTGGTGGCTCACGCCTGTCATCCCAGCACTTTGGGAGGCCAAGGTGGGCGGATCACGAGGTCAGGAGTTCAAGACCAGCCTCACCAACATGGTGAAACCCTGTCTCTACTAAAAATACAGTAATTAGCTGGGTGTGGTGGAGGCACTGTAATGCCTGCTACTCAGGAGGCTGAGGCAGGAGAATCGCTTCAACCCAGGAGGCAGAGGCTGCAGTGAGCCGAGACCGCCACTGCACTCCAGTCTGGGCGACAGAGCAAGACTCCGTCTCAAGAAAAAAAAAAAAAAAAAATCAAGACATGGAATCTCAAACGTAAAAGGAAGCTTGAGTAATCTAATCCAAGTTTACTGAAGTTCAGAGAGATAATTCACCGCATCATCAGGGTGACTGCCAGGGGTCTTGCTCCAAGCTGGAGCGAATTCGGTTCTCACTGTTCAAACGCGGGGTCCCACCAGCTTCTCTCCTCTAGCACCCTCCATCGTATCAGCATCCCTTTTAATGTATCACTCAGAATGACCACCACACTCATCCATGGAATGTCAACCAGAAGCAATCAGTTCCTTTTTCTAAACACCAATTCTATTAATCCAACCTGGAGTTGGCATGAGCCTTTGGGGTGGCCTCCTCACATACTGATACCCAGCAGGATCTCAGCTCACTAAGTTTCTCTGGAGTCCTCCAAGCTGGCCTCACTTCACGGTTCCACAGACTCCACAGCAGCCCCATCCCCTCCAGGCTGGACACCCCAGGAGACAGGGCCATCCAATGGACACACTACACATGACAGTCAATTGAGAAGAAAACCCCACACATGCGGAGCAAGAAACGAACGCCCCTCCCCCTCTTGATGAATTTCCTGATGCCCCTCCCCCTCCTGACGAATTTCCTGACGCCCCTCCCCCTCCTGACGAATTTCCTGACGCCCCTCTCCCTCCTGACGAATTTCCTGACGCCCCTCCCCCTCCCGACGAATTTCCCGATGGATTACTTCATAAGAACAATCTGAGGATCAGACCTTTATTCAAAACTAAACCAGTGCTGAAACCCCGTCTCTACTAACAATACAAAAAAATTAGCCAGGCATGTTGGCGGGCGCCTGTAGTCCCAGCTACTCGGGAGGCTGAGGCAGGAGAATGGTATGAACCTGGGAGGTGGGGCTTGCAGTGAGCCAAGATCACACCACTGCACTCCAGCCTGGGCAACAAGTAAGACTCCGTCGCCAAAAAAAAAATTAAACCAGTATGTCTGCATCCAAATCTGCTTCAAAAAAAGACAGAGGAGAACCGAGCGCTGCCACTGCCGTCCCCATCCAGCAAGGGAACACAGGCCTGGGGCCTGCTGCAGCCCTGTCGAAGGGGCACCCCCCACTGCCCTAACTGCGCTGGGGTGGGGCCTCCTTCCACTGCCTGCATGGGAACCCCACCAGAGTCTCATCCTCTGGCTGACACAAAGGACTCAATTAACTTTTTGTGGCAGTAGCCAAATATCACTGTGTTTTCTACCTAAAAAGGGAAAATTTTCTATAAAAAGATTCCACATCCCTCTTTAGAAAAATAAAGCTATTTTAAAAAGCCCATTTATATTTGAAACCCCAACAGACTTTTCAAAACTGCTGTCATTCCTAAATATGAAGTCTTAAAAAATCCAAATGTCCTCCTCGGCCAGAGACCTATGGAGAGCACAAAATACAGGGGAATATCGTGGTGGTGGCTGCCTCGAGGCTCAGGAGCTGCGTGCAGGATGGAGCTCCAAGCGGGGCGAGCTGCCAGGCAGTGTCACCACCAGGCCCCTCAACTGGGCCGCTGCCGTGACATTTACAGAAAACGGATACACACCAGGTAACTTTACATGCTTAGGGTACAGTCAGAATTAAGCACTCTGCATGCAAACACTTCTCTGAGTGACTTTACAGTCTACACCTTTCAAAATTATACAACATACAGTCACGCACTACTTAATGACAGAGACAGGTTCTGGGAAACAACACATCATTAGGCGACCTTGTCACTGTGCTGTCCGAGTGCACGCACACACTTCTGGAAGGCACAGCCTGCCACACACCTGAGCTGCTGGGAGAGCCCACTGCTTCTAGGCTACAAACCTGGACAGCACGGTACTGTCCCAGATACTCTAGACCACTGTAACACAATGGCAAGTAGATGTCTCAACAGACAAAAGGGAAGTAAAAACACAGTCTGATCATCCTAGGAGACCACCACTGTATGTGTGGTCCGTCGTGGACAGAAACATCGTGAAGCAGCCCGACAGCAGGACCACTGCCCCACCGGTGGCCTAGAGACATCTGCTGAGCAAAGGAGCAATTCCTGCCGGATTCCTGAGAGTCCGGGTCACAGGGGCTGAGGAAACTCAGTCTAGTGGCTCATCCTCAGACTAGAGAGCCCCTGTCTTTCAAGAGCAGTTACAGTGCAGCCAGGGAGAGCCGTGTGCATGCACCTCTCCTTCCATTTCAAACACATGCCTTGGGAACTTCGCCCTGCTTTTCCAAGTATCGAGTCCATCAAATAACAAATGATGGCGTAAAGACAGGGCACTTAAATCACGTTGTGTGGCATTATTAGTAGCCCTCTCCAGAATTCAGGCAGCCTATAAACCACACCCTTGTCTCATCTTAATGATCACTACTCAGAGAAAAACCACCATTTGTGTTTATTCTATGCCAGGCACAGTCCTTTTATGTGCATTTATCCTCACAGCAAACTCATGGTGCAGATATTACCTTTAGTCTCATTTTACAGATAAGAAAATTGGCCGGGCGCGGTGGCTCACGCCTGTAATCCCAGTACTTTGGGAGGCCGAGGTGGGTGGATCACCTGAGGTCAGGAGTTCGAGACCAGCCTGGCCAACATGGTAAAACCCTGCCTCTATTAAAAATACGAAATTAGCCAGGCATGGTGGTGGGCACCTGTAATCCCAGCTACTTGGAAGGCTGAGGCAGGAGAATTGCTTGAACCCAGGAGGCAGAGGCTGCAGTGAGCCGAGATGGCGCCACTGTACTCCAGCCTGGGTGACCAAAAAAAAAAAAAAAAAAAAAAACAGATAAGAAAATCAAGACATACAAATCAGGATACCTACAAAACCAGTCTGTGGCACAGCCAGAATTTGAACCAAGGTATTCTAGCTGTCGACACTGATTAAGACACTCAATTACATCAAATGAAGTTAGAGGCCTCAGCACCGAAATAAACCTATGGTCAAAAACCACTTACCCTAGACCAGGTGCGGTGGCTCATGCCTGTAATCCCAGCACTTTGGGAGGCCGAGGCAGCCAGATCACTTGAAGTCAGGAGTTCAAGAGCAGCCTGGCCAACATGGTGAAACCCCGACTCTCCTAAAAATACAAAAATTAGCCGAGCGTGGTGGTGCGCACCTGTAATCCCAGCTACTTGGAAAGCTGAGGCAAGAGACTCACTTGAACTCAGGAGGCGGAGGTTGCAGTGAGCCGAGATCACACGACCGCACTCCAGCTCACCCTCCCGGTTTCTCTACAAATCAGTCTCTTCTTTTTTTTTTTTTTTTTTTAGACAGAGTCTCACTCTGTCACCCAGGCTAGAGCACAATGGCACGACCTCAGCTCATTGCTACCTCTGCCTCCCGGGTTCAAGCAATTCTTCTGCCTAAACCTCCCGAGTAGCTGGAATTACAGGCGCCCGCCATCACGCCTGGCAAATATTTTTCTGTATTTTTGTAGAGATGGCGTTTCACCATGTTGGCCAAGCTGGTCTTGAACTCCTGACAACAGGTGATCTGCCCGCCTTGGCCTCCCAAAGTGCTGGGATTACAGGCATGAACCACTGCGCCCAGCCCAGTCTCTCTAAGTACATGTGGGTCCCGCCTCCGTCCTATCACAGATACAAGCAATCATCCATCAGCAAACTGCAAAAAGCGGAATCCACACACACCCCGGTTTTCCAGCAGGGCAGGTTCTGCCTTCATGAGCTACTGCTGTTTGCTGTCGATACAACCCAGGTTACAGTGGAGTCAGAGAGCTTCAGACCATGTAACCCAACCCACCCACGCCCAGAGGCAGAGCAAGGTGTGTCCATTCCTATAGTGACCTGTACTTCACACCTCAGACTCTCAGAGGCCAGTCACTGTTAGCTAACTCATTGCAGTCCTTCACTACAAAATCGAAAAATAACAGAATCATCCTGCCAAGGAGCCTTCCCCAGGAAACTGACTTTCACTCAGATGCAGCTTTAGCTGAGGACCAAATGATGACCCCTTCCTCACATCAGGAGGAAACAGTGCGTATGCCTGCGCACACACACACGCGCAGACACACACACATCTATATCTTCATCCAACCAAACAGTATCGATCATCTCCCAAGTGCTCCGGTGCATACAAAGATGTATGCACTGTCCGTGAATGTTCACAGCAACACTGCAACAGCAGAAAAGTGGAAACAACCCAAGTGCCCAACAGAAAACCAAAAAGTGGTCCATCCACACAACAGCACCTCATCCATCCACACACCAGACCTCACCCATCCACACACCAGCATCTCACCCATCCACACACCAGACCTCATCCATCCACACACCAGCACCTCATCCATCCACACACCAGCACCTCACCCATCCACACACCAGCACCTCATCCACACACCAGCACCTCATCCATCCATACACCAGCACCTCATCCATCCACACCAGCACCTCATCCATCCACACACCAGCACCTCATCCACACACCAGCACCTCATCCATCCACACACCGGCACCTCATCCACACACCAGCACCTCATCCACACACCAGCACCTCATCCATCCACACACCAGCACCTCATCCATCCACACACCAGCACCTCATCCATCCACACACCAGCACCTCATCCATCCACACACCAGCACCTCATCCATCCACACACCAGCACCTCATCCATCCACACACCAGCACCTCATCCATCCACACACCAGCACCTCATCCACACACCAGCACCTCATCCACCCACACACCAGTACCTCATCCATCCACACACCAGCACCTCATCTGGCCATGGGAGTGAAGCGCTGATACTCGCAACAGCAGGACACGTCCTGACGGCACCACGCGGAAAGAAGACACGTCCTGACAGCACCACGCGGAAAGAAGACATGTCCTGACGGCACCACGCGGAAAGAAGAGCCCGTCACAGGGCCCACGTGCTTTGATTCCGCTTTTATGAAATACCCAGAATAGGCAGATCCACAGACACAGACAGCAGGGACCGGGGATGGTGGGGTGACTGCTAGAAAAGATGAGTTTTCTTTTTGGGGGATGAAAATGCACTAACTTTAGATCATGGTGCTGGTTGCGCAATTCTGTGAATATGCTAAAAACCACTGAATTACACATTTTAAAGGGTGATTTGATGGTATATGAATCACATCTCAGAGAAAGCTGTTACGAAACACCTATCGGGCGGGGTCCTGAAGTGGCCTGGCCTCCATCTGTGGTTTGTGAGTCACAGATGATCCCTCAGAAGGCACTGGCCCAGAAACCAATGGAGGGAGACGAATCTCCCCCAACCCCCTGCACCTCCTCCAGGGGACAGGAAGAGAAGGTGGCAAGTGCCTGGAGAAACGCTGGCTGTCACGTGTGGCAGGCCGACCTAACCAAACTCTGAATATTCAAAGCCGGCAAGCTCAGTGGGCAGGGCAGGCCCACCGTGACTGAGGAGGGAAACAAGAGAGCTCCAGCGCTCCCACCCAACACGTGTGCATCCCGAGGGGACTGCCGGCTCCTGCTCTGCTCCCTATCCCAGAGGCCCCTGCTCTGCTCCCTATCCCAGAGGCCCCAGGCTGAGCAGCAACGGGAGATTGACAGGTTGGGGGGGCGGGGAGAGGGGAAACCCTACTTTGGGGGATTCCCAGGAGCAGCCGCCTCCCCTCCTGCTCCAGAGCCTAATGCTGGGAGGATCCAGGCCGGACTGGGCAGCAGGGCCTCTCTCCCTCCCAGCCCAGCGGGGGGTGGCTCCCGCCTTCCTGGGAGCTGCCTGCACCCCCAGCTGTGACCCATCTCTACCAGGACACACCTTCGTCAAAGGAAAATGCCCTGCAAACACCAGCTGCTGGTGTTTTTAGTGTTTCACAGTTTCCAATCACTCTTGCCAATAACCGCAGACAGACTTTCAGTCACCAGCATCTGTTTACATGGGAGGGAAAAGGGGAGTCTTACAACCCCCTCCTCTTCCCAGCCCTTCCCACGCCCTCCATGATTAACACCACTGCCCTGAGCACAGCTCCTGCTGTTGCATCTAACTCCTTTCAAACTCACATGAGCGCACACACATTTAAAACAAACACACAGAAACAAAAATAAGAAACAGTACAGAGATCTATGCTGCAAAGTCGGAACAGGGCAGCTTTGCGGCCAACTCCCACTCAAGGAACAGACTGAAGAGATCTCAAAACAGCAGCTAGCGCTGGCCACACGCAGCCCTCCAACGAGGCAGGAATGCTCCCGCACCTGAGTTTTGGTCTTGACGTCAGCATTGCCATTTTCCCCCTCATTTCCAAACCATTATGACATCAAGCATATGTGTCTGTTGCTAGAATGGAGAAGATGAGAGACTGTTACAAAGTATCCACTTATCATCCAATGTGCTACAAAAACACCCACCAGCCAACCAACCAACACACAGCAGAAGGCAGCCAGCCAGTGCTGGCCTGGACAGAGGCCCAGGCGCCCTGCTGCTTGCCAGTTGGAGGTCCATGGCCTGTTAGGAATCAGGCCGCACAGCAGGAGGTGAGGAGGGCCAGCAGGCATCAAAGGCTGAGCCCCACCTCCTGTCAAACCAGCAGCAGCATTAGACTCTCACAGGAGCGCGAACCCTATTGTGAGCTGCACACACCACAGATCCAGGTTGTGGAATCTAGGTTGTGAGCTCTGTAGGAGAATCTAATGCTTGATGATCTAAGGTGGAACCGTTTCATCCTGAAACCGTCACCCCTCCCCACCAGCAGTGGAAAAATTGTCTTCTGTGAAACCAGTCCCTGGTGCCGAAAAGGTTGGGGACCATTACTATACATTAACCCAACTCAAATCAGATTATCAGCATCCGAAAATATGCATCGCTGTTAAAAATGACCAGATAACAGGAGGGACTCTATTCTGCCTTCCTACAAGAAAACCCTGAAAAGCCAAGGAAGACACTGACTACTCCAGATACTGAATCCAGACTCCGTGCGCCTCTACCAATATTTAATTCCCCCCAACTTCACACCCTCAGCTAAAAAACCAACTCCCCCACAGAAGTAAAAAATATTCACTAAAAAACGAATGCGCAGTGCAGGGCTGCGTCACGGTAGCAACGTCTATTCCATTTCCTGATGAGCTCTTCCTGGACTTCTCAAAAGACATAAGCCCATCCCACGGGGATTTCCACAGGGATTCCCACGTGCTCTGCACGAGGCCTGCCACAGCAATCTTCCCCAGAAAGGGCAAAAACCGTCTTCGCTGTGGCTGAATCTCCTGACGTTTCCTTTTAGATCAATTTAAAAAAAAAAAATGACAGAGGAAAAACAGCTAGAGTAGTCCTCTCTCAGCAGCGGCCACATAGTGTGTGAACCCCCGAGCCCAATTACGGGCAGCGGCAGCACTGCACCAGGATGCCACATACCACAGCCCAGCCCATGAAATCAACAGGCCGCCTGCGCCCTTCAGTCCCCTGTACCATCCCCAGCTACACTAGCCCATGACAATCTGGCCACATAGCACTCAGAGCCTGACCTGCCAAACCACCATTAAGAGAATGCTTTCATTCTGCAATCATTAGTAATTTACAAAAGCAAAACCTACACTACTTTCATTGTTAAGGATCTAAGAGGTATTTTACATGAATATTCTTACTTCTTTTAAGCAGCAGCTAAAAAACTTCACATCAGTTGAACAGTATTCAAAATAAGCATGCCTTCCACCAGTCACAGAGGCTGATGGATCAGATCATAACTGGACCCCGTCTGTGGCCCAGAGCCGTCAGGATCGGGTAAAACACAGATTCCTCAACCCCACATCAAACCTGCTCTGAATGAGACTGATCCGGAGTGGGAGGGCAGGAAGGAGCATTCTCCTGGGCTCCCTAGGGGCTACGTGGAGTACGAAGATTTGAGAACCACTACTCAAGATCCTCTTTGCTAGCGGGCAGCTCTGCTGGCCACTGTGCCAGGAAAACCCCCCACTGTTCTCTAAGTTCAGAATCAAAACACGGCCCCTCCAGATGAGTTGCCCATAACGCCTTCCTATCAGGGCAGGCAAGAGTCATTCTGCAAGGCGCCGCAGCTGTAGTCCAGTGTCTGCCACAGTTATGAAGTGAGGATGAGCACGGAGAACACTTGAGGAAAACTGTGAAACAGGAGCACCTGCACAGGCATCACGCCAAGAGTCAGCCCTCCACACGCCAGCACTGGCACTAACTGGAGGCTTTTGGGAGAACCATTAGACATGAGGTCAAAGACTTTATAAATGTATATGCCTTGCATTCTGATGTTTTGTTAAGTCACAGGGCCTCACTTGTGGCCCCGGTTGCAGTACAGTGATGTAATCACAGCTCACTGCCACCTTGAACTCCTGAGCTCAAGTGATCCTCCCACCCCAGCCTCCCAAGTAGCTGGGATTACACACACACCAGCACACCTAACTAACTTCTTTAGAGATGGGGTCTTACTATGTTGTCCAGGCTGGTCTCAAACTCCCGGGCTCAAGTGATGCTCCCACCTCTGTTTCCTAAAGTGCTGGGATTACAGGCATGAGCCACTGCACCCGGCCTGGACTCTACAATTCTACTTCAGGCCATTTTAAACTTGACTGAACGTTAAAAAAAATAAACCTGGCCAGGTGCAGTGGCTCACGCCTGTAATCCCAGCACTTTGGGAGGCCGAGGCAGGTGGATCACGAGGCAGGAGATCGAGACCATCCTAGCTAACACGGTGAAACCCCGTCTTTACTAAAAATACAAAAAATTAGCCGGGCGTGGTGGCGGGCGCCTGTAGTCCCAGCTACTCGGGAGGCTGAGGCAGGAGAATGGCGTGAAACCAGGAGGCGGAGCTTGCAGTGAGCCGAGATCAAACCACTGCACTCCAGCCTGGGCGACAGAGCGAGACTCCATCTCAAAAAAATGAATAAATAAAAATGAAAAAAATGAATAAATAAACCTAACTTCCCAGGGTGTTTAGAGGTCAGAATTTGACACTCTTACCATCATAGCCCAGGTTTAAATTCTTAAATAAATAAAAAACTAAATGGAGAAATACACGATGCTCCCAGCGGCGAGGCCAGAGGGGTATGATGGGGTCACTGCCTAAATGCGATTCATCAGCAAACGCAATCCAGTCAAAATCCTTCTGGACTTTTAAAATTAGAATTTGAGGGCCAGGCATGGTAGCTCATGCCTGTAATCCCAGCAATCTGGGAGGCTGAGGCGGACGGATCACTTGAGGTCAGGAGTTCAAGACCAGCCTGCCCAACACAGTGAAACCCTGTCTCTACTAAAAATACAAAAACTAAGGCCAGGTACAGTGGCTCATGCCTGTAATCCCAGCACTTTGTGAGACCGAGGCGGGGGGATCACCTGAGGTCGGGAGTTCAAGACCAGCCTGACCAACGTGAAGAAACCCCATCTCTACTAAAAATACAAAATTAGCCGGGCATGGTGGCGGGCATCTGTAATCCCTGCTATTCGGGAGGCTGAGGCAAGAGAATTGCTTCAACCTGTGAAGTGGAGGTTGCAGTGAGCCGAGATCCTGCCACTGCACTCCAGCCTGGGCGACGAGAATGAGACTCCATCTCAAAAAAAATAAAAAAAATAAAAAATAAAAATTAGCCAGTCATGATGGCAGCCACCTGTAATCCCAGCTACTTGGGACACTGAGGCACAAGAATGGCTTGAACCGGCAAGTTGGAGGTTGTAGTGAGCCAAGATTGTGCCACTACACTCCAGCCTGGGCAACAGAGCTAGACTGTCTCGGAAAAAAAAAAAAATAGAACTTGAAAAACTGATGGTAAAGCTCATGAAAACAAAATACATGAAAAAAGCAAAGACTTTAAGTAAATGAGAAAAATCCTCCAACCTATCAAAATATATCATAAAACTACAGTAATTAATTAAAATGGCATAAAAAATGATACCAGGAAAAGATCAATGAATCAGAAGAAACCTCAGAAACAACACAGACCTTCTCCTGTGCACCCACAGTGTGCACGCACCAGGTTCTCTGGATTACTGCGACAGCGCACACACTTGCAAGTGCACACACACGAGCACACACGCATGCACAGACATGCTCAATCACACAGGTGCACACATGCATGCACAATCACGCGTGCACAAGTGCACACACGCGTGCACAATCACATGCACGAGCGCAACGCAAGCACAATCACACATGCACAAGCGTGTGCACACGCATGCACAATCACACACGCACACATACAATCACATGCACACACATCCAGGTGTCCACACACATGCAGGTGTGTGCGCACACGGGCAGACATGTGCACACACGCATGCACACACAGTCACACACATGCATACACATACAGGCAGAGGCACATGCACTCACATATGCTCACACGTGCACACACGCAATCATCTGCACACATGCGCAGGTGCACACACGTGTACACATGCAGGCTTTTTTCCAAGCATATGTTGTTCTGCATCCTGTTTTTTGTATATATTTTTGTGCGAAATAAGAGGAAGCATTTCTTTCGGGTATAATCCTTAAACTTGGGGGTCAGGGGACACGCACATTTAAAATTCCAATGAACAGGTGCCACCCACTGAGCGGTGGGGGCATGTTCTCTCTACCCTCACCCTACACCCATATTGCCCAGCACTGCTCTCGCAGCACCCGCCCTGGGGCCCGCCATGTGGTGCCCTCTGCCCCACCTTCTACTTTTGCAGCACCCGCCCCGGGGCCACCTCCTGGTGCCTCTGCCCTGCCCATACTGCCCAGCACTGCTCTCGCAGCACCCGCCCCGGGGCCCACCCCGTGGTGCCTCTGCCCCACCTTCTGCTCTGCTGCAGAGGGTACCACCTTCCAGAACGTGAGCTCTGCCTGATGCTGCAGGTACCTTCTCCCACCAGTCACCATTTTTAACTTTCCCTGTGGCATCATTTTCCACACAAAGACCTTCCTGTTTTATATGGGCAGATCCATCCACCTCTTCTGGCTTCTGCTGAATGTCTTGCTCAGAAAACCTTAGCTAAGATGTGCTTGGAGCTGGTACACAACAGACTGCAGTCAACTGTCACCGCAAGAGAAGCGTTCACTCACATTGAAGGTCTTCAAGACGACATTGGGGCACGGTGGGAGAGGGCAGGCTGAGGCCATGGGGACAGTCAAGGCGCCTGGTGTTTATGAGGGCAAGGGCTCAGCACCCCGAGCTGACTACAAGGTGGGAGAGAACGCAGAAAGGGACACAGACATCAGCTGTCAAACAACATCTCCTGCAGACCATTTGTTACTGCTGTGCGTCTCGTCAGGGTCTTAACAACTGAATGAGGCTCAACATTAGGCATCTCCCAATCACAAATACATTAAGCAGCAGTAACCGAATCCTGCTGAGCAGTAGAAATACAGAAATTAAGCAGCTCAGCCTGGCACAGTGGCTCACACCTATAATCCCAGCTACTCAGGAGGCTGAAGTGGGAGAATCTCTTGAGGCCAAGAGTTCAAGACCAACTTGGGCAACATAACAAGACACCATCTCTAAAAAAAGAAAAAAAAAATTTAATTAGCCAGGCATGGTGGTGCACGCCTGTAAACCTGGCTACTAGGGGGGCTGAGGCAGGAAGACCACTTGAGCCCAGGAGTTTGAGGCTGTAGTAAGGTGTGATCACACCACTGTATTCCAGCCTGCGCAACAGAGTAAGACTTTGTCTCTTGAAGAAGGAAGAAAGAAAGGAAGGAGAAAGAGAGAGAGAGAGAGAGGAGAGACAGGAGAGAAAGACAAGACCAGAAAGAGAGAGAGAGAGAGAGAAAGATTAAGGGCACCCTCAATTTCCTGACCTCCAAATCTGTACTCAGAACAGGCTGCGTCTCCTTATCAGACGCACACTCCACACGACCCTCCAGGACCAAGGGCGACCTGTGGACCCATTAGTCACACCCTGGCTGCCAAGGCAAACGTCTCAAAGCAATGCTCTGCGAGGCATCTCTGTTCATCCCCCGCACAGGTCTCCCTTGCTAATGGTTACTCAGGCCAAGGAGAACCAGGAATTATCACCAGAGACAGATGCCTCCACAAAGGGTGATTCTGGCAAAAAGAAGAGAGTGAGGCACATAATGACCCTGTTCCTGCCCCACTACTCCCTCTAGAGACTGAAACTGGGGGCTAAGAATCACAACTACATTGTATGTTTGCAGGATCACTATAAAAAAAAGTCTAATAGCTTCTACAATATACCTTTAAAACAAGTCTCCTGTTTTAATTACCATTAGCAAGCACTTGAGGAATGAGGTGTCTGTTTATCAGACAATCCTGACCCAGGGCAGCTGCCACGGATGTCCCGCGTATGACCGAGCCCACAGTGTGGGATGCAGCTGGAGCTGCACATGAGGTAGGGGCTGCCACCCGCAGCTGCCGGCCCAAGGGAGGGGCCAGGGCCACTCCCAAAGTGACCAGGTACCCACAGTGCACCCCTATTCCCTTGGAACAGATACCCATGATCCGAGTGACAGAACCAGCAAAGCCTGAAGGCCACGAGAGAGCCCTCATGTCACAGACGCTCAGAGTCACCACAGAGGCACCCACAGAGGCGCCGCAGCCAACACCAGCCTGGCGGGACCTGCTGGGTTGGGTGCTGGGTTAGACGCATTCTATCACAGAGACTTGACTCTCCTCACCTGTCAATTATGAACAAGAGATACCAAAGCTGATAAAATGCTATTAAAAAATCAATCGATTTGCCAAAGATAAACAAGCGAATCAGTAACAAGTGGGCTCCAAAAGGAATAAAGCAAAAGGACAACTGCGTGCTGAGTGGAAATACGTGAGCTTCAAGATACACACAAAGAAATCTATTTTTAGCATGAAAGTAATTTCCCAACTGCTGTGCCTACTAAAATTATGAACCTTTCTCAAAACAAGCACGAGAAAGGGGACGGAAAAGCCTGGGAACACAGTAACCAGCCGCATACCACAGCACCTTCCAGGTCCCACTGTAAGGCTATGGTCATGCCCTCCCCTTCAGCAGGTGGGCCCAGCGCAGGGAATCTGTCTGCACTCTCCCCACCCACAGCAGACTCTTCATTTGACTGGTTAACATTCCCGGCCCACAGCCAGCAAGAGCAGTGGGGCCAGCAAAACAGGCCTCAACACCCTGACAAGGCTCACTGCAACATAACGGGGACCAAACTCCAGGAAACACCCCGAAGTGGCTCATTGTGACATAACCAAGCCCGGGCTCCAGGGAGCGCCGCTGCCCTCTGGCTGAAGCCCTGGGATGTGGAGAAGGCCTACGTGCAGCGGCCTCTCTCCCAGGAGCAAGGGCACTTCCGCTCTGCTGCTTTAATGGCAGAGAGATGGTGTGTGTAATGGTGGGTCACAGCCGCAGCAATCGAGCCAGGCCACACATAGAAGGATGCTAACAACTCTACTTCAGTCTGTCATTCAACTAGATTTCTTCTCCTAAATAATTTATATGCAAACATGCCATCTGGCTCTCTACACGGAGAGACAGACATGCAGCTCTTGACTAATGGGAGACACCTGTGCGTGGTAAACATGCATCATAAACCCCATCAGTGACATTCCCGACAGAGGTGGAAATCAAGAGGCTGAGCGGGGTTCACTGAAGAGAAATGTCAACATCCTTCCTGTCTCATACCAGCTCCACGGTTTCTACACCAACTCGACACAGAAAGAGCGTGCCTTTTAGTCAATGACACATAGCTATGGGGCTCCCCTTCCAGCAAGCTGGGCACCCAGAGCTGCCTCCAAGGCAGGAGACCACAGGAGAAGAGCTGCAACACAGGCAGCGAGAGGCTGGCGGCCAACAACAAGAGGAATCTGGAGAACAACGCCAGGCAGGTGGCACCCCCCACACCTGGCCCAGGCTTCTGTATGAAGGGTCCAGAGAAAACATGGTCTCCCAGGACCCAGTGAGGCTGGACTCCAGGACTGCGACCCAGGTTCCTCTGAAGCCTGGTATTCTGAGGTCTGCTCCCAGCACTCGGGCTCAGCACACAAGCACAGAAGAGCCACGCCCGGAGCTCAGCTTCTCCACTGGCTTCTTACTTGACTTGTTCCCAGGTCTTGGTGGCCAAATGCAGGACCCAGAGATCCTTGTAGTGGTAGAACTGCTCTCCGTTCGGAGAGGCAAACTCCCCTCCAAAGACCCACAGCTGTCCGCCACCTTGAGGCACCACCACCGCCTGTGAAAGGAAAGGTGACACGTCAGGGCACAGCCACACAGCAGAAGGGCCAGTGTCATGGGTGACTGGCAGTGGTGAGCGCTTCAGTACTATCTCGGCTGCCCCACAACATGACCAGCCCCACACTTAGCCACTGTCCTCTCCTGCCTCTGAGGGGAGAATTCCAGAGAAACACCCTCGTAGGAAAGCACGTCCTCAGTCAAGAGTCTAATAAACTTTCATGTATCCCTAGGTTGCAAAATAAACATCCATTTAAATGTAGACAATGCCATATCCCATTAAAGTGGACACAGCTAGTTACCTCAAACATTAACAATGGTGTGGCGCAACCTAGCAGTGTTTTCCTTTATTAATATCTATGACAAAGCTGTCTGCCTGCTCCCGTTAATGCCTTTCCTTGCCATTATGTGCCAACTAAATTAGCCTCACAAGTACAATGTGCACGTAAAAGGGAGTGTTTATGGGCCAGGCACGGTGGCTCACACCTGTCATCCCAGCACTTTGGGAGGCCAACGCAGACAGATCACAAGGTCAAGAGATAGAGACCATCCTGGACAACACGGTGAAACCCCATCTCTACTAAAAATACAAAAATTAGCCGGGCATGGTGGCATGCACCTGTAGTCCCAGCTGCTTGAGAGGCTAAGGCAGAAGAATCGCTTGAACCCAGAAGGTGGAGGGTGCAGTGAGCCCAGACTGTGCCATTGCACTCCAGCCTGGACGACAGAGCGAGACTCCATCTCAAAAAAAAAAAAAAAAAGGAAGTGTTTATGTTTTTTCCTTTTAGAGACCGGGTCTTGCTCTATCGCCCAGGCTGGAGGAGGGCGGTGGCGCAATCATCACTCACTGCAGCCTCAACCTCATGGTTTCAAGTGACCCTCCCACTTCAGCCTCCTGAGTAGCTGGGACAACAGGCATGTGAGATCATGCCCAGCTGTTTAATTTTTTGTAGCAACGGGGTCTATGTTGTCCAGGCTGGTCTCAAACTCCTGGCTTTAGCCAATTCTCCCGCCTCGGCCTCCCAAAGCACACTGGGATTACACACACGAGCCACGGCACCCAGCCCTACGTGACATTATGAATGATTAATAAAGACTTCAGCACCACAGTAAAGGTGAAGGAGCGCAGCGGGAGTGATGCCCTCTGGGCCACACACGGCAAGGCACTCCAACAGCAGGGGACGCCAAGGAGAAAGCAGACCACCAATCAAAAACAACAGCATCCCTGATGGGTTATCAGACACCACCGGCTACTCCACATGAGGCCCTCCGTGGCCCACTCCCTCTCAAGGCCCCAAGAACTGCGGGTGGCAGAGTCTTTAGGGGATGGCACACATCCACCTGTGGAAAGAGCTGCTTGGACAGACGGCTGGGCTGCAAGCAGTGGCGGAAACCACCAAGCTCCACGGGGTCTTTCCTCCAAACCTGCAAATTAAGCAGCAGCTGGGGTCCAGGATGAGAAAAGCACGCTCCTAAGCAGTCTATGTTAGCAACCACGCTGGAGGGGGACTCTCAGTGCTGCATCTCCACAGGTGAGAGCCGCCCACCCTGCCCAGGGTCACGCAGCCCAGCTTCGCGTGACTGTAACGCACCTGGTGGCATAATTAAGAGAGAAAAAGCGACCTGAGCAACCCAGCAGCAGGTGAAGCCCCATTTCCCAGCTCAGCCGTGGTCATTTCAGAGTTGGTTCTTTCATTAAAGCCTGTTGTTTTATTTCCTCTCGTTTCAAGGTAAGAGGACCTAGCAGGACGAAGAATGGTTCCACACAGGGCGCAGAGAGGGCTGGTAAATGAGAGTGCCAACCCGTCTAAGGTCAAGTGCGCCCCGGGTGGGGCAGACAGTGGTCCTCAGCAGGCTCCCTCCCGGCACCTCTGAGTCGGTGCTCCGCCCACCCGCACTTAGAAATGGCCACAGTGCCGCCCCTCTGCACCGATGTGGTTCCTTCCTGGGCCAGACGGCGGGTGCAGGTGGTGGCAGCACACAGGGGGTGGCGTGTCCCTCTCCACCCCACCCACTTCCAGTTGTTCTTTGCATCTGTCATCTCAGCACAGATGACTCACCTGTAAAGGGACAGGCCAGGTTTCCTATCATTCTAAAAGCCCAGTAGTTCCATAGGGAGAAACTGACCAATTTACACTTTACAGCAGACATGACGACTGGCTCAAGGTTGAAACCTAACAAATGTTTTGAGTCTAGAGGAAGTTAGGTGGCACAACCATGCCACACAGTAAATAGAGTTTTAAAATATCGTCTCATGGAAGACTATTCAATGCCACAGAATAATCCTACAATAATACATCAACGGTAAAAAACACTATAGAAAGAACACATACATGCACGCTCCAGTTAGTGTGAAATAGATGCATAGAAATATGAACTGGCTGGGCGTGGTGGCTCATGCCTCTAATTCCAGTGCTTTGGGAGGCCGAGGGAGGCAGATCATGAGGTCAGGAGTTCGAGACCAGCCTGACCAACATGGTGAAACCCTGTCTCTACTGAAAACATAAAAATTAGCCAGACGTGGTGGCACACGCCTATAATCCCAGCTACTCGGGAGGCTGAGGCAGGAGAATCGCTTGAGCCCGGGAGGCAGAGGTTGCAGTGAGCTGAGATCGCACCACTGCACTCCAGCCTGGGCAATAGAGTAAGACTTCATCTCAAAAAAAAAAAAAAAAAAAAATTATATATATATATATGAACTTTATGTGCAGAGAAAACATGCAGAAAATACAAATTCAGTTTAGGGAGAATGGACAATGGACTTGCCTTTTAATTCTTTTCATTTTTTTCAGAATGAATATTTACAACTTACATAATCAGTCCCTAAAGCCATTCCTGGCCAGGTGCAGTGGCTCATGCCTATAACCCCAACACTGTGGGAGGCTGATGTGGGAGGACTGCTTGAGCCCAGTACTTTGACACCAGCCTTCGCAACAAGCAAGACCCTATTTCTAAAATATAAAAAATAAAGCCATTCTTAAAAAATGAAGTTGGCCGGACACAGTGGCTCACGCCTGTAATCCCAGCACTTTGGGAGGCCGAGGCGGGCGGATCACGAGGCCAGGAGATCAAGACTATCCTGGCTAACATGGTGAAACCCCATCTCTACTAAAAATATTTTTAAAATTAGCCAGGCATGGTGGCGGGTGCCTATAGTCCCAGCTACTTGGGAGGCTGAGGCAGGAGAATGGCACGAGCCCGGGAGGTGGAGGTTGCAGTGAGCCGAGATCGTGCCACTGCACTCCAGCCTGGGCAACAGAGTGAGACTTTGTCTCAAAAAAAAAAAAAAAAAAAAAAAAAAGAAGTCAAATGGCCAGGCACAGTGGCTCTCACACCTGTAATCCCAGCTCTCAGTGTCTCAGGGAAGCAGAGGAGGGAGGATCGTTTGAGCCCAGGAGTTCAACACCTGCCTGGGCAATATAGCGAGACTCGTTCTCCACAAAAAAAGAAAAAGAAAAAAATGAAGTCAAACTCCAGGAAAAAGAGTGTAATCCACAGCATTGTTTTTTTTTTTTTGGAGGCAGAGTCTCGCTCTGTCACCAGGCTGGAGTGCAGTGGCATGATCTCGGCTCACTGCAACCTCCAACTCCCCTGGTTCAAGCGATTCTCCTGCCTCAGCCTCCTGAGTAGCTGGGATTACAGGCACGCGCCACAATGCCCAGCTAATTTTTGTATTTTTAGTAGAGACGGGGTTTCACCGTGTTGGCCAGGATGGTCTCGATCTCCTGACCTCGTGATTCGCCCCCCGTCGGCCTCCCAAAGTGCTGGGATTACAGGCGTAAGCCACCATGCCCAGCCCACAGCACTGTTTTAACATCCTTTCCTCCATCTTAGTTACAATCCCAGGCCCGACCCAGTCCAACCCAGAGGACCACACAAAGGCAGCAGCCTAAGAGTTTCGTATAGCCTACACCCCAAAGATAATGAACACCAGGGAAAAAAATAAATATGACTCAAGGGAAGATTAAAACTATGAAGACCCACAGATAAAACTTCTACTCCTGCCCACGATGGAGCAACCTGTACCACATTAGCTCCCCACCATCAACAAGGAAAAAACCAGACGAAATCTAGGAAGCAACAACCTCCAGACAACAGAAACTGGGAAGTGCAGGACTGCGAACCTGAGAGCCAGGAAACACGCCACGCAGCCCTGACCCATGACTCCGGCCCCTGCAGGCAGCTTCTTCCCTGGTGCAGGGACAAGGGGCACAGGCAGGGCAGGTGGTCTTGCGTAGCTGAGGAGACAAGGACTGGAGTTCAGGGACGTGGAGGCAGCTAAAAGTGGCAGGGCAGAGCACTGGAGAGAGGAAGCTGTGGGAGAAAGAGCCCTGGAAATCTGCACGGGGGCGTCCCCTGGAGTCTCTGTACACTAAGCTGCACCCTGGGAGGGTGAGACCAAGGAAATCTGCACGGGGGCGTCCCCTGGAGTCTTTGTACACTAAGCCGCACCCTGGGAGGGTGAGACCAAGGAACCACCACTGTGAAGACAAAAGCATCTTCTGATGCTGAGAACTATCTGAGCTTACACAGGGCTTGGAAACAGGCAAGTTCCAACCAGACGAGGTGAAAAGATGTCACTGACCGCACAGGTCACTCACTAGAGACTGCAGAAAGGCCACCACTGAGGGCTAAACTAGCCCTAGAGTGAGTGTCAAAAGGATCAAGATGATCTGCAAGGAACTGAATCACCTCAGGACAAAATGCAACACTGTTTGATAGGTGAAAAAATCCAGACACTCAGGCTGAGAACAGTGGTTCATGCCTGTAATTTCAGCACTTTGGGAGGCCGAGGTGGGTGGATCACTTGAGGTCAGGAGTTCGAGACCAGCCTGGCCAACATGGTGAAACCCTGTCTCTACTGAAAATACAAAAAACTAACTAGACGTGGTGGCACACGCCAGTAATCCCAGCTACTTGGGAGGCTAAGGCAGGAGAATCTCTTGAACTCAGGAAGCAGAGGTTGCAGTGAGCCAAGATCGCACCATTGCACTCCAGCCTGGGCAACAAGAGCAAGAGTCCATCTCAAGGAGGAAAAAAAAAAAAATTAGCCAAGCGTGGTGGCAGGTGCCTGTAATCCCAGCTACTCAGTGGGCTGAAGCAAGAGAATCACTTGAACCCGGGAGGCAGAGGTTGTAGTGAGCCGAGATCACACCATCGTACTCTAGCCTAGGTGACAGAGCAAGACTCCATCTAAAAAAAAAAAAAGTAGCCGGACATGGTGGCATGTGCCTGTAATCCCAGCTACTGGGGAGGCTGAGGCAGGAGAATCCCTTGAACCCAGGAGGCGGAGGTAGCAGTGAGCTGATATAATGCCACTGCACTCCAGGCTGGGAGACAGAGCGAGACTCCCTCTCAAAAAAATAAAATAAAGATTCAAATGTAGAAGGCACCTTAGCTGCCTAATACAATCCCAGTCAGGTGTGGTGACGGGTGCCTGTAATCCCAATTACTCAGGAGGCTGGGGCAGGAGAATCGCTTGAACCTGGGAGGCAGAGGTTGCAGTGAGCCGAAAACACGCCATTGCACTCCAGCCTAGGTGACAGAGCGAGACTCCATCTCAACAACAACAACAAATCCAAGCATATACAAATCTGATTTTTAAACCAGCCCAAATGCCTGCAAGCCTGCATCTGCACAGGATGTTCACACAGCTCAGGCAGGCAGGTCCTCCTCACCAAACCAACTTCATTAGCAGGTGAGTTCTAAGCACATAATCAGCAAAGAGGGAAGGAAATATTGCAGAGGAATGCATGAATCATGCTGTGGTCACCCGATGTGATGATCCTTCTCTGCACTGGAGAGGCGGACACTCATTCAAATTTTCTGTGCGAGTCCAACTGTAACAGAGTTGAACAATGGACAAGGACAGAGTTCCCATCCTTACGGAGCTTACAGAACGTCTAACTCCGGAAGCCCCTTCCCTGACAGCAGAGGGACAGCTGACACTGCTCTCCTGGGTAGGAAAGGAGCTAACCACGTGCTAAGTCAGTGCCACTTCTCTGTGATCCCGTTACAGCTCGTTTCCGCTAATACAACTGTTTTCCTTCCACCACGCACACCTTTCCTGAACATCCAGTTCTCCTGTCTTCACCATCTAGTCCAGATCGTGGGCCTAAGGGGAGTGAGCATTCTGCCGGTGGCTCGGACATGCCAGGAATGACAGCAGGTATTTTACATGGAATATTTCATATGATCCTCACGTCACCTGGGGAGCAGGCGTTCACCTCCCCGTCTCACAGTGAAGAAGCCGAGTAGGGAATCCAAGTGAGCAAACAGCAGAACCAGGCGATCTACAGGGCCCAGCCCCTCCGCACCAGCTGCCCTCACCTATCAACTCTCCATGTGTCTACCGGACTCTCACATGGGAAGAGGGAGGGCGGCTGAGAGTCAGTGCTGACATTACCTGGTGAGCACAGCGCCTCGGAGGTGGACTGGGGATGTCAACTTTGGTCCAGGTGTCCTTTCTGATATTGTAGACATAGAGCTCGTTATACAAAAAAGTCTACAGGAAGGAAGAATGTCGGTGTCACAAATGATATGCTTCCAAGAAGTGGTGAGAACAATCTTAATCATGACAATTCCCTGGGAAACTGACATGCTAAAGGAATGTAAACCACACCAGCGCAGGGAGGCCATGGGCTGGGTCCCCGGGGCCCTTGGGGATGACAACACAATGAAAATGACCGAACGCCCACCAGGCCCATCAATCTGGAAGGTACTGAAAGCCCTCGTTGTTATTAGGACTGGTCATTCTCCTAAACTCAAGCCTAGTTTTCTTGTTTTTGTTTTGTTTGAGATGGAGTCTTGCTGTTGCCCAGAATGGAGCGCAATGGCGCAATCTTTGCTCACTGCAACCTCCGCCTCCCAGGTTCAAGCGATTTTCTGCCTCAGCCTCCAAGCAGCTGGGACTACAGGCACCCGCCACCATGCCCAGCTAATTTTTGTACCGTTAGCAGAGACTGGGTTTCACCACATTGGCCAGACTGGTCTCAAATTCCTGACCTCAGGTGATCTGCCCACCTCGGCCTCCCAAAGTGCTGGGATTACGGGCATGAGCCACCGTACCCAATCAAGCCTAGTTTCTAAATGCACGAAAACTGAGAAACGAAGATGGACAAATGCAGTCAAACCCCCAAGGCCCATCCCGGGCTACAGGGAAGGTGAGCTCCTGCTTTTGTGTTTCACACACAATTGTGAAACACAGGTCTTTCTGGCCTGCTCAAAAATAAAAATTAGCCCTACAATTTATCAGCACTTTCCCTATTTAAGACAACCTGAAAGCTGAGTGTGAAACCTGGAAACCCACTGGGAGGAAGAACAGCAGACAACCACAAAGAGGGGTGCGCCCGTCAAGAGTGATGACGGCAGAGCTAGGCCTCAGCCTAAGTCCCAGGAACAGAGACCCCAGGACCATTGAAGTCATCAACAGTCATGCCAGTGCTGGACCGTCCTGGCGACGTCTCACATCAGGCCTGACCGCTCAAGCGCGTGATACAAGGGGGTGAAGGGGCTAACGCATATTTGATGTCACTGCCTTAAGTTAACTTTCTGTCAAATGATACTCATGCAACATGGGAAGAAAAGAAAAAAATATATACTTTACTTTTTGGCCGTTGAAATATTCACCTCCGAATAGGATTAACTCATCTTTCTCAGGATGAACCGAGAGGGAGGCATTTAACCTACAAGAGACACAAGCGGCAGGTCAGCAAGGTCACCCCGGATACCCACCTGAGCGCTGTCCCCTTCCTCACAGAATCCTCTGTCACCATAGACTGGCTGCCTCTACACTTCCTGAAAGGAGAGCCTGGCATCGAGAAAGGAAGCAAAGGTGCCACTTGAACACCAACCCCTCTACCAGCGCCCAGGGCCACACTACAAGGACAACCATGGAGCTGGACTGACACAGTGTCTGGTTGTAAAAAAAAAAAAAAAAAAAAGTCCCAGGCAGGAACAAGTCCAGATGCCCCTACTGATGTATCAAACGTTCCAGAACTGTCTTTTTTTTTTTTTTTTTTTTTTGAGATGGAGTTTCCCTCTTGTCACCCAGGCTGGAGTGCAATGGCACAATCTCGGCTCACCACAACCTCCACCTCCTGGGTTCAAGCAATTCTCCTGCCTCAGCCTCCCAAGTGGCTGGGATTGCAGGTGCCCACCACCACACCCGGCTAATTTTTGTATTTCTTAGTAGAGATGGGGTTTCACTGCATTGGCCAGGCTGGTCTCAAACTCCTGACCTCAAGTGATCTGCCCACCTCGGCCTCCCACAGTCCTGGGATTACAGGCGTGAGCCACCGTGCCCAGACCTCAGAACTATCCTCTTTTAAGAGCCTATCCTGTCAAATCACCTCAAAACCGTTCTAAAAAAGTCCAGTATCTAGGCCAGGAGCAGTGGCTCACGCCTGTAATCCCAGCACTTTGGGAGGCCGAAGCAGGCAGATCATGAGGTCAAGAGATCGAGCCTATCCTGGCCAACATAGCAAAACCCTGTCTCAACTAAAAATAGAAAAATTAGCTGGGCATGGTGGTACGTGCCTATGGTCCCTGCTACTCGGGAGGCTGAAGCAGGAGAATCACTTGAACCTGGGAGATGGGGGTTGCAGTGAGTTGAGATCGTGCCATTGCACTCCAGCCTGGCGACAGAGCGAGATTCCATCAGAAAAAAAAAAAGTCCATATCTAAGTATTTCAATATACATGCCAGATATCTTCCATCTAGAAAATACAAACAACTTTCTACTTATTTCACATGAGAACAAAAGAAGAGCTACAAGGAAATTATATAATAATATTACAGGCCAGGCCCGGTGGCTCACACCTGTAATCCCAGCACTTTGGGAGGCTGAGGCGGGCAGATCACCTGAGGTGAGGAGCTCAAGACCAGCCTGGCAAACATGGTGAAACCCCCCCGTCTCTACTAAAAATACAAAAATTAGCCAGACATGGTGGTGGGCACCTGTAATCCCAGCTACTCAGGAGGCTGAGGCAGGAGGATCGCTTGAACCCGGGAGGCAGAGGTTGCAGTGAGCCGGGATTGCATCATTGCACTCCATCCTGGGAGACAGAACAAGACTGTCTTAAAAAAAGAAAAAATAAATAAATAAATACACAGGACCACTTCAGTTGAAAGTAATGAAAGACACAGTGACAATCTGGCGAATCACTGGGAAAGATTCTCCCTTCAGAATCCTCTAAGACGGTGTTCCCCAAGGCGTCCTCCATAATGCCAACTCCAAAAGATGCTTCTCAAAGGAAAAACAGGTTTCAAGGTCAAGTGAGTTTGGGAAATCTGAGAACTCTATTTTCTATTGGGGATTTATTTGCATAGAAACATGTCATAGGCTGGGAATTTCTGCAGGAAATAAACCAGTATTAAAAGCTAAACACAGAATCACCATATGATCCACCAGTTTGTTCCTGGGCATCAGCTCAAACAGATACCTGTATGCAGTGCTCATTATAGCCTCACAAAAGCCAAACAGTAGAAATAACCTAAGTGTTGGTCTGCAGATGAGTGGACAAACACAATGGGGCATACCCAGAGATGGAACAGGATTCAGCCATAAGAAGAAATAAATTTCTCACACATGCCACAGAACTGATGAACTTGGACATACCAGGTGAAGGAAGCCAGTCATAAAAAGACACTTCTATGACTCCACTTACGCAAAATACCTAGAATAGGCCACAGTGACAGAAAGTTGACCAGAAGTCACCAGGGGATGGGGGAGGGGAAATAGGGAGCGACCCTTGAAGGGTCTAGACACTTGTCCCATCTTTTGGCTTCCCTGGGCTACACTGGAAGAAGAATTGTCTCGGGCCACACATAAAATACACGAACGCTAACAATAGCTGATGAGCTTAAAAAAAAGTCTCATGTTTGAAGAAAGTTTACAAATACGTGTCAGGCTGCATTCAAAGCCGTCCTGGGCCACCAGTTAGACGAGGTTGGTCTAGAGTTTCTGTTTGGGGGGATAAAACAATGTGGCAACTGGATGGTGCTAATGGTTGCACAGCGGCATGAAGTGATTCCACTGAACTGCACAGTTTCAATGATTAAAATGGCAAATTTTGACCAGGCACATTGGCTCAGGCCTGTAATCCCGGCACTTCCGGAGGCCGAGGCGGGCGGATCACCTGAGGTCAGGAGTTCGAGACCAGTCTGGCCAGCATGACGAAACCCCATCTCTACTAAAAATACAAAATTAGCCAGGCATGGTAGCGCATGCCTGTAATCCCAGCTACTTGGGAGGCTGAGGAAGGAGAATTACTTGAACCTGGGAGGTGGAGGTTGCGGTGAGCCGAGATCGTACCATTGTACTCCAGCCTGGGCAACAAGAGCAAAACTCCGTCTCAAAAAAACCAAAACCAAACAAAAATACAACAAAATGGCAAATTTTGTTAAACATTTTACCACAATAAAAAAACTTTTTAGGTCGGGTGCAGTGGCTCACACCTGTAATCACAGCACTTCGGGAGGCCAAGGCGGGTGGATCATCTGAGGTCAGGAATTTAAGGCCAGCCTGACTCCAGAGGTTGCAGTGAGCTGAGATCATGCCATAGCACTCCAGCCTGGGCAACAAAAGCAAAACTCCGTCTCAAAAAAGAAAAGAGGAAGAAAAAAAAACTTTTCAAAAAGAATAAATAGGCCGGGTGCAGTGGCTCACGCCTGTAATCCCAGCACTTTGGGAGGCCGAGGCGGGTGGATCACCTGAGGTCTGTAGTTCAAGACCAGCCTGACCAACATGGAGAAACTCTGTCTCTACTAAAAATACAAAATTAGCCAGGCATGGTGGTGCATACCTATAATCCCAGCTACTCGGGAGGCTGAGGCAAGAGAATCACTTGAACCTGGGAGGCTGCACTGAGCCGAGATCGTGCCATTGCACTCCAGCCTGGGCAACAAGAGCGAAACTCCGTCTCAGAAAAAAAAAAAAAGAGTAAACAGCGTTTCCCAAATTCCTCTGACCCTGAATCTTTTCTCAATGAATACTGATTGATTTTCTGCAGAAAAGTACCAAACACAACTTCGGAAACCATCTACACAGGGCCCAAACTGAGGCCCCCACCCAGCCACCAGCGGCACCAGCCTAGGTGTTTCCGCCGCACAGGCAGGTGAGGTACTGAGGCAGCTGGTATCATACCACCATTTTCCAGGTAGGTCACATCAGAGCCAATCCTGAGGGTATGCTCATTTAGAAACTGGTCATTCTCACAAGGTTTTAAAGTAATATGATAGAGAAATAGGAAGTTGGAAGTTATTAAGGTTACCAAGCAAAAGGTCTTAATCTCAGGATAACTGCTCCCTCCCATTAGGAAGCATTTCCAGCTAACCCAGGGAACTGCCAACACCTTAAATTATATCCTGACATGAAATCTGACTTTCAGGCAACGTTACTTATGGAAAAATTCTAAAATATCATTAAAAAAAAAAGAAAAGTAAAAGGCCAAGTACGGTGACTTGAGCCCAGGAACTCGAGACCAGCCTGGACAACATAAAAAATGTCTCTACAGGGCCGGGCGCGGTAGCTCATGCCTGTAATCCCAGCACTTTGGGAGGCTGAGGCGGGCGGATCACGAGGTCAGAAGATCGAGACCATCCTGGCTAACACGGTGACACCCCATCTCTACTAAAAAGACAAAATTAGCCAAGCGTGGTGGCGGGCGCCTGTAGTCCCAGCTACTCGGGAGGCTGAGGCAGGACAATGGCGTGAACCCAGGAGGTGGAGCTTGCAGTGAGCGCAGATGGAGCCACTGCACTCCAGCCAGGGCGACAGAGCGAGACTCTGCCTCAAAAAAAAAAAAAAAGTCTCTACAAAAAAACTAAAACCAATCCCTGTTCAAAGTGGCTTTCCTCAGGAGTGCTATATGTCAGAAGCCTAAGATCAAGGATTTATTTGCTCCAACAACTCAAATGAAAATGTACATTTACAGCCGGACACAGCGGCTCATGCCTGTAATCCCAGCACTTTGGGAGGCCAAGGCAGGTGGATCACCTAAGGTCAGGAGTTCGAGACCAGCCTGGCCAACATGGCAAAACCCCATCTCTACTAAAAATACAAAAATTAGCTGGGTATGGCGGCTGGCGCCTGTAATCCCAGCTACTTGGGAGGCTGAGGCAGGAGAATCACTTGAACCTGGGAGGCAGAGGTTGTAGTGAGCCAAGATCATGCCACTGCACTCCAGCCTGGGTGACAGAATGAGACTCCATCTCAAAAAAAAAGTACATTTACCATGTGTAACTTACATTTGGCCCTGAGGGCGACATGCAAACTAAAGGGAAAAAGAAAACTCAAATCCTAATGGACATTAAGCAAAACCCAGGAAGGACATGGGCCTTTGGGAGTGGCTCCAACAGCACTCACTCTGCTCAGGGGCTGATCACCAAAGGCCGTGGCTCCAACACCACTCAGTCTGCTCAGGGGCTGATCACCAAAGGCCGTGGCTCCAACACCACTCACTCTGCTCAGGGGCTGATCACCGCGCTCCTCCCGCCTCTGGGCAGGTGGGTGGGACTTGGGCACCGGAACCATCACATGGCCCCATTAATACAAACGCAGCACAATCGTGACCACCCACTCCCGACAGGCGGAACCGTGGCTTCCACTCGGGCCTGCAGCAGCTTTATTAAAAGGGTAAGTCCTGCAAGGTTAATCTCCTACTGAGGGAAATAAAGCAAACCATTTTTCATTCCAGCTCATCCCACATGTGTACGAAATCCTGCAGACTCGGAACATTTTTAAGTAATTTTCATATTCATTTAAAATGGCTTATACTCAATTTATGTTTAACAAACTTTTCACATGAGAATTTGAAAGCATTACAAACACATCAAAAAGCCACAGTGATTTTCAGCTTTCTGCCTACAGTATGCACTTTTAAAATACCTTAAGAACCAAAGAAAAGCTCACTGGGGCAAAACTTTCATCCACATGTCATGACCGGTGGAGGAGCTTTCAAAGTTGGCGCTGGAGCCCGGAGGCAGCAGCTGTGCTGGAGGCCCTGCTCCCAGGTTCCATGACAGTAAAGCTCAACAGCCTCATTCCAGTTCTTCAGCAGAAAGTGACCGAGAACAGGTTTTAATAATGAAAATGTCCCAAGTACCTGGTCATTTACGAAACCTGGTGCTATTTAAAGCAGTTTTTCAATGTATAGAAGAAAAGGAAACAGACATATAATGTGAAAAATGCTACTTGCTCACCTTGGTGAGGGCGGGGGGCACGGAGCTTCCACAGTCTGAGTCCTCTTGGCATCGAGTGTCTGGAAATGGGCTATGAGCGCTTCCAGGTCTTCCTAGGGCAAGCAAGCAGGCACACATGAGACTTGTTCCCAGGACCCACTGCGGAGCCACAGCCCGCTCAGCTTTCCTCCAGTCAGTGTGATTCGACTGGGCTCAGTCACGTCTGTGAATTGTAACATACTGTGCCTGTGTTTGAAATGCAGAGTTTGACACATTCGAAAGTAACCAGAGCTTGACCTCAAAGGCGTTTGCTTGAAGGGTAGATGTGTGCACCAAGTATTATCTCACTCCACACGCTTAATGCTCCCCCTGCAAGACCTGCCACTTAGACAAGCCCATTGTGACTTCACTGCAGACACTCTCCCCACCTCTCATAACCCAGGCTCAAGCCGTCGCACCTGCCTGCCTTCCTGTCTGCAGAGCAGTGTCTGACAAGAACTTCCACTTAAACAAGCCCATCGTGACTTCACTGCAGACATCCTCAGCACCTCTCAGAGCGCAGGCCCGGGCCGTCGCACCTGCCTGCCTTCCTGTCTGCGGAGCAGTGTCTGATATATTTCTCTTGCTTATCTGTTTCCTCCACCCCAACAAAATAATAAAATATGAGCTCCACCAGAGCAAGACTTGTGTCTGGTTAAAACACTGCCTGCACAGCAAGGGCTCAGCAAATACCAGCTGCAGTCTATCCATGTAAGAAGGTCTCAACTTTTACTACCATCGAGAGTGACTCAAGGCACTGATGTGCCGGCACAGAGGGCAGCACTGGAACCCAGTGTTCCTGCCTCAGTCCCAGTGCCCATTTCTCAACATTTACAAGACACCCCCATCCACACCCGAGCCTGACATTTCAAGTTCCTTCTAGCCTTCAGTGTCCTTCTTGCAGCTACACACACCTGCAGACCATCTTCCCTCCCCCACACTCACCTCTCCAACCTCACCTCCCACCCGGCCTCACTCTCCAAGATACACCGGCGTCCTCTCCGTTCCTTTAATGAAAACGCCAGGTTCTCTCAGCCTGCCACGCCCCACCTCGTGCTTCCTTCAGTCCACCTCTCATCTCAGGGTGAACGTCAGCAGGGTACACTGCTTAGTATTCTAACTATGCAATATTTAAAACACACAAGTTACAGAACTTTATCCAAGACACTCCTGTGTACTGTTCCCAGGGTAAGGAATAAAGTGTCACCCACGTGTACCCACCCACACATTCCCTGAAGTAACCACTACCTGGAACTCGGTGCTTATTAGTCTCACGCTTTTCTTCACACTTTTATTACACATGTGTATCCCTAAACAACGTATAGTATTGTTTTACATTTTTAAATGTCATTAAATGGACTGGGCACAGTGGCTCATGCCTGTAATCCCAGCACTTTGGGAGGCCGAGGCAGGTGGATCACTTGAGGTCAGGAGTTCGAGACCAGCCTGACCAACACGGTGAAACCCCGTGTCTACTAAAAAATACAAAAATTAGCCGGGCACAGTGGCGCACACCTGTAGTCCCAAACTACTCAGGAGGCTGAGGCAGAAGAATTGCTTGAGCCTGGGAGGCAGAGGTTGCAATGAGCTGAGATCATGCCACTGCGACACTTGCTCTGGGTGACAGAGCAAGACTCCATCTCAAAAAATAAAAATAAAAAATAAAATGTCATTAAACGGTATCATACTGTATATTCTTTTAACTTTTGCTTTTTTTGCGCAACGAGATTCAACAAACAGTTCAAATACTAACGTCTATGTACTGGGAAAGCTTTGCTGCTGCTACTCGAAGACAGCGGTCTTTAACCTTGGCTGAACCTCATCATCATTGGGTGACTGAAGGAGAGCAAAGTTGTAGGGTCTGGGTGACGCCAGTGGCCTAGCCAGTGACAGCCTCTCCAAGGTGACAATACGCTGAATGCTGAAAAGATGAGTCAGACGGAGTATGGTTGGGGTATAGGTAAGACCACAGACAGAACTTGGCATGTTTGGGACACTAAAAGGCACTGTGGCTGGAGTGAGCCCAGGGAGACAGCTGGAAAGACAGGCAGAGGCCAGGACCAAGTGAAGGTGCGAACCAGATGACCTGATACATGAGTTCTGTGGGAGCAGAATTCCAAACTGTCCCCAACCCTTCCCCCAATAATTGCCAGGACTGTGAAAGAATGGGATACCACTCTCGTGATTAGGTTGCATTACAGACACAGCTGAATTTAAGAAAGAGATGATCTTCTGTGGGTCTAGCCTAATCAGATGCCCAGTTATTTTAAAGGTTTGTTTTGAGGGTTCATTAAGATAACATACAAACCCCAGGCCTGACAGGCTCTCTCTCTTAAGGGAAGCTACTGTTACAATCACCTTAGTATTGGGCACTGGAGGGAGACATGAAGATGAGTAAAAATGACAGGTAACTGGCGGGGCAAGGTGGCTTACGCCTTGTAATCCCAGCACTTTGGGAGGCCGAGGTGAGCGCATCACCTGAGGTCAGGAGTTCCAGACCAGCCTGACCAACACGGTGAAACCCGGTCTCTACTAAAAATACAAAATTAGCCGGGTGTGGTGGTGCATGCCTGTAATCTCAGCTACTCGGGAGGCTGAGGCAGGAGAATCGCTTGAACCTGGGAGGCAGAGGTTGCAGTGAGCTGAGATCGCACCATTGCACTCCAGCCTGGGCAACAAGAGTGAAACTCCTTCTCACAAAAAAAAAATTTCAAAAAAAAGCAGAAAGCAGATAACAGCTGGTTACTGAGTGCTTACTTTCTGCCAAGCACCATTCTGAAGATGCCACACAGATGAACTGACTTCCTGTGCCACAACCCTAGCCAGCAGGTCATGCCACTGCAGTCCCAGCCTAGGCGACAGAGCAACTCTGTCAAAAAAAAAAAAAGTAAGTCAGAGCCTAAGAAGAGTGTGAGGGAAAAGTCCAACCCCATTATTTAAGAGATGAGGACGTGGAGAGATCAATGACTTAGGAAGAAAAGAGACAAAGGAATGTGGTCAAGAGCTCCTGATTCAGGACATCTGGTCACATCCCAGTTCCACACCACTTCATGGTTCACCTGTTGGTCTGACTTCGTGTCAAATGGGAATACCAGTGCTACGGAACTGACCTGGTTGTGAGGAGTAAAGCCCAGGGAGCTGTGCCTGGCGCATGGCAGGGCCATAAAACTGCCCCCGGTTAGGGAATCCATGAGCAACAGCCGCAGAACACTCAACCCCAACTTCAGGACGGATCCTCCTGCAGACCCCGGGCTGAGGACCAGAGGGAAGGAGACAACCGTGATGGCCGCCATCAGCTGCTATGGGATACCCCGTGGCTCCAGTGCCTTCTTCACTTAACCATCTGCTGCTCACTCCTCAGGGCTGCTGTGATGATTACTTGCCCTCTTTTGAAAAAAGAGTGAGGTTCAGAAAAGTTAAGAGTCTTACTCCCAGACCACACATCTTGCAGAGGCAGCCTCAGGCTCAAACTCAGGTCTTCCTATGCCAAACCCCTGCCTCTTCTCACCACCCAGCCTCCCTTCAGAGGGAGGGAGGAGGGGAGGAAACGCAGAAAAACGCCCGTGACACCATACGAAGAAAAGCAAGCACGTTAAAGGGGGCAGCTCCGAGAAGCGGAAAGACACACATGGAGACTCGGAAGGGGGCGGGCCCCGTCTGGGCTGCCCGGACGCGGCGCCGGGGCAGTTCCTACGGCCTCCAGCTCTCCCGCAGGGCCGGCGCGGCTCCCACGGCGACCCGCAACCCCGGGGGGCGCAGGGAGTCGGCCGAGGCTGCACGGCCGCGACCTCGGGCCGCTAGGCCCGGTCTGACCCGCTCACCTCCTCCTTCCGCGAGCGCTTAGACACCTTCTTCTCCATCTTGGCGGCCGTCTTCTCCGCGCCGCGGCCCTTCTTCTCCTTCTTGCCCTTCTTGCCCATCTTGTCAGGTCCCAAGCCGCGATGGGACACCAGGGGAGGAAACGGCGCGCGCTCTCCGCTCGGAAAGAGGTGCTCGTGGGGCGGAGCTCGGCGCACAGAAATGGAGTCACTTCCGGCCCCGAGTTCGAGCCGCTTCCGGCTAGAGGCGCGGCTGGGCCCTTTACGAGGTTCAATCTTGGAGCTCCGTCTTCGGCAGCGGGCTCGGGGGCCTCGGACTCAGCACAGGCCCCGGAGAAGATGACCGGCCCCGGGCTGGGCGCGGTGGCTCATGCCTCTAACCCTGGCGCTTTGGGAGGCCTTGGCGGGCGGATCGCTTGAGTCCAAGAGTTCGAGATCAGCCTGGTCAACAAAGCGAGACACCCCCCTCCCCAATCTCTACAAAAGAAAAAAAAAAATTAACTGGGCGTGGTGTCTCGCGCCCAGTGGTCCCAGCTCCCGAGACACCCCCCTCCCCAATCTCTACAAAAGAAAAAAAAAAATTAACTGGGCGTGGTGTCTCGCGCCCAGTGGTCCCAGCTCCTCGGGAAGCTGAGGCGGGAAGATCGCTTGAGTCAAGGAGTTCCAAGCAGCAATGCGCCCCTGCACCCCAACCTGGGCGACAGAGCGAGATCCTGTTTCAAAAAACAAAAAAGATGGCAGCCCCCGCCTGACATACCCGGGCCATGCTAGCCAATTCTCACGCCCTGTGCCCCCACCTAGCCTGTCCCCGTGTCCTAGGAGACGTGCCCTCTGAGTTTTATTTTTTATTTTTATTTTTTGAGGCAGGGTCTTGCTCTGTCGCCCAGGCTGGAGTGCAGTAGCACGATCTCGGCTCGCTGCAACCTCCGCCTCCTGAGTAGCTGGGACCACAGGAGCCCACCACGCCCCCCGGCTAGTTTTCTCTTGAGTTTCCCCACGGTGCACGTGCCCCCTGTTAAGGCACATTGCTTAGCCCTGTGTAGAACTAAGTGGGTGACTCTTGGGCTAGCCCCAATTTTTCCCCTCAGACCAATCAAATGAGTGCTTTTTTCCCAGAAAAAAAAAAATTCACACAGTTACAAGAATTTGCAGACCCTAAGTAAGACAGTCCCGGCCAGGCGCGGTGGCTCACTCCTGTAATCCTAGCACTTTGGGAGGCCGAGGTGAGTGGATCACGAGGTCAGGAGTTCGAGACCAGCCTAGCCAACATGGTGAAACCCCGTCTCTACTAAAACTACAAAAATTAGCCGGGTGTGGTGTTGGGCACCTGTAATCCCAGCTACTTGGGAGGCTGAGGCAGGAGAATCCCTTGAACCCAGGGGGCATTGGTTGCAGTGAGCTGAGATCAAGCCACTTCACTCCAGCTTGGGCAAAAGAGCGAAATTCCATCTTAAAAAAAAAAAAAGACGGCCCCTTCCACCTTCCTATTTAAAATGTGCCAGACACTGTTACGTACTAAGGACGTGTCCTCAAATGTCCTAACATGGAGGACTTTTGTTTCTTCATTGGTAGGCTAGAGCTAATGATAGCACCCTGAAAGGGTACTCAATTTGTGGAGCCTGAGAAATAAAGATGGGTAAGATCCAAATGCCTGCTAGGAAATTGTACTCTAGGATTTGCCTCAAATTATGTAAGAAATGGCAAAATCATTTGCAGTGCATGGAATGTTATGATTTGAAAGAGCAGAGTAAAAATGCTTATCACTACTTAGAAGATGTCATCTTTGGACTGGTAATCAAGGAATAAGGCAAATTAAGGACAAGGACAAGCCAAAATTTGGCAAAGGGAAAGCATAAATCAGGAAATAATCTAGTTTATTACTTTGTGTGTGAGTCAGCCTTTAAAAATTCCCTTAGGCCAGGCACCCGGTGGTTCATGCCTGTAATCCCAGCACTTTGGGAGGCTGAAGCAGGCTGATCACGAGGTCAGGAGTTCAAGACCAGCCTGGCCAATATGGTGAAACCCTGTCTCCACTAAAAATACAAAAAAAAAAAAAAAAAAAAAATTAGCCAGGTATGGTGGCACACACCTGTAGTTCCAGCTATTCAGGAGGCTGAGGCAAAAGAATCACTTGAACCCAGGTGGCAGAGGTTGCAGTGAGCCGAGATTGCACCACTGCACTCCAGCCTGGGCGACAAAGCAAGACTCCATCTCAAAAAAAAAAAAAAAAAAAAAAAAAAGATGTTATCTTAGATCCAGCCAGGTGTGATGGCTCTCACGCCTGTAATCCTAGCACTTTGAGAGGCCGAGGCAGGCAGGTCACCTGAGGTCAGGAGTTTGAGACCAGCCTGACCAACATGGTGAAACCCCGTCTCCACTAAAAATACAAAATTAGACAGGCGTGGTGGTGCGCACCTGTAATCCCAGCTACTCGGGAGGCTGAGTCAGGAGAATGGCTTGAGCCTGGGAGACAGAGGTTGCAGTGAGCTGAGATTGAACCACTGCACTCCAGCCTGGGCAACAGAGCTAGACTCCGTCTCAAAAAAAAAAGTTACTGGCCAGGTGCAGTGGCTCACGCCTGTAATCCCAGCACTTTGGGAGACCAAGGTGGGCAGATCACGAGGTCAGGAGTTCGAGACCAGCCTGGCCAACATAGTGAAACCCTGTCTCTACTAAAAATACAAAAAATTAGCCGGGCATGGTGGTGGGCGCTTGTAATCCCAGCTACTTGGGAGGCTGAGGCAAGAGAATCACTTGAACCTAGGAAACGGAGGTTGCAGTGAGGCGAGATCACGCCATTGCACTCCAGCCTGGGCAACAGTGCAAAACTTTGTCTCAAAAAAAAAAAAAAAAAGAAGAAGAAGAAGTTAACTCGGCCAGGCGCAGTGGCTCACATCTGTAATCCCAGCACTGTGGGAGGCCAAGGTGGGCAGATCACAAGGTCAGGAGTTCAAGACCAGCCTGGCCAACATGGTGAAACCCCGTCTCTACAAAAATACAAAAAAATTAGCCAGGCATGGTGGCGTGTGCCTTTAATCCCAGCTACTCAGGAGGCTGAGGTAGGAGAATTGCTTGAACCAGGAGGCAGAGATTGCGGTGAGCCGAGATCGCGCCATTGCACTCCAGCCTGGGCAACAAAAGCGAAACTCTGTCTCGAAAACAAAAAAAGTTACCTTGGATCCAATCAATGACTAGTCACCAAGCAGCCAAGGAGGAATGATTTTCCAACCAACTCCAAGCCTTGTCCGTAAACCTAGTTCTTTAAGAAGAAAAATGAAATTTGGGGAAATAATGAGAAGAAAAGATAGCACTGGTTGAAGGCCACCATGGTCTCTGGCACTGCTTGTAGGAAGCCTGTGTGGTGGTAGAAAAAAAAAGAAAAACCAGTTAGGAGCTGAGCAGAAAGGAGCTGGAGAATTTCACAGAAACCCAGCCTGGGCATCCAGGCATGATTATCTTCCATGATGAACTACAAAAGGCTAAATCCTCACTATTGCCCTGGGGAAATAGT
Organism: Pongo abelii; assembly: GCF_028885655.2. Taxonomy (NCBI): domain Eukaryota; kingdom Metazoa; phylum Chordata; class Mammalia; order Primates; family Hominidae; genus Pongo; species Pongo abelii. The sequence goes on from NC_072003.2 coordinate 87,202,702, forward strand.
TCTGTCCCCTCTAGTGTACTATGACTTTAAGAACATACCTAATCCTTTAATATTTTTCTAAAAATCCTGGGTAACCTTGAGGCAACGCACTTGAAGCAAAAAGGCTCTTCATTCACAGCACATCTGTCTGCAATACATTACAGTGGTGCCCACTTCAGGCCGGAGACAGGGAGAGCGTACGACCTATTGAAGATTTAGGAGGATCTGGTGGATGCGGGGTTTAATACTTTTATTATCTGAAAGAAGCTTGAAGCTAAATTAGAAGGCTCTTGGATTTTAGGTGTCATGGTGATTTACGTGAGATTGAAATTCTCATACTGAGAAAGACAGGGAATAGAACATCTAAAATGAGATCAGATCCTAAAATAGTCAAAAGATTAAGTACAAGGCTCTATTTTAGTAAAATTCACATTGTTGAAACTTTCATGGATTATCTTTACCCCTGACTTTTAGAGTGTATCTTTTGTGTGATCAGGCGCCCTCTGCTGCCTTCAAGTTGAAGTGCAGAAGAGAAAAAAAAATCTATTAATAATAGAATAAATTTTAGGAAAATATGCTAACTTCTAATTATCCTCACCACGAGTAATCAATGTGATTGGAAGATTCTGCCAAGTGTGGTATGGATTACGTGGCTCTTTGCACGTTTCCCAGCAGGAAAGTGGGAATAATGAACTAGTTCACCTATTACACAGGATTCTTGGGAAAATCAAGTGAAACAATAATAAAGCTTAGGAAAGTAAAAACGCAAAACACAAAGTTTTTTTTTTTTTTTTTTTGAGACAGAGTCTCACTCTGTCACCCAGGCTGGAGTGCAGTGGCACAATCAGCTCACTGCAACCTCTGGCTCCCAAGTTCTTACCTCAGCCTCCCAAGTAGCTGGGATTACAGGCATCTGCCACCACAACCAGCTAATTTTTGTTTGTTTCATAGAGATAAGGTTTCACCATGTAGGCCAAGCTGGTCTCAAACTCCTGACCTCACATGATCCACCCGACTGGGCATCTCAAAGTGCTGGGATTATAGGCATGAGCCACCATGCCAGCCTTACTGAATTTTTCCTACTTCTTTGAATCCATTCCAGAGAGAGGAATAATAAGATTTCCAACTATAATCAGGGATTTATCTATGTGTTGCTTATATACAATAAACTGTATATATTTCAAGTGTGCACAGGTGGCTGGGGTGAGGCAGGTGGGTGCTGAGGAGCAAGAGGGATCTACAGTTGTCCCCTGCCCTATGAGAAGGGCCACCCACTCAGGAGGGGCCTCAAGGGAAGACGAGAAACGAGTATGGAATTTGTCAGCCTTGAAGTTCCAAATTGGAAACCTGGAAACATGTGTCCCGTCTTCTTCATGAAGATTTTCCAATTTTTTTCTTTCCTTTTTTTTTTTGAGACGGAGTCTCACTTTCTCTCCCAGGCTGGAGGGCAGTGGCGCGATCTTGGCTCACTGCAAGCTCCGCCTCCCGGGTTCACGCCATTCTCCTGCCTCAGTCTCCCGAGTAGCTGGGAATACAGGCGGCCGCCACCATGCCTGGCTAATTTTTTTTGTATTTTTAGTAGAGACGGGGTTTCACTGTGTTAGCCAGGATGGTCTCGATCTCCTGACCTCGTGATCCGCCTGCCTCGGCCTCCCAAAGTGCTGGGATTACAGGTATGAGCCACCACACCCGGCCGATTTTCCAATGTCATAGCATAAAGCAATAAGTGATGTTCTTCTAATTAAAACAATAAATTAAAGTGTAGAATTTAATATGTATTAATACTATCAAAGTCTGGCCAGGCGCAGTGGCTCACGCCTGTAATCTCAGCACTTTGGGAGGCCGAGGCGGGCGGATCACAAGGTCAGGAGATCGAGACCATCCTGGCTAACACAGTGAAACCCCATCTCTACTAAAAATAGAAAAATTAGCCAGGCATGGCGGCATGTGCCCGTAGTCCCAGCTGCTGGAGAGGCTGAGGCAGGAGAATGGCGTGAACCCGGGAGACAGAGCTTGCAGTGAGCTGAGATCGCGCCACTGCACCCCAGCCTGGGCGACAGAGCGAGACTCCATCTCAAAAAAAAAAAAAAAAAATACTATCAAGGTCAAATAAAAATATAGAGATGGATCTCTAAACAAAACATCTTGTATGGGAATCATAGAATTACATTTTGAGGCATATCCACAGGCTGAGGTGAACTTCAGTATGTCCAAAGAACAAAGAGAAGGTTGGGGGTTTTATTAAAAAGAGAAATGTGGCCAGGCGCGGTGGCTTACGCCTGTAATTCCAACACTTTGAGAGGCCAAGGTGGGTGGATCATTTGAGATCAGGAGTTCAAGACCAGCCTGGCCAACATGGTGAAACCCCGTCTCTACTAAAAATATAAAAGTTAGCTGGACCTGGTGACATACGCCTGTAATCCCAGCTACTTGGGAGGCTGAGGCAGGAGAATTGCTTGAACCTGGGAGGCAGAGGTTGCAGTGAGCCAAGATTATGCCACTGCACTCCAACCTGGGCATCAGAGTGAGACTCCGTCTCAAAAATTAAAAAAAAAAAAAAAAAAAAGAAATGTGGCTGGGTATGATGGCTCACACCTGTAATCCTAGCACCTTAGGAGGCCAAGGTGGACAGATCATTTGAGGTCAGGAGTTCAAGACCAGCCTCTACTACAAACACAAAAATTAGCTGGGTGTGGTGGCACACACCTGTAATCCCAGCTACTCAGGAGGCTGAGGCAGGAGAATCGCTTGAACCCAGAAGACAGAGGTTGCAGTGAGCCAAGATTGCGTCACTGCACTCCAGCCTGGACCTGGATGACAGGGCAAGACTCAGTCTCAAAAAAAAAAAAAGAGAGAAAGAGAGAAATGTTACATAATGTTTCAAAAGAAAACTCATTGGCACTAGCAAAGTCTTTGGGAGCTGGTTGGTGAGTGAGGGTGGCAGACAGAACTAGTCACAGAGTCACAGCACGGTGCTTCAGCAGCTACTGGGGCAAAGCTGCTCATAAGGTGACAGCAGGACATCTCGGCAGCTGGCCTGCGATAGAATCCCCGGCCAAGGGCTTTGTGTCCCAGGTACTTTTCTTTCCTTTTCTCTCAAATGTAATTTAGTTGGATATGACTAGATAACTCCAATGTATACAATCAATTTTCACAACATGTGTGTACACCCTGAAACCACCACAATCACGAAAATGAACATTTCCATCAACCCAAAAGCTTACTCATGCAACTCTGTAATGTTTTCTCCCCTCCTGTACCCCCATCCCTGAGCAATCTCTAATATATACTCTGAAACTCTTGATTGGCCGGGCACCATGGCCCACGCCTGTAATCCCAGCCCTTTGGGAGGCCGAGGCGGGCAGATCACCTGAGGTCAGGAGTTCGAGACCAGGCTGGCCAACATGGCAAAACCCCGTCTCTACTAAAAATACAAAAATTAGCTGGGTATGGTGGTGCGTGCCTGTAATCCCAGCTACTAGGGAGGCTGAGGTAGGAGAATCACTTGAACCCGGGAGGTGGAAGTTGCAGTGAGCCAAGATCGCACCACTGCACTCAAGCCTGGGTGACAGAGCGAGACTCAGGCTCAAAAAATAAATAAATTAATTAATTAAATAAAATAAAAAGAAACTCTTGATTAGTTTGCATTTTTCTAGGGTTTTACAAAATGGAATCCTACAGCCAGGGACAGTGGCTCCCACCTGTACTCCCAGCACTTTGGAAGTCCGAGGTAAGTAGATCACCTGAGGTCAGGAGTTAAAGACCAGCCTGGCCAACATGGTGAAACCCTGTCTCTACTAAAAATAGAAAAATTAGCCAGGCGTGGTGGCACATGCCTGTAATGCCAGCTACTCAGGAGGCTGAGGCAAGAGAATTGCTTGAACCCAGATGGCAGAGGTTGCAGTGAGCCGAGATGGTGGCACTGCACTCTAGCCTGGGTGACAAGGTGAGACTCAGTCTCAAAAAAAAAAAAAGAAAGAAAAAGGAATCCTACAGGATGTACTCTTCTGGTGGCAGGGAACTCTGGCTTCATTCACTGAGCCTCACTCTGAGATTCATCCATGAAGTTCCTGTGCGTGAATCAGGAGTTCATTCCTGTGCATTCTGAGTACGGTGAATGTACCACACTTTATCAAGGCACCTGGTAACGTATGTTTGGGTTGCTGTCTTATTTAGAGTCTTGTAACTGTATGAACTTTTTTTTCTAGGAAATGAGGCCACAGCATTCATTTGATTGGTCCAAGGGGAAAAAGTCCAGCTAGACTCCCAGCAGTTTTTCTGTTGATATCTTGTCACTTTGGTTGTCTGAAACCCAGCCTCTAGGAGGTTCCTTAAAAGGCTTATGGGGACAGGACACAGTGGCTCATGTCTGTAATCCCAGCACTTTGAGAGGCTGAGGCGGGTGGATCACCTGAGGTCAGGAGTTCAAGACCAGCCTGGCCAACATGGCAAAACCCCATCTCTACTAAAAATATAAAAATTGGCCGGGCTGTGAGATCGTCTCCCACTGCACTGAGCTGATTTCTGTGGTTCCTTAGGTCATGGGGGTAGGGTGATGCCTGCTTCAATCTTACCCTTTTGGGGCAGAACTCTTGAAATCTTGGCTTCATCTGGGGAGTTCTCTCCTAGATCCCACCTTGGACATCCTTGGAATCGATTACGTTTTTCTTGCCCTTGGAGGCTGTCAAAACCAAAGGTAAGTATGGCAAGACCGGCTCATGCGTGAAAGTAAAAGCTGTCTCAGAGCCCAGTGGCCTGTTTTTGTTGCTACTTTCCATTAAGGTCTGACTTGGTAATTCCTTATTAGCTTTCGGATGCCTTTCTGATGTTATTTCAACATTTATCCAGTATTTTTTAGTTGAATGACAGTAATGGTCCAAATAACTTGTGTCTACCATATTCCTTAAAAGGCAGCATTGCTTCTTTTTTAAATGGTGGGTTTGGGGGAGGTTTTTCTGAGACGGAGTCTTGCTGTGTCGCCCCGGCTGGAGTGCAGCGGCATGATCTCGGCTCATTGCAACCTCTGCCTCCTGGGTTCAAGCAATCCTCCTGCCTCAGCCTCCTGAGTAGCTGGGATTACAGATCTGCGCCACCACGCTCAACTAATTTTTGTTTTTTTAGTAGAGACAGGGTTTCACCATGTTGGCCAGCCTGGTCTCGAATTCCTGACCTCAAGTGATCTGTCCACCTCGGCCTCCCAAAGTACTGGGATTACAGGCATGAACCATCACACCCAGGTAAATGAAGTTTGTTATTGTTGTTGTTGTTGTTGTTTTGAGATGAAGTCTCACCCTGTCACCAGGCTGGAGTGCAGTGTCATGATCTCGGCTCACTGCAACCTCCACCTCCCGGGTTCAAGCAATTCTCCTGCCTCAGCCTCCTGAGTAGCTGGGACTACAGGCGCCCGCCACCACGCCTGGCTATTTTTTTTGTATTTTCAGTAAAGACAAGGTTTTACCATGTTGGCCAGGCTGGTCTCGAACTCCTGACCTCAAGTGATCCGCCCACCTTGGCCTCCCAAAGTGCTGGGATTACAGGTGTAAATGATGTTTTTTAGTGTGTAATTAATATATACTCATTTTCAAAATTTAGAAAATGCAGATGAGTATAATGAAGGAAATCTCACAGTCACTTATAGCCTTCTCTGCTGCACGCCAACACTCTCGGCACTTGGGGGGTATTTCCTGCTGACGGATCTTGAGCAAAGGCCCGTGATGTGGCATCACTCATCTTAGTGTCATGCACAGGGCCTCCTTCCTTCTTGCTGTATCCATGTCTTCTTTATCACTGATCTCAGAAGGAGCACATGAAGATTATGGACATTCTGTAAGATATCCGATGCAAAGATAGGGAAGAAGAAACTACCAAAACCTACAAAATAGCACAAAAAATGGAACAGAAGATAGAAGCTATGCTGGAAATGCTAACCGCAAACTAGAAAACAGCATTATTTATTTATTTTTATTTATTTTTATTTTTTTGAGACGGAGTCTCGCACTGTCGCCCAGGCTGGAGTGCAGTGGCACAATCTCGGCTCACTGCAACCTCCGTCTCCCAGGTTCACTAGATTCTCCTGCCTCAGCCTCCCGAGTAGCTGGGATTACAGGCGCCCACCACCACACCCGGCTAATTTTTTGTATTTTTTATAGAGACAGGGTTTCACTATGTTGGCCAGACTGGTCTCGAACTCCTGACCTCATAATCCACCCGCCTCAGCCTCCCGAAGTGCTGGGATTACAGGTGTGAGCCACCTCGCCTGGCTAGAAACAGCTTTTAACGTCATATCAACAACAGTGAGCCAATGATTGGCTCTGAGGAAGCCATAGGACCTTGTGTGCTCCCTATGAGAGACTGCAGGTTTGTGTCTGTCTCCCAGTGGGTGTGTTCCCTGACCCTACCCAGACACAGCCAAAGCCTTGCTTTCCTGCATGCAGTTATCAGAGATGCCAGACCAGAGGAAATACAGCAATGAAAGCAGGCAAACCTGTTGTTGCTAAATGTGTTTTTTTTTATTATTATTATTATTATTATACTTTAGGTTTTATGGTACATGTGCGCAATGAGCAGGTAAGTTACATATGTATACATGTGCCATGCTGGTGCGCTGCACCCACTAACTCGTCATCTAGCATTAGGTATATCTCCCAATGCTATCCCTCCCCCCTCCCCCCACCCCACAACAGTCCCCAAAGTGTGATGTTCCCCTTCCTGTGTCCATGTGTTCTCATTGTTCAATTCCCACCTATGAGTGAGAATATGCGGTGTTTGGTTTTTTGTTCTTGCGATAGTTTACTGAGAATGATGATTTCCAATTTCATCCATGTCCCTACAAAGGACGTGAACTCATCATTTTTTATGGCTGCATAGTATTCCATGGTGTATATGTGCCACATTTTCTTAATCCAGTCTATCATTGTTGGACATATGGGTTGGTTCCAAGTCTTTGCTATTGTGAATAATGCCGCAATAAACATACGTGTGCATGTGTCTTTATAGCAGCATGATTTATAGTCCTTTGGGTATATACCCAGTAATGGGATGGCTGGGTCGAATGGAATTTCTAGTTCTAGATCCCTGAGGAATCGCCACACTGACTTCCACAATGGTTGAACTAGTTTACAGTCCCACCAACAGTGTAAAAGTGTTCCTATTTCTCCACATCCTCTCCAGCACCTGTTGTTTCCTGACTTTTTAATGATTGCCATTCTAACTGGTGTGAGATGGTATCTCATTGTGGTTTTGATTTGCATTTCTCTGATGGCCAGTGATGGTGAGCATTTTTTCATGTGTTTTTTGGCTGCATAAATGTCTTATTTTGAGAAGTGTCTGTTCATATCCTTTGCCCACTTTTTGATGGGGTTGTTTGTTTTTTTCTTGTAAATTTGTTGGAGGTCATTGTAGATTCTGGATATTAGCCCTTTGTCAAATGAGTAGGTTGCGAAAATTTTCTCCCATTTTGTAGGTTGCCTGTTCACTCTGATGGTAGTTTCTTTTGCTGTGCAGAAGCTCTTGAGTTTAATTAGATCCCATTTGTCAATTTTGGCTTTTGTTGCCATTGCTTTTGGTGTTTTAGACATGAAGTCCTTGCCCATGCCTATGTCCTGAATGGTAATGCCTAGGTTTTCTTCTAGGGTTTTTATGGTTTTAGGTCTAACATTTAAGTCTTTAATCCATCTTGAATTGATTTTTGTATAAAGTGTAAGGAAGGGATCCAGTTTCAGCTTTCTACATATGGCTAGCCAGTTTTCCCAGCACCATTTATTAAATAGGGAATCCTTTCCCCATTTCTTGTTTTTCTCAGGTTTGTCAAAGATCAGATAGTTGTAGATATGTGGCATTATTTCTGACAGCTCTGTTCTGTTCCATTGATCTATATCTCTGTTTTGGTACCAGTACCATGCTGTTTTGGTTACTGTAGCCTTGTAGTATAGTTTGAAGTCAGGTCGTGTGATGCCTCCAGCTTTGTTCTTTTGGCTTAGGATTGACTTGGCGATGCGGGCTCTTTTTTGGTTCCATATGAACTTTAAAGTAGTTTTTTCCAATTCTGTGAAGAAAGTCATTGGTAGCTTGATGGGGATGGCATTGAATCTGTAAATTACCTTGGGAAGGATGGCCATTTTCACGATATTGATTCTTCCTACCCATGAGCATGGAATGTTCTTCCATTTGTTTGTATCCTCTTTTATTTCCTTGAGCAGTGGTTTGTAGTTCTCCTTGAAGAGGTCCTTCACATCCCTTGTAAGTTGGATTCCTAGGTATTTTATTCTCTTTGAAGCAATTGTGAATGGGAGTTCACTCATGATTTGGCTCTCTGTTTGTCTGTTATTGATGTATAAGAATGCTTGTGATTTTTGTACATTGATTTTGTATCCTGAGACTTTGCTGAAGTTGCTTATCAGCTTAAGGAGATTTTGGGCTGAGACAGTGGGGTTTTCTAGATATACAATCATGTCATCTGCAAACAGGGACAATTTGACTTCCCCTTTTCCTAATTGAATACCCTTTATTTCCTTCTCCTGCCTAATTGCCCTGGCCAGAACTTCCAACACTATGTTGAATAGAAGTGGTGAGAGAGGGCATCCCTGTCTTGTGCCAGTTTTCAAAGGAAATGCTTCCAGTTTTTGCCCACTCAGTATGATATTGGCTGTGGGTTTGTCATAGATAGCTCTTATTGAGATACGTCCCATCAATACCTAATTTCTTGAGAGTTTTTAGCATGAAGTGTTGTTGAATTTTGTCAAAGGCCTTTTCTGCATCTATTGAGATAATCATGTGGTTTTTGTCTTTGGTTCTGTTTATATGCTGGATTACATTTATTGATTTGCGTATATTGAACCAGCCTTGCATCCCAGGGATGAAGCCCACTTGATCATGGTGGATAAGCTTTTTGATGTGCTGCTGGATTCTGTTTGCCAGTATTTTATTGAGGATTTTTGCATCAATGTTCATCAAGGATATTGGTCTAAAATTCTCTTTTTTTGTTGTGTCTCTGCCAGGCTTTGGTATCAGTATGATGCTGGCCTCATAAAATGAGTTAGGGAGGATTCCCTCTTTTTCTATTGATTGGAATAGTTTCAGAAGGAATGGTACCAGTTCCTCCTTGTACCTCTGGTAGAATTCGGCTGTGAACCCATCTGGTCCTGGACTTTTTTTGGTTGGTAAGCTATTGATTATTGCCACAATTTCAGCTCCTGTTATTGGTCTATTCAGAGATTCAGCTTCTTCCTGGTTTAGTCTTGGGAGGGTGTATGTGTTGAGGAATTTATCCATTTCTTCTAGATTTTCTAGTTTATTTGCGTAGAGGTGTTTGTAGTATTCTTTGATGGTAGTTTGTATTTCTGTGGGATCGGTGGTGATATCCCCTTTATCATTTTCTATTGCATCTATTTGATTCTTCTCTTTTTCCTTATTAATCTTGCTAGCGGTCTATCAATTTTGTTGATCCTTTCAAAAAACCAGCTCCTGGATTCATTAATTTTTTGAAGGGTTTTTTGTGTTTCTATTTCCTTCAGTTCTGCTCTGATTTTAGTTATTTCTTGCCTTCCGCTAGCTTTTGAATGTGTTTGCTCTTGCTTTTCTAGTTCTTTTAATTGTGATGTTAGGGTGTCAATTTTGGATCTTTCCTGCTTTCTCTTGTAGGCATTTAGTGCTATAAATTTCCCTCTACATACTGCTTTGAATGCATCCCAGAGATTCTGGTATGTTGTGTCTTGGTTCTCGTTGGTTTCAAAGAACATCTTTATTTCTGCCTTCATTTCATTATGTACCCAGTAGTCATTCAGGAGCAGGTTGTTCAGTTTCCATGTAGTTGAGCGGTTTTGAGTGAGATTCTTAATCCTGAGTTCTAGCTTGATTGCACTGTGATCTGAGAGATAGTTTGTTATAATTTCTGTTCTTTCACATTTATTGAGGAGAGCTTTACTTCCAAGTATGTGGTCAATTTTGGAATAGGTGTGGTGTGGTGCTGAAAAAAATGTATATTCTATTGATTTGGGGTGGAGAGTTCTGTAGATGTCTATTAGGTCTGCTTGGTGCAGAGCTGAGTTCAATTCCTGGGTATCCTTGTTGACTTTCTGTCTCGTTGATCTGTCTAATGTTGACAGTGGGGTGTTAAAGTCTCCCATTATTAATGTGTGGGAGTCTAAGTCTCTTTGTAGGTCACTCAGGACTTGCTTTATGAATCTGGGTGCTCCTGTATTGGGTGCATATATATTTAGGATAGTTAGCTCTTCTTGTTGAATTAAACCCTTTACCATTATGTAACGGCCTTCTTTGTCTCTTTTGATCTTTGTTGGTTTAAAGTCTGTTTTATCAGAGACTAGGATTGCAACCCCTGCCTTTTTTTGTTTTCCATTTGCTTGGTAGATCTTCCTCCATCCTTTTATTTTGAGCCTATGTGTGTCTCTGCACGTGAGATGGGTTTCCTGAATACAGCACACTGATGGGTCCTGAGTCTTTATCCAATTTGCCAGTCTGTGTCTTTTAATTGGAGCATTTAGTCCATTTACATTTAAAGTTAATATTTTTATGTGTGAATTTGATCCTGTCATTATGATGTTAGCTGGTTATTTTGCTTGTTAGTTGATGCAGTCTCTTCCTAGTCTCAATGGTCTTTACATTATGGCATGATTTTGCAGTGGCTGGTACCGGCTGTGCCTTTCCATGTTTAGCGCTTCCTTCAGGAGCTCTTTTAGGGCAGGCCTGGTGGTGACAAAATCTCTCAGCATTTGCTTGTCTGTAAAGTATTTTATTTCTCCTCCACTTAAGAAGCTTAGTTTGGCTGGATATGAAATTCTGGGTTGAAAATTCTTTTCTTTAAGAATGTTGAATATTGGCCCCCACTCTCTTCTGGCTTGTAGGGTTTCTGCCAAGAGATCCCCTGTTAGTCTGATGGGCTTCCCTTTGATGGTAACCCGACCTTTCTCTCTGGCTGCCCTTAACATTTTTTCCTTCATTTCAACTTTGGTGAATCTGACAATTATGTGTCTTGGAGTTGCTCTTCTCGAGGAGTATCTTTGTAGCATTCTCTGTATTTCCTGAATCTGAATGTTGGCCTGCCTTGCTGGGTTGGGGACGTTCTCCTGGATAATATCCTGCAGAGTGTTTTCCAACTTGGTTCCATTCTCCCCGTCACTTTCAGGTACACCAATCAGACGTGGATTTGGTCTTTTCACATAGTCCCACATTTCTTGGAGGCTTTGCTCGTTTCTTTTTATTCTTTTTTCTCTAAACTTCCCTTCTCGCTTCATTTCATTCATTTCATCTTCCAGGGCTGATACCCTTTCTTCCATTTGATCGCATCGGCTCCTGAGGCTTCTGCATTCTTCACGTAGTTCTCGAGCCTTGGTTTTCAGCTCCATCAGCTCCTTTAAGCACTTCTCTGTATTGGTTATTCTAGTTATACATTCTTCTAAATTTTTTTCAAAGTTTTCAACTTCTTTGCCTTTGGTTTGAATATCCTCCCGTAGCTCAGAGTAATTCGATCATCTGAAGCCTTCTTCTCTCAGCTCGTCAAAGTCATTCTCCGTCCAGCTTTGTTCCGTTGCTGGTGAGGAACTGCATTCCTTTGGAGGAGGAGAGGTACTCTGCTTTTTAGAGTTTCCAGTTTTTCTGCTCTGTTTTTTCCCCATCTTTGTGGTTTTATCTACTTTTGGTCTTTGATGATGGTGATGTACAGATGGGTTTTTGGTGTGGATGTCCTTTCTGTTAGTTTTCCTTCTAACAGACAGGACCTTCAGCTGCAGGTCTGTTGGAGTACCTGGCCGGCCGTGTGAGGTGTCAGTCTGCCCCTGCTGGGGGGTGCCTCCCAGTTAGGCTGCTCGGGGGTCAGGGGTCAGGGACCCACTTGAGGAGGCAGTCAGCCCGTTCTCAGATCTCCAGCTGCGTGCTGGGAGAACCACTGCTCTCCTCACAGCTGTCAGACAGGGACATTTAAGTCTGCAGAGGTTACTGCTGTCTTTTTGTTTGTCTGTGCCCTGCCCCCAGAGGTGGAGCCTACAGAGGCAGGCAGGCCTCCTTGAGCTGTGGTGGGCTCCACCCAGTTCAAGCTTCCAGGCTGCTTTGTTTACCTAAGCGAGCCTGGGCAATGGCGGGCGCCCCTCCCCCAGCCTCGCTGCCGACTTGCTGTTTGATCTCAGACTGCTGTGCTAGCAATCAGCGAGACTCCGTGGGCGTAGGACCCTCTGATCCAGGTGCGGGCTATAGTCTCCTGGGGCACCGTTTCTTAAGCCCGTCGGAAAAGCACAGTATTCGGGTGGGAGTGGCCCGATTTTCCAGGTGCCGTCTGTCACCCCTGGAAAGGGAACTCCCTGACCCCTTGCGCTTCCCGAGTTCCCGAGTGAGGCAATGCCTCGCCCCTGCTTCGGCTGGCGCACGGTGCGCTCACCCACTGACCTGTGCCCACTGTCTGGCACTCCCTAGTGAGATGAACACGGTACCTCAGATGGAAATGCAGACAGCACCCGTCTTCTGCGTCGCTCGCGCTGGGAGCTGTAGACCGGAGCTGTTCCTATTCGGCCATCTTGGCTCCTCCCCATAAAAGACCATGTGTTTTTGAAAGAGTAAAACTCCTTGGCCAAATACTTCAAGACACTGATGATTCTCAAAGTAAGTAGATTTTTAAAATCCTATACTGTCAGTGTTTTGAGCATCTGGCTTCTTAACCCAGGAACTAGCTGTTTTCTAGCCTGATAATCCCATAGTCAACAATGTATGCTTAGCCGGGCGTGGTGGCTCACGCCTGTAATCTCAGCACTTTGGGAGGCTGAGGCGGGCGGATCACGAGGTCAGGAGTTCGAGACCAGTCTGGCCAACATAGTGAAACCCCGTCTCTACTAAAAATACACAAAAAATTAGCCAGGCGTGGTGGTGTGCACTTGTAATCCCAGCTACTCGGGAGGCTGAGGCAGGAGAATCGCATGAACCCAGGAGGCAGAGGTTGCAGTGAGCCGAGATCATGCCACTGCACTCCAGCCTGGGTGACAGAACCAGACTCCATCTCAAAAAAAAAAGAAGAAAAAAAAAGTATGCTTAGGGTTCACAGTGGTAGCCCCTGAAATTCTGGCTATCTAGCCATGGAACTAGTTCGCACTGAAACCCCCGATTCTAAAAAAGAAGGGCTTTTTCTTCTCATTGTTCCTACACAGACTGTCATCATGAACCATCTGGAGAAGGCCAGATATTTACATTTCACAGAAATGTGGTCCTGAAACCTTCATTCTGAGTGCAGAGCTAACCACATCCTCCTATTCTTGGCAACACTAGTAAATGATGCATTACCACAGAGCAGGTGAAATGTAGCAGAGGCGTCTACGCTAGAACCTGAGGGTTGCTATGTTGTAAGAAGCATGCCCAGGTTTATACTAGGACGCTCGACTGGAGCATTGGTTCACTGCTGTCCAATATTTCAAAGACATACCAGAAATAACATTCCTATTATCTGATTTCCAAGTAAGTCAGGATGTTCCTACTAACAGCCCTTCCTTTTATGGTAGTGAGAATCCTCTAGAAACTTAGTGTATTGTGATAATTCACATGCTGTGGCTCTCTTCCAGGAGATTTTAATCTCCCTCTGGCCTTGTCGTATTCACCTTTATGTCCCAGGACAAAAATGTTGGACTGTTTGTTAGATGTTAATAAGTGGGCTGAGTGCAGTGGCTCACGCCTGTAATCCCAGCACTTTGGGAGGCCGAGGCGGGCGGATCACAAGGTCAGGAGTTCAAGACCAGCCTGCCCAATATGGTGAAACCCCATCTCTACTAAAAATACAAAAAAAATTAGCCAGGCGTGGTGGCACATGCCTGTAATCCCAGCTACTCGGGAGGTTGAGGCAGGAGAATTGCTTGAATCCAGGAGACGGAGGTTGCAGTGAGCCAAGATTGCGACACTGCACTCCAGCCTGGGCAACAGAGCAAGACTTCATCTCAAAAAATAAAATAAAATAAAATAAAATAAAATAAAATAAAATAAATGATTGAGAAACAGTGAATGAAGGCTGGGCGCAGTGGCTCACACCTGGAATCCCAACACTTTGGGAAGCCGAGGCAGGCAGATCACCTGAGGTCAGGAGTTCAAATCCAGCCTGGCCAACATGGTGAAACCCCGTCTTTACTAAAAAATACTAACAATTAGGCTGGGCACGGTGGCTTACGCCTGTAATCCTAGCACTTTAGGAGGCCAAGGTGGGCAGATTGCCTGAGCTCAGGAGTTCAAGACCAGCCTGGGCAACACAGTGAAACCCTGTCTCTACTAAAATACAAAAAATTAGCCAGCCATGGTGGCGTGTGCCTGTAATCCCAGCTCCTCAGGAGGCTGAGACAGGAGAATCACTTGAACCCAGTAGGCAGAGGTTGCAGTGAGCCGAGATCACAGCACTGCACTCCAGCCTGGGCAACAAGAGTGAGACTCCGCTTCCAAAAAAAAAAAAAATTAGCCGGGCATGGTGGTGGGTGCAATCCCAGCTACTCAGGAGGCTGAGACAGGATAATCGCTTGAATGCGGGAGGCGGAGGTTGCAGTGAGTCGAGATCACACCACTGTGTCACACACGTCCTTGTGAAGAGAGTCCACCAAACAGGCTTTGTGTGGGCAACAAGGCGTTGATTTCACCTGGGTGCAGGCGGGCTGAGTCCGAAAAAGGAGTCAGCAAAGGGTGGTGAGATTATCATTAGTTCTTACAGGTTTGGGATAGGCGTACAAAGTACATTCTCAAGGGCTCGGAGAATATTACAAAGTACATTCTCAAGGGTAGGGGGAGAATATTACAAAGTACCTTCTTAAGGGTGGGGAGAGGACGGGTGAGGTGGCTCACACCCGTAATCCCAGCACTTTGGGAGGCTGAGGTGGGCGGATCATGATGTCAGGAGATCGAAACCATCCTGGCTAACACGGTGAAACCCCGTCTCTACTAAAAATACAAAAAATTAGCCGGGCGTGGTGGTGGGCGCCTGTAGTCCCAGCTACTCTGGAGGCTGAGGCAGGAGAATGGCATGAACCCGGGAGGCAGAGCTTGCAGTGAGCCGAGGTCTCGCCACTACACTCCAGCCTGGGCGACAGAGCAAGACTCTGTCTCAAAAAAAAAAAAGAAAGAAAGAAAGAAAGAAAAGGGCGGGGAGAATATTACAAAGTACCTTCTTAAGGGGGGTGGGGGGAGAATATATCCTATCAGTTAGGGTGGGGCAGGAACAAATGACAATGGCGGAATGTCACCAGTTAAGGCTATTTTCATTTTTGTGGATCTTCAGTTGCTTCAGGCCATCTGGATGTATATGTCCAGGTCATGGGGGATATGATGGCTTAGCTTGGGCTCAGAGGCCTGACACACTGCACTCCGGCCTGGGCAACAAGAATGAGACTCCGATTCCGAAAAAAAATTAGCCGGGCATGCTGGTGGGCACAATTCCAGCTACTCAGGAGGCTGAGACAGGAGAATCACTTGAACCCGGGAGGCGGAGGTTGCAGTGAGCCGAGATTGCACCACTACACTCCAGCCTGGGCAACAAGAGTGAGACTCCCCTTCCAAAAAAAAAAAAATAGCCGGGCGTCGGTCGTGGTGGACAATCCCAGGTACTCAGGAGGCTGAGACAGGAGAATTGCTTGAACCCAGGAGGCAGAGGTTGTGGTGAGCCAAGGTTGGGGCACTGCACTCCAGGCTGGGCAACAGAGTGAGACTCTATTTAAAAAAAAAAAAAAAAAAGTCAATGAATAATGGCCCCAATGGCTCATAATGGGGTGCAGGGAACATTTATCCAGCATGGTCAGAGCAGGGAAATGTTATAGTTGGTCACATATTTTAGTTACTATAATGTGCTGTACACAGATCATCCATTTTCAAAGACAAAGAACCTTATGCATTTCATATAAAAAACTCAAGTGGAATAAAAGTGAAGGTTTAGAAAGATCTCACAAAGGCACACAGGACTGGTAAATAACTTTACAACTGATGGAATGAGAGAAGCCAGTTCTGCCTGCATTTTGAATTAGACACAACTTGTGTCTACCCTGGCAGGATGTGGACTGCATAGCGCTCAGTGGTCTCACTGCAGATCTGTGCTCTGACCTTTAACATGCCCATTAAAGAATTTGCTGTCGGCCAGGAGCGGTGGCTCACGCCTGTAATCCCAGGACTTTGGGAGGCCGAGGCAGGTGGATCATGAGGTCAGGAGATCGAGATCATCCTGGCTAACATGATGAAACCCTGTCTCTACTAAAAATACAAAAAAATTAGCCGGGCGTGGTGGCAGGTGCCTGTAGTCCCAGCTACTCGGGAGGCTGAGGCAGGAGAATGGCATGAACCCAGGAGGCGGAGGTTGCAGTGAGCCAAGATTGCGCCACTGCACTCCAGCCTGAGTGACAGAGCCAGACTCCGTCTCAAAAAAAAAAAAAAAAAAAAGAATTTGCTCTCAGAGCCAGAGCCAGAGCCAGTCACAATGGCTCACACCTGTAATCTCAGCACTTTGGGAGGCCAAGATGGGCGGATCTCCAGAGGTCAGGAGTTCGAGATCAGTCTGGTCAACATGGTGAAACCCCGTCTCTACTAAAAATACAAAACTTAGCCAGGCGTGGTGGCAGGCACCTGTAATCCTAGCTACTTGGGAGGCTGAGACAGGAGAATCGTTTAAACCCGGGAGGCAGAGGTTGCAGTGAGCCAAGATCACGCCATTGCACTCTAGCCTGGGCAACAAGAGCAAAACCCTGTTTCAAAAAAATAATAATAATAATAATAATTTTCTGTTGGCTCTCACTCTGATTCATATCTCATATTTGCCTATGTTTCTTTCTTTTTCTTTTTCGCTGTAACCTGGGGTGGAGCAGAGGGGACTGCTGTAGCCAGGGACCTGGAAACACCGTCAACACTGAAAGTAAAAACACAAACTTGGTTTTTCCAGGGAGCTGCTGGAAACTGACCCAAGGCAAAAGCAAGGTGCAGGTGGAATTACTGAGAGGTTGTGGAGGCCTCCTGCTCCCCTCTCTGCTGCCAGACACTCTGTGTGGGGCCCCTCAAAACGTGCCTGGCACCCCAGTCCCTCACATGTTCCCTGGATATGGGGAAATTGTTGACTAATGACTTTATAAGTCACGGACATTTCTTGGCCGGGTGCAGTGGCTCATGCCTGTAATCCCAGCACTTTGGGAGGCCGAGGTGGGCGGATCACGAGGTCAGGAGCTCGAGACCATCCTGGCTAACACGGTGAAAACCCGTCTCTACTAAAAAATACAAAAACATTAGTCGGGCGTGGTGGTGGGCGCCTGTAGTCCCAGCTACTCGGGAGGCTGAGGCAGGAGAATGGCGTGAACCTGGGAGGCGGAGCTTGCAGTGAGCCGAGACTGTGCCACTGCACTCCAGCCTGGGCGACAGAGCGAGACTCCGTCTCAAAAAAAAAAAAGTCATGGACATTTCTCTGCAAACGTGTGCTATCAGGGATATGTAAACTCTAACAGCCATGAGAAGCCATTGGACGGGTGTTGCTGTGGCCAAAATCCAGAGCATGGACAGCACCACACGCCGGCCAGGAAGTGGCGCATCTTTTCATGTCAGTCATGATTTATCCAAAAACAGCACCTCCCGTGATGCCAGTGCTGTGCAGAGGTTGGGATACAGCGGGTGGGTGCCTAGGAGCCAACTCCCACCTTCCAGGAAGTATGGTTAGGGGACGTACTCACCTGGACACCGACGTGAACCTGCAGCCTCCCCCTGGGAGCACGCATGGGTCCCAGTTGCCTTAGAGTCTGATCACGGATGCTGTTGCCAAGGAAACGTGAGGGTGGCCCTGGCTCCTTGATCTTCCTGGTGCTCTGGGGGACCATGATGGAGATGCGGATATTTCAGGCCAGGGCAGCAGCCGGCCGGCAGGGGGCGACAAGCACACCGCCCATGAACAGTCGGCTCTGCCCAGGTGCACATGGCGTTTCTACATTAACGTTCATTTAATAGTAATAAAAGAATAAGCAACGAGAGAGAAAGCCAGAGATCTACATGACTAGACTTGCTGCATTTCTAAATTACCAGGTACGACGTGAGCCGAGCATCTGCCCCCTTCCCCTGACCAGGTCCCCATTTCTGACTCTCCACTCCCAGCCCTGGACAGGAGGAGTCAAGGGTCAGAAATGGTCCGGGTCTGCCAATACATTCCTTGGTAATAGTATGTTTAAAGTAGCAAGTGGCAATCTGTTCTTTCCTCTTTCTTTCTTTTTCTTTCTTTCTTTCTTTCTTTCTTTCTTTCTCTTTCTCTCTCTCTCTGTCCCTCCCTCCCTCCATCCCCCTCTCTCCCCCTCCCTCCCTCCCTCTCTCTCTCTCTCTCTCTGTCTCTCTCTCTCTCTCTCTCTCTCTCTCAACAGGGTCTCACTCTGTCTCCCCGGCTGGACTGCGGTGGTGCGATCACGGCTCACTGCAGCCTCTGTCTCCTGGGCTCAAGCAATCCTCCCGCCTCAGCGTCCCAAGTACCTGGGACCACAGGCGTGTACCACTACGCCCGGCTAATTTTGTAATATTTTGTACAGAGATGGGGTCTCATTATGTTGCCCAGGCTGGTGTGAAACTCCTGGGCTCAAGCCACCCACCCACCTCGGCCTCCCAAAGTGGTGGGATCACAGACGTGAGCCACCACCGCTCCCTGTCAGCGTTTCATTCCCTCTTAACATCACATCACTTGGGTCTGTGGTCCAGGCGCGCGGGGGGCAGCGCAGGCCGGGTTCGGGAGGGCTCGGCTCAGCAGCAGCCGATGGAGCTTTCCTGGGGGCTCCTACCTGGCCGCCAGCTCCAGGAGCCAAGCCAGGGCCTCTTCGAGACATGGTCCCACCAGAGGAGAGACCGAGCCTCGGAGAAATGAACGTCCTAGACCATGGGACTCGGACCCCTCACCCCACCCGCCACGCCTCCCAACTTCCCGGCCCGCAGGGTGGCGGAAAGCCTGCGGCATTATTCAGCTTCCGTAGGCCCCGTTGGCTGATGCAACACAGCTCAGAAGTTGAGTCCAAGCACCAAGCCCGCAATGTCTGCGTCGGCCGCCAGGGGTCAGTCCTCCCGCGCAGAAGGCGGCCTCGGCAGCCTCGCAACCTCAGGATGGCAAAGGTTGCATCACCCTCGCGGGGACTAAGACGAAGGATGGGGAGCCTCCTGGCAAAGCCTTTTGTCAACGTCAACAGAAGCATCTGGCGTCCTTTCTGGTCGCGGACGTCAGAGCTGGCTGCTCCGACACTCAGCCAGGTGGTTGGTCCCCAGGCAGCCGCTGGTGCCCTGCCACCAGGTCTCACCTGGCCGAGAGGGAGTCAGGATGCCCTCTGAAGCAATGTCCCGAAACCCCGAATTCTCTCCTACCCCCAAGTCAATAATGTACAAGAAGCTACATTTCTTTTCTTTTTTTTTTTTTTTTTTTTTTTTGAGAGGGAGTCTCACTCTTGTTGCCCAGGCTGGAATGCAACGACCTCGGCTCACCGCAACCTCTGCTTCCCAAGTTCAAGCAATTCTCCTGCCTCAGCCTCCCAAGTAGCTGGGATTACAGGCATGAGCCACTACACCCGGCTAACTTTGTATTTTTAGTAGAGACAGGGTTTCTTTTTTTTTTTTTTTGGAGACGGAGTTTCACTCTTGTTGCCCCGGCTGGAGTGCAATGGCATGATCTTGGCTCACCACAACCTCCGCCTCCTGGGTTCAAGTGATTCTCCTGCCTCAGCCTCCCAAGTAGCTGGGATTACAGGCATGCACCACCATATCCGGCTGATTTTTTTGTATTTTTAGTAGAGACGGGGTTTCTCCATGTTGGTCAGGCTGGTCTCAAACTCCAGACCTCAGGTGATCTGCCTGCCTTGGCCTCCCAAAGCATTGGGATTACAGGTGTGAGCCACCGCGCCTGGCCGTTGAAGCTACATTCTTGTTCCAAAGTTTTAAGCAGGGGCTTTGGTGCAGACATAGCAATCCTTTGTGAGGATTAATGGAGGGAAGAAATAGTACCTGGTATTCCCACTGCTCTCACCCACAGCCCCGGGATCCACCTCCTCTTTACTGCCCAGGCCACAGAGAGCGCACGTGGGCTCCTTTCCATTTGCTAGTCCAACCCAGCAGTGGTTACCGCTGGAGCCCTGAGACCCCACCAAGGTGTTCTGCCCAGCTCTCCTCATCCACAGAGGACAGAGGGGGTCAGGGAAAATAATATGAATCTGACGCTGGGGACATTTGCAACCCGCGGAGTCACCGGCACCTGGTGTCTCTTCAGTGTCTATGGAGACCAGTAAATGACTGTTTGCTCCACTGTTCTGAAAACAAATGAGTGCAGAAACAATCTTCTTTTGCTTCCTGCCTGGTGAGAGACATGATTGCCAAGAGCTCAGGCCAGGAGCCGAGGGTTTGCTTTTCATCCTAATCTTCAAGGTGGTCATCTTCAAAGGATGTGAGAGGGCAAGAGCTCAGCTCTGCTTCCTGCAAAGAGAACCACACATGCCCCTCAGTGGAGCTCCCAGTCCAGCTTTCCTGTGTCTGCCTTCCTCCCTCCACCCACGCCTTCCTCCCTCTGCCCACACGTCCCTCACCCTCTCCCCACAGACTCAGCCTGTGGGAGCTATTGCCTGTGGCTCTTTATTCATTTCCTTTTTTTTTTTTTTGAAACAGAGTCTCACTCTGTCGCGTAGTGGCACGATCTTGTCTCACTGCAACCTCTATCTCTCAGGTTCAAGCGATTCTCCTGCCTCATCCTCCTGAGTAGCTGGGATTACAGGCGTGAACCACCATGCCTGGCTAATTTTTATATTTTTAGTAGAAATGGGGTTTCACCATGTTGGCCAGGCTGGTCTTGAACTCCTGACCTCAAGTGATCCACCTGCCTCAGCCTCCCAAATTGCTGAGATTACAGGTGTGAGCCACCGCGCCCAGCCTCATTTACTTGTTTTGATAATTTTTTTCTTTTGGAATAATCGTAGGTTTGCAGGACAGCTAAGATAGTTTCTGAAGTTCTCCGGTGATCATCTTCCATACAATGGTACATTGGTCAAAACTAAGCAACCAACATTGGTATATTGCCATTAACTAAGCCCCAGACTTGGTTTGGATTTCCCTGGGTCTTTTCCTACTTACATCCTCTTCCTGTTCCCATCCAGGATCCCAGGCAGGAGACAACATTGCATTTAGATGTGGTTCACTCTTCAATACAGAGATTTTAGACCCTAACCCATCTCACCCTGTGTCGCTCCAGGTGTGTGGCCTCCTTCTGCTGCTGGGAGGAAACGCACCGAGTCGTGGTGCTCAGGGGCACCCTAAATGCCCTGGGAGCCTGTGAACCCCGAAAATCTGAGACAGGTCTCAATCAGTGAAGAAAGCTTATTTTGCCACGTCAAAGACAGGCACTGTGACACAGCTGAGTCAGGAGAATAGAGCCTGGAGGAAGGGAACCGAGAGACTGCCTAGGATTAAATCAAATGTAAGGGCCGGGTACAGTGGCTCACGCGTGTAATCCCAGAACTCTGGGAGGCAAGGCGGGCAGATCAACTGAGGTCAGGAGTTCAAGACCAGCCTGGCCAACATAGTAAAACCCCGTCTCTACTAAAAATACAAAAATTAGCCAGGTGGTGGGTGCCTATAATGCCAGCAACTCGGGAGGCTGAGGCAGGAGAATCACTTGAACCTGGGAGGCGGAGGTTGCAGTGAGCTGAGAACGTGCCACTGCACTCCAGCCTGGATGACAGGGTGAGACTCCATCTCAAAAATAAATAAATAAATAAAATAGAAACACTTCAGCTATGACAGGAAATATCCTCTTTACTTACATAGGGCATCCATGTAAATGAAGCGTAAATGATTTCGTTGACAAATGAGTAAGTGACTTTGTAACTTTACTTCATCCTCTTCATTTACACAGGGCGTACACCAAGTAAATGACTTTGTAACTTCACTTTAGCCTCTTCATTTACAAAGGGCATACACCAAGCAACCAGTGGAAACCTCTAGAGGGTATTTAAATCCCAGAAAATTTTGTAACCAGGTTCTTGAGCCCCTATGCTGGGGCCCACTCCTACCTTGTGGAATGTACTTTCGTTTTCTTTTTTCTTTTTTTTTTTTTTTTTTTTGAGACGGAGTCTCGCTCTGTCGCCCAGGCTGGAGTGCAGTCGCGCGATCTCGGCTCACTGCAAGCTCCGCCTCCCGGGTTCATGCCATTCTCCTGCCTCAGCCTCCTGAGTAGCTGGGACTACAGGCGCCTGCCACCACGCCCGGCTAATTTTTTTGTATTTTTTAGTAGAGACAAGGTTTCACCATGTTGGCCAGGATGGTCTCGATCTCCTGACCTCATGATCCGCCCGCCTTGGCCTCCCAAAGTGCTGGGATCACAGGCATGAGCCACCGCGCCCGGCCTGTACTTTCGTTTTCAATAACTCTCTGCTTTTGCTGCCTCATTCTTTTCTTGCTTTGTTTGTGCATTTTGTCCAATTATTTGTTGGACAACACCAAGACACTAAGAACCTGGACACCCTCCACCGGTAACACAGCCTCAGGGGGTCCTGAGGACAAGTACCCAAGGTGGCTGGGGCACGGTTTGGTTTTACACGTTTTAGGGAGACATGGAGACATCAACCAATATATGTAAGATGTACATTGGTTCCGTCTAAAAAGGCAGGACAACTCAAGCAGGGAGCGGGGCTTCCAGGTGGCAGGTCGGTGAGATACAAACCGTTGCATTCTTTTGAGTTTCTGATGAGCCTTTCCGAAGGACGCCATCAGATATGCATGCATCTCAGGGAGCAGAGGTGTGACTGAATAGAATGAGAGGTAGTTTTGCCTTAAGCAGCTCCCAGATTGACTTTTCCCTTTAGCTGAGTGATTTGGGGGCCACAAGATTTCCAAGACTTATTTTCCTTTCACAAGCTGAAGAAGCGGTGGGAGCTGCCTTTGGTGCTCTCCCCATGGACCTGACTCTGGCCTTCCCCTCCCTTTACCCCCATGGGTCCCTTGTCTCTGCAGTTGCTTTGCTCACGAGATTCTAAATATCAGCCATTTACTACTTAGGATAAACCGTAGGTCTTGCTGCAGCATCGCCCATTGCTGATACGTGCAGATGCCAAGTTCTCTGGATGGGAACCATCTAGAACCTTGGTAGTCATAGGCTGGGCGCAGTGGCTCACGCCTGTAATCCCAGCACTTTGGGAGGTCAAGGCAGGCGGATCACTTGAGGTCAGGAGTTTGAGACCAGCCTGGGCAACATGGTGAAACCCTGTCTCTCCTAGAAATACAAAAATTTGCTGGGCGTGGTGGTGCGCGCCTGTAATCCCAGCTACTTGGGAGGCTGAGGCAGGAGAATCACTTGAACCCGGGAAGGGAGCTTGCAGTGAGCCGAGATTACGCTACTGCACTCCAGCCTGGGCAACAGAGCGAGATTCTGTCTCAGAAAAAAAAAGAATCTTGGTAGTCGTGGGGATTGAAGCCTCTTTGGGAGTCCCATCCCTTCGCTCCTTCTGTGCTTTTGGCCCCTCACTGTGAAGTGCACACTCCCAGAGTGCCCAGGCCAGGCTGGTTCAGTGCCACCCACCCTCCAGCCTCTCCCAACCACCCACAGCCAAAGCACCGGCACGGAGATTACAGGAGACTCAGGCCGCGTGGCATCCAGATGCCGACAAAGTGAGTTCTTTACCCAGAAAATGGAAGGGAGACCTTCCCGAGGCGCTTGCCCATCCAACTGCGCAAGGATCACGGGGTTCCCCTCAAGCCAACCGAAAACATCCACAGATAAGAATACACAAAATAAAGCCAACCCAGAACAAACCCCCAGGACTCAGAATCCAACACGCTTCCCATCGTTGTGTTGTGACCAAGCGAGTTACAAAGAAACACCACACTTTGAGACAAATTAAAGAGTCCTTTATTAGCCAGCGACCGAGAGGCAGCTAACGTTCAAAATTCTCTTGGCCTCGAGGAAGGGGCTAGTTTTGTTTTTATACCGTGGTCTAAATAGCGGAGCGGGGATTTTAGCTGAAGCAGTTTTTACAGAAGCAGAACTGGCAAAAAGTTAAAAATTTAATTGGTTACGCGGCCAGACGCCGTGGCTCAAGCCTGTAATCCCAGAACTTTGGGAGGCCGAGGCGGGCGGATCATGAGGTCAGGAGATCGAGACCATCCTGGCTAACATGGTGAAACCCCGTCTCTACTAAAAATACAAAAAAAAAAAATTAGCTGGGTGTGGTGGCGGGTGCCTGTAGTCCCAGCTACTTGGGAGGCTGAGGCAGGAGAATGGCTTGAACTGGGGAGGCGGAGCTCGCAGTGAGCCGAGATCACGCCACTGCACTCCAGCCTGGGCGACAGAGTCAGACTCCATCTCAAAAAAAAAAAAAAAAAATTAATTGATTACAAAAAATAAACAGTTCCAGGTTCAGGAGCTTAAACTATCACAAAGAGATAAATGCAGGGGCTTCGGGTGCCATCCACCGAGCGCGTCCCCAGGAGCTGCTGGTGCAGCTTGCCTCAGTATCTTATCAGTAGGTGCATTTCTGGACGCGCTTTGAGTCAGTTTACACTAGTTATGCCTTAAGGGAGGGGGTAAAGGCGGCTGCAGGTGAAGAAACTAAAATCACCGTTGAGCCACAGGGGACGGCAAGTTGTCCGTTTTTCCTGCTCAGGGGCCGCTGGCCACACAGCAGCCGGAATGTGGGTGGTGGCATTCATAGGGCAATCCACATTTCACCGTGATTAGAAAACGAGGCCAACACGGCTCAGGCTCTGAGCATGGCTTCTCTGCTTTGGTGACTGCAAGAATATCCCTCATGCCTTTGAAGGGCCATGGAGAAGATGGCATAGCTCTCCTGGAGTTCCCGAATCTCTCACCCACAGTAACTTGGCCCTTCGAGGCAGAATTGGAGAAACAGAACATCCTCACACCCAAGTCCCACTTTCTCTGTGGTGATCTGCAAACCACACCACACCTTCTGGCTGCGACACCCTCAGATTTCAGGCCAGAACCTTGGAAGAAGTAGGGCCAATCCCTGGTTTCTGATGGGGCCAGAGTGCTGGGTTGGGGACGTTGCCTCCAGAGCTGTCTCTGGGGGCCCTGACGCTGCCATGTGCTGGGAGTGAAGGAGCTCCTACCTCACGGGCCAAACCCATTCCCGCTCTCTCCCAGGCTCCAGGGATAAAACTCAAGACTGCTATGTCTTGCTTCCTGTGTTCTTTCTCCCTGCCATGCCTGGGTGCAGAATACTGAAATCGCCTTTGCAAAATTATGACTGAAACAGTGAAAGAGATCTAATGTAACCGACATCTTCTTGCTTCTTTTTGGTGGGCAGGGGGATGGAGTTTCACTCTTGTTGCCCAGGCAGGAGTGCAATGGCACGATCTTGGCTCACTACAACCTCCACCTCCCAGATTCAAGTGATTCTCCTGCCTCAGCCTCCTGAGTAGCTAGAATTACAGGCATGTGCCACCACGCCTGGCTAATTTTGTATTTTTAGTAAAGATGAGGTTTCTCCATTTGGTCAGGCTGGTCTTGAACTCCCAACCTTAGGTGATCTGCCTGCCTCGGCCTCCCAAAGTGCTGGGATTACAGGCATGAGCCAGTGTGCCCGGCCTTAACCTCTATTTTAAATATGCATAATTTCTACATTGTCAATCACAGAGTCATTGCATATGATCACATCTCTCATTTTGTCCTAGTCCTTCAAACAGCTATGCACGTGTATCTCCCACTCCCAGCAGTCCTTCTGTTGATATCTTGTCACTTTGGTTGTCTGAAACCCAGCCTCTAGGAGGTTCCTTAAAAGGCTTATAGGGGCCAGGTGCAGTGGCTCATGCCTGTAATCCCAGCACTTTGAGAGGCCAAGGTGGGTGGGTCACCTGAGGTCAGGAGTTCAAGACCAGCCTGACCAACATGGCAAAAACCCCGTCTCTATGAAAAATATAAAAGTTAGCCGAGCATGGTGGCGGGCATCTGTAATCCCAGGTACTCGAAGTCTGAGGCATGAGAATTCCTTGAGTCTGGGAGACAGAGGCTGCAGTGAGCCGAGATCATGCCATTGCACTCCAGCCTGGGGGAGACAGAGTAGGACTCTGTCTCAAATACTGTGGCTCACGCCTGTAATCTCAGCACTTTGGGAGGCCAAGGCAGGCAAATCACCTGATGTCAGAAGTTCAAAACCAGCCTGGCCAACACAGTGAAACCTTGTCTCTACTAAAAATACAAAAATTAGCTAGGTGTGGTGGCGCATGCCCCTAGTGCCGACTACTCAGGAGGCTGAGGCAGGAGAATCAATTGAACCCAGGAGGCTGAGGTTGCAGTGAGCCGAGATTGAGCCACTGTACTCCAGCCTGGGCGACACAGTGTGACTCCATCACAAAAAAAAAAAAAAAAAAAAAAAAATACAAAGGCTTATGGGAATAATGAGTCATTGCATGTCGATGTTTTGTCTATGCCCTTTGTACTTGAAGATCAATTTTGCTTGGTGCGTCTTGAACGGAGGCCCTGAGCAGTCATTTCTGAGAGTTCACAGAGGATGCAGACCTCAGCCTCTTTAAACATAACCAGAGTCCCCTTGCACTCACCCACGAATGCAGAGAAAACCACTCTGTCAGTGATAATCCTATTACATGTGAATGTAAATAAATTATTTTTTAATGAAAAGCAACTGTGTTTCTAAAACCACAACATATTTCGTAAGAAGGATGGCTTGTTTTATGTTTTTGCAAATAGAAGACAATTGGATGCTTATTTTATTTATTTATTTATTTATTTAGAGACAGGGTCTCACTCTGTCACCCAGGCTGCAATGCAGTGGTGTGATCATGGCCCACTACAGCCTTGACTTCCCTGGCTCAGGTAACTCTCCCACCTCAGCCTCCCAAGTGGCTGGGACTATAGGTGTGCACCACCACACCTGGCTAATTTTTGTATTTTTTTTGTAGAGATGGAGTTTCACCATGTTGCCCAAGCTGGTCTCAAACTCCTGGGCTCAATAAATCTGCCTTCCTCGGCCTCCGGAAGATCTGGGATTATAAGCGTGAGCCACTGAGCCTGGCCCGGATTTTGTTTTCTGTTTTGGGATAGAGTCTTGTTCTGTCACCCAGGCTGCAGTGTAGTGGCACAATCTCAGCTCACTGCAACCTTCACCTCCTGGGTTCATGCAATTCTCCTGCCTCAGCCTCTGGAGTAGCAGGGATTACAGGCATGTGCCACCATGCCCAGCTAATTTTTGCATTTTTAGTAGAGACAGGGTTTCATCATGTTGGCCAGGCTGGTCTTGAACTCCTGACCTGAAGTGATCCACTCGCCTTGGACTCTCAAAGTGCTGGGATGACAGGTGTGAGCCACCATGCCAGGCCAGTGGCCCAGAGTTTATATCTGGTTCTGCATTCAATCTCCTGGCTGCATCATGTCATATGGCCTCTAGAAAACCTCACTGAACATTCACGAGAGAATCCCTGGACTTTTTGTTTTGCTAACTTGTCATGCTCCCTGCTTTCTTGTGGGGATTTGGAATGTTCAAAAACTATACTGCCACTGCCACCTTCCCAGATCTTCATAAGATTGCTGATAAGGGAAAGGGGTAAGAAATAGAAGGTAGGCCAGGCGTGGTGGCTCACACCTGTAATCCCAACACTTTGGGAGGCCGAGGCAGGTGGATCACTTGAGCACAGGAGTTTGAGACCAGCCTGGACAACATGGTGAAACCCTGTCTCTTCAAAAAATCCAAAAATTAGCCGGGCATGCTAGCACACACCTGTAGCCCCAGCTACTCTGAAGGCTGACATGGGAGGATCTCTTAAGCCAGGGAGATCAAGGCTGCAGTTAGTGGTAACCACTCCAGCCGGGGTGACAGAGTGAGATCCTGTCTCAAAAAAAAAATTAAAAGGAAAGAAATAGAAGGTGAAGCTGCCATGTTCTCTCTCAGCATGTCTATTTAACATTGTACCAGAAGGCTTAGCACAAAAGGCAGGAAAAAGAAATAAAAGGTGTAAGGTTTAGAAAATGTAGAAAATTTAAAGAATGTACTGATAATCTATTAGAATTCATAAGTAAATTTATCTAGGTTGCTGGATACAAGATCAACAAACAAAAACTAGTTGTTTTTCTATATATCAGCAGCAAACAAAACAAAGCTAAAATCTTAAAAGTTACCATTTATAAAGTCACCATTTATAAAAAACATCAGATACTTAAGAATAAATCAAACAGGCCAGGTGCGGTGGCTCACACCTGCAATCCCAGCACTTTGGGAAGCCAAGGCAGATGGATCACTTCAGGTCAGGAGTTTAAGACCAGCCTGCCCAACATGGTGAATACCTGTCTCGACTAAAAATGCAAAAATTAGCCGGGCATGTTAGCATGCACCTGTAATCCCAGATACTCAGGAGGCTGAGGCACGAGAATCGCTCAAGCCTGGGAGATGGAGGTGTCAGTGAGCCAAGATCGCGCCATTGCACTCCAGTATGGGTGACGGAATGAGACTTCGACTCAAACAAAAACAAAAAACAAACAAACGAAGAATAAATCAAACAAAGAATTTGCAAGACCTCTACACTGAAAACTACAAAATATTGTTGAGAGAAATGTAAGGAGACCAAAAAACAAGGCAGGGCTCTCTTAGTAACTGAGAGAAGACTAAATATTAGAAAGATGTCAATTCTCCTCAAACTGACCTACAGATTCAACACCAGTTTTTTTTCCTTTTTTTTTTTTTTTTTTTTTTTTGAGACAGGGTCTCACTCTGTTGCCCAGGCTGGAGTCCAGTGGCTTGATCGCACCTCACTGCAACCTCCGCCTCCCGGGTTCCAGCGATTCTCCTGCCTCAGCCTCCTGAGTAGCTGGGATTACAGGTGTGAGCCACCACACCTGGCTAATTTTGTATTTTTAGTAGAGACAGGGTTTCATCATGTTGGTCAGGCTGGTCTTGAACTCCTGACCTCGGGTAATCCACCTTCCTCGCCTCCCAAAGTGCTGGGATTACAGAAATGAGTCCTGGAGCCTGGCTGCTTTGGGTGTTCTCGAGACTCTACGCTCTCCTCCCGCACACCACAGCAAACAGCTCGGTCCCCCTGACAGCTCCTGGCCTTCCCCAGCTGAGCGGAAAGGCTTCTCCTGGGCTTATTTCAGTTCTTCGGGCTGGATTTTGCCCAGTTGCCCGGAGGCCGCAGTTCCACCAGGCAAAGCCAAACACGCTCGTTTGTTCTATTAAGAAATGCTGGTTAATCTTTGGACCTAAGTGCAATGTTGGAAGTGGCTGACGTTCATTGCTCCAGGAGGTATGTGTTATTGAAATGACCCAGAAGGCTGCATTTGGCAGTTTTCCTTATTTCTGACCCAAGCCTCACGCGGGGCTGTGTGGGTGCTGCCTGCAGCCTTTTGCAAAAGATGGAAAAATGACGGGGGGCATGAAAGACCACCAGGAAAGCCGAGCGAGCTCCTCAGGCTTGTTCCGTCAGGTCTGGGAAGTCAGTAAGCCATGGGAATGAGATCCCAGCAATTCTTGGGTCCTTCCAGCTGTTTCATTCCTTGGGAATGAACACATAGGACCCTGAGGGTTCTAACGCACAAGGGCAGGGAAGGGGGCCAGGCCATGCCTGCGAGCTTGCCAGGTCATTGTCCTGTGTCACGGGGTGGAGGGACCTGCTCTGTGCACGCAAGGCACGAGCTGACTTGCAGCACGGGAGAGTCAGGAGTCAGTCCAGTGTAGACTGCGTGCTAAAGTGGTTTAACAAGGATGCCAAGTGCATTGTTCAAAACACGACTCCCCTGTCTGCCGTGAGTCGTGAGTCGTCGTGAGTCGTCGTGAGGTGGGGCTCCTGGTCATAAGCTTCCCCAAGGCCTCTCCTCTGCAGCATCCCGCTGGACACCTGGGGTCCTCTCCCTGTACAGAGAAAACCCAAACCCACTGCTTCTCTTTGGCTGTTAACTTTTGGCCTCTTCAAGCTGTTCTTTGGGGTCTCCATGGTCTCTGGTGGGATTCTCTCTGCAAATTAGGTTTGCATTAGGTTTTCCATCTTTATTACGCAGAAAAGAGCGGCTTCACCGGCTTTCCCCCTACTTGGCTAGCAGACACATCTTTTCAACCCTAGGCAAAAGAATCCCATGCTCGAATTATCCAGAGATAATGTATGTTCGCTGTAATTAACAACCCACCAGAGCCCTAGGGCGCTCCCTGCAGACATGGGGCTGGTGTGGCAAATGTGCACGGGAACTGGCTCTGCCCGGCCCTCCCAGGCAGCTCTCCCATTTGTCTCAGTATCATCGCCTTCCCAGCTCCCCGGGGCTCCCCCTCCCAGAGAGGAGCAGCCCAGGCCTGACTGCCAAGACACAGGGCATCATTTACCCACTTGTGGTTACAAAGCTTGCCCAAGCAATGGCACCAAGCCAATAAATATTATTCTCTGCTATCAATAGCCAAGGCCACACTCTGATTTGTTAGTGGTGGGTTAAATAAACAAGACTTCTGGCTGGGCGCGGTGGCT
Source organism: Pongo abelii (assembly GCF_028885655.2). Lineage (NCBI taxonomy): Eukaryota > Metazoa > Chordata > Mammalia > Primates > Hominidae > Pongo > Pongo abelii. The sequence continues at coordinate 87,233,089 of NC_072003.2, forward strand.
CATGCCTGTAATCCCAGCACTTTGGGAGTGGATCACAAGGTCAGGAGATCGAGACCATCCTGGCTAACACAGTGAAACCCCATCTCTACTAAAAAAAATACAAAAAATTAGCCGGTCATGGTGGCACACATCTGTAGACCCAGCTACTCAGGGGGCTGAGGCAGGAGAATCATTTGAATCCAAGAGGCGGAGCTTACGGTGAGCCAAGATCGAGCCACTGCACTCCAGCCTGGGCGACAGAGTGAGACACCAACTCAAAAAATAAAAAATAAAATAAACAAGACTTCCAGACCACGGGTGGAGAAGATCCACCCAGGGAGCTGGGCACAACTCCCTGTTTCACTGTGTGGTTTCATTCCAGTTGGAAAGAACTTCATCTGTTGAAGTGCACAGACGGCATTCAGAGGCTAGAGACGCCGGCAACAGCACAGCACACAGTGCCCTCTGTTCCCCTGGCCCAGGCCAAGAGTTCTTTGTGTGTCTGAGTGACTGGTCAGCACTGGGCAACAAACCCACGCCGGGAGACGGATGGCGAGCCGCCTCAACCCACCAGCCTCTGGGGAGCCTCTCACTCATCTCGCAAGCACCTGTGGAGGCCCGCCCGGCGCCAGGCCAGTCCGGGCACCCGGAGGCCTCTGCTCTCCTGGAGCTCATGACAAGTAAACAAATACACAAGATGGTTTGGGATCCTGATGAATAAGTTAAGTAGGGCGACCCAACAGGGAGGACAGGGCTCCCGCATGTGAGGGACCCAGGAGGGAGCGACCCCCCGTGTTGACATGGGGGGAAAGGCGGGAGGCCAGAGAGGCCGGGCCCCTTCACACCGGGTGGGCAACGGAGGGATTTGCTCCCTCTGGAGGCCACAGAGGAGGGTCCTTTCCACCTCTTCCAGCTTCTGGGGGCGGCTGGCTTCCTGGGCTTGTGGTGTGTCTGTCACTCCAGTCTCTGCCTCTGTCTTAACGTGCCCTCAGCACATGTCGTCACATGGCCTTCTTATAAAGACACCTGTCATTGCATTTAGGGCCCACCCTAATCCAGCGTGACCTCATCTTAATTAATGACACATGCAAAGACCCTGATTCCAAATCCGGTTGTGTTCTGAGGCTCCAGTGAACATAAATTTCGGTGCTTTGTTCAGTTTCTATGGAGTCTTGTATATAGGAAGGGACAGAAGAAGAACCAAATTCTCGTCTGAGGCAGATTTTTATTCCTCATTGCAAAATTTAAACATGAAACCAATCAAAACCTTTTTGGGGAGGCCTCTGCTCAATCAGTCAACCCAGGACTATTTACAAAGCAGCTGGTCTTGGGCTCAGCTCTGCAATCAGCACTGTGGTACCTGACATGGATTGGCAGCTTGCTGTCAGAACGTTTCCGGGCTAACCAAGAGGATGAGAAAAATGTGCTATTTTTCAAGCAATAGATCAATTAAGATATAACCCACCTACCGTACGATTTGCCCATTTAAAATGCGCAATTCAATGGCCGTTAGTACAATGACAGAGTTGTGCAGCTATCACCCCAATCAATATTAGAACATTCTCTTTTCTTTTTTTTTTTTTTTTTGAGATGGAGTCTCACTCTGTCGCCCAGGCTGGAGTACAGTGACACGATCTCAGCTCACTGCAACCTCTGCCTCCCGGGTTCAAGCGATTCTCCTGCCTCAGCTTCCTGAGTAGCTGGGATTACAGATGCGTGCCATCATGCCCGGCTAATTTTTGTATTTTTAGTAGAGACAGGGTTTCACCATGTTGGCCAGGCTGGTTTCAAACTCTTGACCTCAGGTGATCCACCTGCCTCGGCCTCCCAATGCTGGGATTACAGGCGTGAGCCACCATGCCCGGCCAAACATTTTCTTTTTACTTTTTTTTTTTTTTTTAAGACAGGGTCTGGGTTTTTTTTTTTTTTTTGAGATGCAGCCACAAGGCCAGGCTGAAGTTCAGCAGTGCAATCTTCGCTCACTGAAACCTCTGCCTCCCGGGCTCAGGTGATCCTCCCACCTCAGCCTCCTGAGTAGCTCAGGCCACAGACACAGGCCACCATGCACAGCTGATTTTATTATTATTTATGTATTTATTTATTTAATTTAGAGGGGGGTCTTGCTATGTTGCCCAGGCTGGTCTTGAACTCCTGAGCTCAAGCAATCCGCCCGCCTCAGCCTCCCAAAGTGCTGGGATGACAGGCGTGAGCCACGTCACCTGCCCCAGCTAACTTTTTTGTATATTTGGTAGAGATGAGGTTTTACCATGGTGCCTACACTGGTCTCGGGCTGAGCTCAAGCAGTCCACCCACCTCAGCTTCCCAAAGTACAGGAGTGAGCCACCGTGCCCAGCATAACTTTTCCTTTTTAATTTGTTGAGAATACATAGGACTGTATAAAGCAAAAATTATCACATCACCTTGGGGTTTGTAACGTATGTAGGTATAATATGTAAGACAGCAGCATGAAGCATGGGGGGTTGGGTAAATATGGTCACAAGGCTTCTACATTTTATGTGATGTTTATATTTCTAATACTAACTCTGGGCTGGGCGTGGTAGCTCTCGCCTGTAATCCCAGCACTTGGGGAGGCGGATCAACTGAGGTCGAGAGTTCGAGACCAGCCTGACCAACATGGAGAAATCCCGTCTCTACTAAAAATACAAAATTAGCCAGGCACGGTGGTAGATGCCTGTAATCTCAGCTACTCGGGAGGCTGAGGCAGGGGAATCGCTTGAACCCAGGAGGCGGAGATTGCGATGAGCCGAGATCGTGCCACTGCACTCCAGCCTGGGCAACAAGAGCGAGACTCCGTCTCAAACAAAACAAAACAAAACTAACTCTGAGTAAGCTGTGAAAAACTAAGGGTAGATGTTGCAATCCCTAGAGCAATGAGGAGGAATAGCTAAAAAGCCATAATTCTTGCTTCATGCTAATACTTGGGGTGGGCCTGGTGACTCATGCCTGTAATCCCGGTATCTTGAGAGGCCGAGGCAGGTGGATGACTTGAGGTCAGGAATTTGAGACCAGCTGGGCGTGGTGGCACATGCTTGTAATCCCAGCTACTCAGGAGGCTGAGACAGAAGAATCGTTTGAACCTGGGAGGCAGAGGTTGCCGCGAGCTGAGATTGTGAATTGCACTCCAGCCTGGGCAACAGAGCAAGACTCCGTCTCGAAAAAAAAAAAAAAAAAAAAAAAGCTAATGCTCGGAATAGAAATTCCAACTTGACCGCTTGGTGGTGTGATCAGAGGTGGGTCCCTCAGCCTGTCTGAACTTCATCTCTCCTGGGAATTGAACAATCTATGCTGTTTATCCCCCAGGGTGTCCCAGAGGATGAAATGAGGCAATATCAACTGTGCACTGCGTTTCGTAACCTGAGAAGCACTGTTAGCCTGCAAAGTGTCCCTTCCATTTGACAGAATTCTCCCATACCAGACATGAAGGTTTCCTCTCTATCCCCCAAGAAAATAGAGACTATCTCTGATTTCAGCAAACAGCTGTGTCAAGGCCTCACCTCCTTAGCATGGAGGCACATCTCAGTCATTGGTGAGGACCTCTGATCCCACCTTCAGGTTCAGGATCAAAGGGACTGTTCCCATTTCCTTGGGCAAGAAACCAGAGGCCCGGGACTTTGTACAATTACCTAAGCAAATGTTACGCACACATACGCCTTCCCCAGCCCACAGGAAATATGCATTTCTGGAAGCTTTTGGTGATCGTGATCACACGTAGGCAGTTTCCAAAGCGTGAGGGGACCTGGTGGTGCAGGTGAGGTGGCCCATCCCAGGTCCTACAATGTCTTCTGCACAGCTGGGATCCCTGCTAACTCAGCGGAAGGGCTCTCTGCTCACTCTGCCACCTCGGTGCCCTGTGGACCCTGATCAGCGGTCTGAAGCCAAATGCGTTGGCATGCCCTCCCTGCGGGGTTCCCTTCCCAGCCTGAACCCTTTGGGGTTCCACTGCTCACCAGGGGTGATGCTTCAGAAATCATACTAAACAGCACCTGCTTCAGAGGTCTAACCTACCCCTGGCCCAGCCCAGGTAGGAGTTCCCCAGTCTTCATGAGCTTGGGAGGGGTGGTCAGACACCAGGAGACTGTTGCCATTCCCTGCTGTAACGCTCCAGAAACCAGGCAGCTGACGGTCCCAGAGGGGCGAGTCTAAAGGGAGGCACGGCCAGGTGGGGTACCCCAGGCTGCAGGACACCCATGGAGAGGCTGAAGCTTCCGGCCAGAGAAAGGAACAGAGCAGAGCCCTCTGATGGCTCCTTCCTACAAAGTCTAGGTGGACGTCCTCAGCAGCAGGTCTCTTTGCTGAGGGGACTGTCTTCAAGGGGAAGCAGCCAGAGAAATCTACCACGGCCTAAACCGGCCCTCACACTTAGTCTTCGGCACATGCCAAAGGTGTTCCCTGTGTTAGTCTCTGCTGCTGCTACGCTTCCCTCCCAGCAAGCTCAAGAAAAGCCTGGCCCTGTGTGTATCAACCGCATGGTCCCCCTTTGACGTCTCCAGCCCAGCTGCTGGGCCCTGGCTCGCCACCGGGGAGGCCCTCAGTCCTCTCGCATTGATCCTTCCAGTGAGGCTACGGGAAAGCCTTTGGCACTGGGTGCTGGAGGGCACATGAGCTGGGGTCAGAGCCTTGGACCGCCAACTGCAAGGGGTGCTGTGGAGGGCTCTCTGGAGACCCCCACAGCACTGAGGCTCTCGTCCCCCAATCAGGAGTCTCTCCACAAATTGTTCTCCAGGAACTGCCCTTGGCTAAAGCAAAGTCACGTCCCAGGCCACGGTCCCTCTCTGGTGGCCCGCGTGGAATCACTCGTCAGTGTCATACGAGAAGAACTGTATGCTCAGACCCTGTAACCCAAGGCAGTTGCCCGCCTGCCAATGTTGTCTCAGAGCCTGTTGCAGCAACAAAAAGCTCAGGCATCTCAGGGGCTTGAAAACTAAGGTTTCTTTCTCGTGTACATCAAGTCCACTGGGGGTCCAGGAGGCTCCCCAGGGTAGCTGCTGCCAGGGGAGGGCCCACACGTGACCCACGCCGACCCCTGCTTGCCCAGCCATCATGCAGAAGACAGAGGAAGGTGAACCCCAGCAAATAAGGTCTTCCACCAAGAAGCGACACCCATTGCCTCCACTCTGAGCCCACTGGCCTTCCCGAAGTCTAAGACTAGAATTCCTGCCTGTGCATAAAGAACTGGGGATTGGTGAATAGCCGTCAGATCTGCCAGATGTTTCAGGAAAGTGCACATTTGTTTACATCTGTGTGGATTGGGCTACCTTCTTCTAGACAGAGCCCGGTCCCCTCAGCCTCACTGCCCTCTTTTTATTTTATTTTATATTTTTGGGACAGAGTTTCACTCTTTTTTTCTTTTTTTTTTTTGAGATGGAGTCTCGCTCTGTTGCCCAGGCTGGAGTGCAGTGGCACAATCTCGACTCACTGCAAGCTCCGCCTTCCAGGTTCAAGCCATTCTCCCGCCTCAGCCTCCCAAGTAGCTGGGACTACAGGCGCCTGCCACCACCACCACGCCTAGCTAATGTTTTTGTATTTTTTAGTAGAGACGGGGTTTCACCATGTTAGCCAGGATGGTCTCGAGCTCTTGACCTCGTGATCCGCCTGCCTCAGCCTCCCAAAGTGCTGGGATTACAGGCGTGAGCCACCGCGCCCGGATGAGACGGAGTTTCACTCTTGTCACCCAGGCTGGAGTGCAATGGTGCAATCTCTGCTCACTGCAACCTCCGTCTCCCAGGTTCAAGTGATTCTCCTGCCTCAGCCTCCTGAGTAGCTGGGTTTGCAGGCACCCGCCACCCACGCCAGGCTAATTTTTGTATTTTTAGTAGACACGGGGTTTCACCATGTTATTGCTCTTTTTACAACAGATATTTCGAATGCCTCCTTTCTACCCTGAAATGAAATCCACAGAAACTATAACTTGCCAATACATGGAATTAAAAAAAATCTACACTATACATATTGGATCATATAAGCATGAGAAATAAACTGGAGCAGAAAGGAAGTATGAAAATAAAAACAATTGGCAATAAAGCGATATGAATTTCAAGATGTAAATTCTCAGGTACCGCTATGCTAGAAGACATAAGACACGAATGCTGTACTCACATGTAAATTTGCTGTCAACACGGCAGGGACAAATGTCGGCAGCGACAGGAGCACTGTGGCTCAAATGCCAGGAGGGGATTTTCTAAAATTGCGAACCTCTCCTGGTTCCAATTAGAACCCAGCACCTTCATCTGCGTGGTAGTTTCATCTCTACAGATTTCAGAACTTATCAAAACTGGGCAAAGCGGCTGGGCGCGGTGGCTCATGCCTATAATCCCAGCACTTTGGGAGGCCAAGATGGGCGGATCACTTGAGGTCAGAAGTTCAAGACCAGTCTGGCCAACATGGTGAAGCCCCGTCTCTACTAAAAAATACAAAAATTAGCTGGGCATGGTGGCAGGTGCCTGTAATACCAGTGACTCAGGAGGCGGAGGCAGGAGAATCACTTGAACCCAGGAGGTGGAGGTTGCAGTGAGCCGAGATCGCGTCAATGCACTCCAGCCTGGGTGACAGAGCGAGACTCTGCCTCAAAAAAAAAAAAAAAAAAAAAAACTAGACAGACCCACTTTGTGTTGATTGGCAAAAAATAATAACAATGTTAGATTTTAGGATCAAATAGTTATAAATAGGTTTTTCACCTTTGAAAATTCAAACAGGACAATCCTTCGTTGTTCAGGACCTTTTTCCACATCACAGAACATTTAGCCTCCTTACTCTTACTCCACATCCTAAGAAGGCTGCAAACACCTCCCACAAACTTCCAAAATGCCTCCTAGGAAGGGTACCACATCCAGTAAGAAAACCTCTATAGGCTGGGTGCACTGGCTTGTGCCTGTAATCCCAGCACTTTGGGAGGCCGAGGTGGGTAGATCGTTCAAGCCCAGGAGTTTCAGACCAGCCTGAGCAACATGGTGAAACCTAGTCTCTACAAAAAAAATACAAAACTTAGCCAGGTGTGTTGGTGCACACTTGTGATCCCAGCTACTTGAGAGGCTGAGGTGGGAGGATCACCTGAGCCTGGGAGTTCAAGGCTGAAGTGAGCCATGATCACACCACTGCACTCCAGCCTGGATGACAAAGCAAGACCCTGCCTCAATCAATCAATCAATCAATCAATCTTTTTTAAAAAAGAAAGAAAACCTCCATCCAAGATGGTACTAGCTGCAGTGTTTTCTAGGCCACCAAAGAAGTGGAAAACATAGAAGGACTTGAGGAGTAGCGTTAGTGACACATTTCAGTGCTAGAGATTCTATACAATAAAGACAAGTGAAAGGCCAGGCGCGGTGGCTCACGCCTGTAATCCCAGCACTTTGAGAGGCCGAGGGGGGCAGATCACTTGAGGTCAAGATTACGAGACCTGCCTGGCCAACATGGTGAAACCCCATCTCTACTAAAAAAAAAAAAATATATATATATATATATATAGCCGGGCGTGGTGGTATGCGCCTGTAATCCCAGCTACTGGGGAGGCTGAGGCAGGAGAATCACTTGAACCTGGGAGGTGGACGTTGCAGTGAGCCGAGATTGCACCTCTGCACTCCAGCCTGGGCAACAGAGCAAGACTCCATTTCAAAAAAAAAAAAAAAAGATAAATGAGATAAATTATATTGATGGAGGAGCAAGACTTGGGAATGAGACCCCAGAGGGCATAGAAGAGCCTATTTGGGAATTAGAAATAGAAGATTCCCAAGGACATATTGTTTCCTTCTCTGTAGTGGTTTAATAGTGACACCCTCCCCCACCAACAAGTATGTTCAAGTCCTAATCCCTGGCACCTGTGGATGTGACCTTATTTGGAAATATCTTCTTTGCAGATGCAATTAAGTTAAGGATCTCAGGATGAGATCATTCTAGATTGAAGGTAGAGGCTAAATCCAGTGGGTGGTATCCTTATAAAATAAAAGAGAGGGGGGTTTGAAACACAGAGAGACAGAGAAGAAGACCATGAGAAGATGGAGCAGAGATTGCAGTGACAGAGCTTCAAGTCAAGGAATGCCCGGGGCCACCAGGAGCTAGAAGGGGCAAGGAGGGTGTGATGGTTAGTTTTATGTATCAGCTTGGCTGGGTTGTGGGTACTGAGATATTTGGTCAAACATTATTCCAGGTGTGTCTATGAAGATGTTTCTGGATAAGACTAACATGTGAGTTTGTACACTTAGAAGAGCAGATTGTCCTCTTCAATGTGGGTGGGTCTCATCAAATAAGTTGAAAACCTGAATGGAACAAAAGGCTGTTCCTCTCCTGAGAAACAGAGAATTCTTCATACCTGATGGCCTTTGAACTGGGACATGGGTCTGTTCTTGCCTTCAGACCAGAACTGACACATTGGGTCTTCCTGGGTCTCAAGCCTGTGGGCCTTCAGACTAGAACTACACCACCAGCTCTCCTGGGTCTCAGGCCTTCAGACTCAGACTGGAACATCCACCATCAGCTCTCCTGGGTCTCAAGCCTGTGGGTCTTCAGACTAGAACTACACCACCAGCTCTCCTGGGTCTCAGGCCTTCAGACTCAGACTGGAGCATGCACCATTGTCTCTCCTGGGTCTCCTGCTTGCTGTCTCACCCTGCAGATCTTGAGACTTGCCAGCCACCATAATTGTGTGGCCAGGTCCTTAATGCACATCTCTTTCTACATATAAATGTACATCCTTTTGGTTCTGTCTCTTTGGAGAATCCTACTAATACAGAAGTGTCTGAGTTCATTTTGTGTTGCCATAGCAGAACATTGGGGGCTGGGTGATTTTTTTTTTTTTTTTTTTTTTGAGACAAAGTCTCACTCTGTCACCCAGGCTGGAGTGCAGTGGCACAATCTCGGCTCACTGCAATCTCCGCCTCCCGGGTTCACACCATTCTCTTGCCTCAGCCTCCCAAGTAGCTGGGACTGCAGGTGCCCGCCACCACGCCCAGCTAATTTTTTTGTATTTTTTGTAGAGACACGGTTTCGCCATGTTAGCCAGGATGATCTCGATCTCCTGACCTCGTGATTCGGAGGCTGGGTGATTTATAAAGAACAGAGGTTTATCTGGCCATAACTCTGGTGGCCAGAAGTCCAACATTGGGCAGCCCATCTATGAGGGTCTTGTGCTGCTTCAAGTCCTGGCAGAAGGCAGAAGGAGAGCGAGGGGGTGCAGAGACCAAATGTGCGAAAAAAACCACCTGCTCTTGCAATAACCCAGCCCCATGAGAGCAAGAACTCACTTTCCTGACACAGCATTCATCAGTTCAGGAAGGATCCGCCCCATGACCCAAACACCTGCCACTAGGCCCCACCTCCAACACTGGCAAATTGGGACTCAAATATCAACATGACTTTTGGCAGGAACAAAGCACATTCAAACCATTGCAGAAAGGATGGTCCCCAAGAGCCCTAGGAGGGAACGTGGCCCTACTGGCGCCTTGATTTCAGACTTCTGCTTCCAGAACAGTGAGAGAATCAATTCCTACTGTTTTCAGCCCCTAGTTTGTGGGACTGTTCCAGCAGGCCCCAGAACACTCTCACAAAACAAAATCAAACAGGCTAGGTGCAGTGGCTCACGGCTGTAATCCCACCACTTTGAGAGGCCAGGGCAGGCAGATCACGAGGTCAGGAGTTCAAGACCAGCCTGGCCAACATGGTGAAACCCCATCTCTGCTAAGAATACAAAAATTAGCTGGGCATGGTGGCAGGCGCCTGTAGTCTCAGCTACTTGGGAGGCTGAGGCAGGAGAATTGCTTGAACCTGGGAGGCGGAAGTTGCAGCAAGCTGAGACTGCACCATTGCACTCCAGCCTTGGTGACAGAGTGAGACTCCATCTCAAAAAGAAAAGAAAAGAAAAGAGAAAAGAAAATTATCCCTGTGCACTATCAATTTGAGAATGGAGGGGTCTCTAATTTCACAGCATCCCTGGTGGAGAACCTGACTTCCCATCTCATCCCTGGTCTTCCGAGGAGTAAGAGGGAGGAGTTGATGTGCCCCTGAGGAGCAGAACTGGAAGAGGAGGGGCGAGACGCTGGTCACAGTAGGTCTAATACATTTTGTGTTTATAACAGGCCTGCAGTGAAGACAAGAAGAGCCTTGGCTAGAGTTCCCACCACGGCTTTAACTGGATGGAGGTCTGGGAACACACATCTGCCTTCCCTGGGCTTCCATCTCTTCACATCTCAGTGAGGATGTTGACTAAGCAGATCTCCTGGGCCCCTTTTCCAGCTCAAACCCATGGGTTCTCTGACAGGTGGAGTCAGAGCAGAGGCCCCCGATGGAGATACAATGTCACAGAGAGGTGCCTGGCCCAGAAGACCCCAGCGTCAAGCTCCAAACTTCTGCTCCAAGTCAGCCTGGAACAGAAACCTGGAGAGGGCGGGTGGACCTTCAAGGTGGAGGCGGCCCCCATCACTGGGCTGATGCGCCTGCCCAGAGGCCTCCACAGGAGGAGCCTGCAGGGCATGGGCCACCCCCAGGCTGAACTGCTCTCTCACATGGTCTGAATTGGAAAGGACCTGAGACCCTCAGCAGATGAAAGCCACCCCTCACCAGGGAGCCAGTTCCTCCACACCCACCTGGGTGACCTGCAGGTCCCTCAGAGACCAGTGACCACCTAAGAGGGTGTGGCTACAGCTGTTTCCTCTCAAACTGAGAAAGTCCCGTGAAACAGAGCAGACCTGGCTGTTTAGGGGGCGGCCGCCAGTTACAGCGCAGTTCCTCTCCCGGGCTCCAGGACTTTTCCGGGAGCTTCCACCCCGGTTCTACTGCTTCCTGCCTCACACAATGCCCTGGTCCCCTCCATCCATCTGCCATCTGCACACACTGAAATCCATGGGTCCCCAAGGCTCCTGCCACGGCCCTTCTGCCTCCCAGGACGACCCCTTATCTCCATCTTTCCAGGAAGACACCTGCTTAGTCAATTCCACAGCACCTGGACAGACACACGCTCCGTCAGTCACAGAAAGCAGCTCTTGCTGCACAGGCACAGTGGCTCATGCCTGTAATCCCAGCATCTTGGGAGGCTGAGGCAGGCAGATCACTTGAGTGAGGTCAAGAGTTTGAGAACAGCCTGGCCAACATGGTGAAACCCCATCTCCTCTAAAAATACAAAATTAGCGGGGTGTGGTGGTACGTACCTATAATCTCAACTACTTGGGAGGCTGAGGCAGGAGAATCGCTTCAACCCAGGAGGTAGAGGTTGCAGTGAGATGAGATCGTGCCATTGCACTCCCGCCTGGCAACAAGAGCAAAACTCTGTCTCAAAAAAAAAAAAGAAAAGAAAAGAAAAAAAAGAAAGCAGCTCTCGCTGCTAGCTGGTCACCGACACACTGGGGCCTGAGATGGACCAACCCCCATTGCACTCCAGCCTGGGTGACAGAATGAGACTGTCTCAAAACACACACACACACACACACAAACACCTGTTTCTCTGAGGGCATCTGTCGCCTCTTGCGGCCTGACCGTAATGCACTACGATACCCGCAGAGGCTCTTAGTTTCCTTTTTCTTTTTTCAAAATGTGTCTCCTCATAGCCCATGCAGCACCAGGAGCGAGGGAGAGAAGGAAGAAAGTGGCCGAGGGGCACTGACCCCATCCTTCCGCAGCACACCCTGCACGGTGGTCTGTGCTGTCACTCCCGGGGTGTTCGTCTGCCTGATGAGGCTGGCAGCTCCCGGAACGCACTGGTGGGGGTTCATTCATTCTGGGACTCTCCAGTTCCTGGTACAGGGCCCTGCATCAGATCACACCACCCAGTCCACATAGCACGGGGTGGGGCAGAGATGACCACACACTTTCATTCACCCTCCTTGTGTCATCCGATGCTGGAAGAGTAGAATCCAGTGGCAGTGACACTGTGCCAATTCCAGGCCAGGCCCCAGGAGGCTGGCAGCTCCTACATCCCTTCTTCCCTTCTCTTAGAACAGTCACTCTGGAGCAAAGAGCTTCCATGTAAGAAACCCCACCACCCTCAGACTGCCAGGCGATGGGGAGTTCCAGGCAAGTCCCATGGAGCCTGCGTGGAGAGAGAGTTGCTTAACTAGCCCCAGGGGTTCCAGCCCTCCCAGTGCAGGGGCCAGACACATGGACAAAGAAGCCTTGAGAGGACTCTAGACTCAGACACCACTTGACTGAAAGTGCATGGGCGACCCTGCACAAGAACCACCTGGCTGAGCCCAGCCTGTCCCAGACTCATGAGCTGCTACAGTATTGTCCTAAGCCATTACGTGTTGGGCTGATTTGTTCTGCAGCAATAGATAGCCCAAGAAGTGGCTTGGTGAGGACCAAAACAGGCTCCCACTCTGGGGGGGACACATTGTTAAACAGCACTCCCTCTGGGCTGACACAGTCTCACAGGAGGCTAGTGGACACCACCTCTGTGCAGAGAAGCAGAGGCCCCATCTTTGAGCTGGAGGAGGCCCAGCCAGAGTGCACAGAGTGCCCATGAGTCACAGGCTGGCACCCGGTGCTTCTGTACAGTGAACAAACTGTGCAACTGTATGTGATGGCCCTTCCTAGAGCTCTCATTGCAGAGAGGAGGCAGGAAGAGTCTGATGACAGCTCCATCACCGTCCTTCACAGTATCCTTACTGACTTTCATCAGCCCAGTCCACAGAGGGGCCCCTTCCTCATGCTGGAGAACTCAGTGCAGCAGGGACCTGGCAGAATGCTCTGGCGAAGGAAGGTGGGGTGCCAGGAGACCGTGGAGAAGGGCGCTGGCTGGGCTTGGCAACTCACGGGTCAGGACCTGACTCCACTTCCTGGGCACAGGGCTGCAGTCACTGCTTGTCCCATCCTTGTTTGCCCAACCAAGCTCTTTTAAAGTTCAATGCCAGGAACATTAACAAGTGTGCTGATCTGGAACTGAGTGCTGCCTGCCCCCCGTCTTTGGCTCTTCTGCCCCGGGTGCACCTACCCCACTCCCTGGTATCCCTGCCTGCCCAGAACTGCCTGGTGTCATTATCCAGCCCTGCCCCGCCCAACCTGAAGGGATTTGCCTCCCGGCCTCCAGATTCTCTCTCTGCTGTGTCCACCCTGTTCTGGGCCTGGGGGCCTCTCTTGCCCACGGGGGGCCTCTCTTGCCCACGGGGGGCCTCTCTTGCCCACTGTGGCTTCCAGCTGGGTTTGTGGCTGGATTTTCTTCCCCAGCTCCCCACTGGAGCTCTGCTATGGGGCATGCTTCTCCAGGAAGGCCAGCAGCCCCTCCCTGTTGCAGGGATCTCGGGACCTTCTGGGCCCTCCCTGAGCTGGGGGTCCCTGCTCCTGCTCTCTCGAAGGCTTGGTCTCCCAGGCCCTTCCCACACTGGCGAATACTCTCTGTATCCCACCCTCCTCCCCACCACGTTCCCGCCACGGCCCTGGCTGAGGAGGGTCGAAGGGAAAACAACATGGCTTTGACTGCTGTCCTGAGGCTTCCCGGGATGACCCCTCGACTCCACCTTTCCAGGAAGGCACCTGCTTAGTCAAATCCATAGTACCTGGACAGACAGTTTATCCCATGTCTTGGGGTCTGATGAGCAGGGGCAGCACGTGGAGAGAGAGGGTGGACAGGCCCTCATCCATCCTTCCCCAGAGGCTGATCTTTCCCGCTGGTCTCTGGGGCCTCGTGGCCACGGGGCCTCCAACGCCGCCCAGCCATGTTGCTGAGGGCGAGGGACCAGGCCTCTCCGTGGCCCGCTTCCCCCCATGTCGTAGTCATCATCATAGCCCTGCCACATGTCCATCTGCCTGTGGCTCACCCAGCTGGGAAGGAACTGAGAGTTGTGAGACCCACACATGCTCCCCAGGCAGGGGCTCTCCCCGCCCTGCCCTCGGTGCATGGACCCCTGGACTTTTTTTTTTTTTTTTTTTTTTTGAGATAGAGTCTTGCTCTGTCACCCAGGCTGGAGTACAGTGGCAAGACCTTGGCTTACTACAACATCCGCCTCTCTCGGGTTCAAGCGATTCTCCTACCTCAGCCTCCCAAGTAGCTAGGATTACAGGCATGCGCCACCATATCTGGCTAATTTTTTTTTTTTTTTTTTCGAGACAGAGTTTTGCTCTTGTTGCCCAGGCTGCAGTGCAGTGGCACGATCTCAGCTCACTGCAACCTCTGCCTCCCAGGTTCAAGCAATTCTCCTGCCTCAGCCTCCCGAGTAGCTGGGATTACAGGCATGCACCACTACGCCTGGCTAATTTTGTATTTTTAGTAGAGACAGGGTTTCTCCATGTTGAGGCTGGTCTCGAACTCCTGACCTCAGGTGATCTGCCCGCCTTGGCCTCCCAAAGTGCTGGGATTACAGGCGTGAACCACCATGCCAGGCCAATTTTTTGTATTTTTAATAGAGAAGCAGTTTCACCATGTTGGCCAGGCTGGTCTCAAACTCCTGACCTCAGGTGATCCACCTGCCTCGGCCTCCCAAACTGATGGGATTACAGGTGTGAGCCACCGTGCCTGGCTGGGCCCTGTGTTTTGACACCTGAGAAGGTGCAGCTCACCTGGTTCTGGAGTTTAATTGGACCCTGAGTTCTCCCAGAGGAAGTCTGAGAAGGCCAAGCTGAGCTCACTGGCTGTCAGAATCCTCATTTACATTGGATGAGCAGGGCGCAGTTTCCCCTGCTCCGGAGGATGGTGGGGTGAAGTGGGAGCCCAGACTGGGGGAGTGGGGGCAATAGAAGCTGTGGGAGCAGCAGCCCCCCAGGGGCCAGGACCATGAAGCCTCAAGGGACGAGCAAGGGGGTCACGGAGGGCCAGGCATCAGAGTGGAGAGCAGACGCACAGGACACCCAGAGAGGCCCCCTGCCCCCCACCTCGCCCCCTCCAAGAACATGCTCTTCCAGTGAAGTCACTGCAGCCCCCCACATGGGGGAGGAGGCAGCTTTAGGATACCTGGGACATGAAGGTGACCAAGACACACCACTGTGGCCAAGGAGCGTGTGGCTGAGGACGACGTCTGTCAACCTCCGTTAACATGACCCACGTTCAGAAATCCACAGACATACGCATACATGTGTCGGAAACGAAAGTGGCACCAACAGTTCTTTCAAAGGAACTGTGTTCTGCACAGACCCCCGGCAGCCCCTGTCCAACATATAGCCAGGTAAACCTGCAGCCGGGCCTCCCAGCACCCCAGGCCCCTCCCTTTGCAGCTGGGGCACCGCCCACAGCTCTTTAAAAAGCCCACTGCCTTACATCGCCACACCGTCCTGCAGAAGACTGGAGCCAGGTCTTCTGCCTGCCAGGATCATTTCCCCAGCAGCCCGGCGCCCACCCAGCCCCAACGGGGCCTATCCTGGGAGGTGCCTGCAGGGCTGCTCTTGTTTTCTTTCCCACTTCTGTACCCACGTGCATTTGTAAGGGCTCCGGGAGGAGGGGGCTTCCCTTTTCTGTGGGTCTCTTTCAGGTCCTCCTTCCACAGAGCTACACAAGGCCCCACTAATTGCTCTAATTGCCTTGCCGCCACCTGGTGCTGATGCAGCCGCCTTTCCAAACGGAGCTGCCGGGCAGGGCTGTAACTCACACTTCCTGCTTGAATCACGTCTGCCTCTTGCATCAGCCACCAGTCTCTTTTCTTTTTCATCCAGCATGGGAGGGTGCAGCTGGGGCAGAGCTGCCGTTGGTGTAAAGTCTCTAAGCCCTGGGGGCTGGGTTCATGAGTGGGATGGGAATGGAGGTGCCCTGGGGGGCTCCTCTTTCTCTCCAGAACATGCTGCACCCTTTGTGGGCAGGTTGGCACCTGTACAATTGGAGATAATGGGTGTCATACAGTCCAGTTGCTCCTCTGAGCTGCTCTGACACACACCTGCCTTCACCTGGGACAAGGCAGGCTCCCCTGTGAGTCACCCCCGGAGGCGAGGCTCCTGGAAGCAGGGGTGGAGGAGGGCAGGGAGGTTGGGGTGGGGCCCTTTAAGGAGTCAGCCCTGCCCTTTAATCCTCACAGGCACAATGGGAGCCAGGATGGCTGCCTGCATTTTGAGATAACGCCAGCCATGGAGGGCCTGGAAGGGGGAGCATCACCCAGGCACCTCACAGAGCACACATATGCAAAGCCACACGGTCCACATCCCAGCAGACACGGGAGAGACGCTTCGCCCCACCAGCTCCCAGTGCTGATGCTGCCTGCCTGCAGCCTGGTGTTTGCAGCTGGACTTAGTTCTTAACCAGGGGATACAGCAATGTCTAGAACAGGGGGGTCCAATCTTTTGGCTTCCCTGGGCCACCTGGAAGAAGAATTGTCTTGGGCCACACATAAAATACACTAACAATAGCTGATGAGCTAAAAGAAAATCACAGAAAAATCTCGTAATGTTTTAAGTAAGTTTACGAATTTGGGCTGGATGCAGTGGCTCATGCCTATAATCTCAGCACTTTGGGAAGCTGAGGTGGGTGGATCACCTGAGGTCAGGTGTTCGAGACCAGTCTGGCCAACATGGTGAAACCCCGTCTCTACTAAAAATACAAAAATTAGCCAGGCGTGGTGGTGCCTGCCTGTAGTCCCAGCTACTTGGGAGGCTGAGGCAGGAGAATTGCTTGAACCCAGGAGGCAGAGGTTCCAGTGAGCTGAGATTGCTCCACTGCACTCCTACCTGAGCAACAGAGCAAGACTCCATCTCAGAAAAAGAAAAAAAAAAACTTTACAAATTTGTGTCGGGCCTCATTCAAAGCTGCACTGGGCCACAGGTCGGACAAACTTGGCGTAAAATATTTTTGGGTTGTCACAATTAACTAAGGGGGAGGTTGCTGCTGGCCTCCAGTTGGTGCAGGCCAACTGCTGGGATTATAGGCATGAGCCACCGCAACCTGTCAGGAATCTGTTTTTTAAAAAGATTTTAAACAATGTTCTTTATCTTGATAGGCATTCGGGTTGCCAAGTGTATGTGTCTGGCAAAACTCATGAAGTGGTGCCTGGTAGGTAGTTTGCTTCAGTGTATGTGACTGTACACAAAGAAAAAAGAAGGAAGGGGTGGAAGGAAAGGAGAAAAGGAGAGAGAGGACCCTAAACCAATGCTGAACACTAGTTGAAGCCCAAGTCCAGTATGATTTCCAGAGGTTTCCCTAACACCCGCCATCCCATAACTCAACCATTTTACCATATCCTGTGCCACTGGTATTCTTTTTTTCTGAGACAGAGTCTCGCTCTGTCACCCAGGCTGGAGTGCAGTGGCACGATTTCAGATCAACCTTGTCAGCGGGGTCCCCGCAGGAGATCTGAGCACAAGTTCCTTCTGGGAGCAGGGAGGTGCAGAGGCACCTGGGTCATCATTTCTGCTTCCGGGGTGGCAATTCTCCTAGAACCTGTTCACAGCTGTGGCATTCGTGTCCCGGAGCTGCTGTCATTAGCTTCCACAAACCAGGTGGCTCTAACAACAGACACTGAGGGTCCTGCAATCCTGGAGAACTAAAGCCCAAAATCAAGGTGTCAGCAGGGCCTGCTCCCTCCAGAGGCTCTAGTGGAGGCTCCTTCCTTCCTCTTCCGGCTCCTGGCGGCCCCCAGAGTCCCTTGGTGCCTGGCTGCATCGCTCCAATCCCTGCCTTCCCCCTCACGCAGCCTCTCCTCTGTGTCTGTGTCCAAATTTCCCCCTTCTTATAAGGACACCTGGCATTGGGTTCAGGGCCAGCCCCTCAGTAAGTATGACTCATCTTAGATAATCACATCCGCAAAGACCCTGTTTCCAAATAGAGTCACATTCACAGATACCGGGGTTAGGACTCGAGCATATTCTAGGGTGCAACTCACCCACACAGCTGTAGAGAAGCATGGCCACTCCCAAACCATGGGCAGGGGCAGCAGCGTGCACACTGAGCACTCTTTTTTTTTGAGACAGAGTCTTGCTCTATTGCCCAGGTTGGAGTGCAGTGGCACGATCTCAGCTCACCACAACCTCCGCCTCCTGGGTTCAAGTGATTCTCCTGCCTCAGCTTCCCAAGTAACTGGGACTATAGGCGCGCGCCACCACACCCAGCTAATTTTTGTATTTTTAGTAGAGACAGGGTTTCACTATGTTGGCCAGGCTGGTCGCGAACTCCTGACCTCATGATCCACCCGCCTCGGCCTCCCAGTGTGCTGGGATTACAGGCGTAAGCCACTGCGCCCGGCCAGCGCTCTGTTCTTTCTCCAATGGGCCCACTGGAAGTCCCTGGACAAGAGAACCCCTGAAGCAGGCTGTAGGGCTCAGGCCCCAGGTGCAGAGATGGGCAGAGGGAGCCCAACAGCTGTGAGTGGGAGGGGGCAGCTCTGCCCCACACACCCCTCCCTCAGAAGAGCCAGAAGAGAGAAAATGGTCTCCTCCCACGCAGGGTCTTTGAAGCAGCCCACGGGTGCTGGTGACTCTGGCTGCAATGTGGTTGCCTGCAGGACTGTCCCCAGGCCCTGGAGACCCACCTTCTCCTCTCAGCTGGCACCCTCGGCTTTGCCTAGCCACAGTAAATCTCCAAATTCCCCAATTCTCTGAATCCTTTGATGCAAAGCTGCCAAATGGGGAAGTGATTCTGCTGAGGTAATGAGCACCTGGGGCTGGGACGGAGCAGCATAGAGGGACAGGTGTGATCGGGGGGGCCCCTGCACCCCACTGTGGCCCCAGCTGGACCTTGGGTGGCAGCAGAGCCTCTTCTGCTGCAGGAAGAAGTCAGGTGCTTTCATCTAAAACCTGTCACGAGCTCCGGCGGCTCCAGTGCTGGGCACCGATTAGAAAACAAGCCAGGGAAGGCCAGGCGTGGTGGCTCATGCTTGTAATCCCAGCACTTTGGGAGGGCAAGGCGGGCAGATCACCTGAAGTCAGGAGTTTGAGACCAGCCTGGCCAACATGGCGAAACCCCCGTCTCTACTAAAAATGCAAAAATTAGCCAGGCATGGTAGCACACGCCTGTAGTCTCAGCTACTCAGGAGACTGAGGCAGGAGAATTGCTTAAGCCCGAGAGGCGGAGGTTGCAGTGAGCAGAGATCACACCACTGCATTCCAGCCTGGGCAACAGAGTGAGACTCCATCTCAAAAAAAAAAAAAAAAAAAAAGAGAGATTGAGACCCTAACGTAAAACCCAAAACTATCAAAACCCTGGAAGACAATGTAGGCGATACCATCCTGGACCCAGGAACGGGCAGATTTCATGAAGACGACACCAAAAGCAATTGCAACAAAAGCAAAAATCGACAAATGGGATCTAATTAAACTTAGATCCTGCGGGAAGTGCTTCCTCCCGGGCCCATCTGTTCATTTTCCCCATGTTTTCCCAACTCACTCATCACCTGGTCTCTGCTGCCTCTTGCTTTGAAGGCTCTAATCACACAGCAGCAGCTTATCAATCCGTCTCTCACCTGGATGGATTCTCAGCCCGGAGCGGAGCAGCCCAGGAGGGCATGAGTGCAGGACTCAGAGAACAGCTCTGTAGGAGGGTTCTGCACAGCAAAAGAAACTATCAACAGAGTAAACAGACAACCTACAGAATGGGAGAAAATATGTGCAAATTATGCATCTGACAAAGGTCTAAAATGCAGCATCTATAAGGAACTTAAACAAATATAGAAGAAAAAAACAACCCCATTTAAAAGTGGGGAAAGGACATGAACAGACACTTTCCCAAAGAAGACATACATGCAGCCGACAAACATATGAAAAAAAGCTCAATATCACTGTTAGAGAAATGCAAATCAAAACCACAATGAGATACCATCTCACATCAGTCAGAATGGCTATTATTTTTTTTTTTTGAGACTGAGTCTTGCTCTGTCGCCAGGCTGGAGTGCAGTGGCACAGTCTTGGCTCACTGCAACCTCTGCCTCCTGGGTTCAAATGATTCTCCTGCCTCAGCCTCCCAAGTAGCTGGGATTACAGGCACGCGCCACCATGTCAGTCTAATTTTTGTATTTTTTTTAGTAGAGATGGGGTTTCACCATGTGGGCCAGGCTGGTCTTGAACTCTTGACCTCGTGATCTGCCCGCTTCGGCCTCCCAGAGTGCTGGGATTACAGGCGTGAGCCACCGTGCCTGGCCCAGAATTGCTATTATTAAAGTCAGGCTGGGTGCTGTGGCTCATGGCTGTAATCCCAGCACTTTGGGAGGCTAAGGCGGGTGGATCACGAGGTCAAGAGTTCAAGACCAGCCTGGGCCACATGTCGGAACCCCATCTCTACTAAAAATATAAACATCAGCTGGACGTGTTGGTGCACGCCTGTAATCCCAGCCACTCCAGAGGCTGAGCCTTGAGATTGCTTGAACTGGGGAGGCAGAGGTGGCAGTCAGCCAAGATTGCACCACCGCACTCCAGCCTGGGCGACAGAGCAAGACTCTGTCTAAAAAAAAAAAAAAAAAAAAAAAAAGGACAAAGCCTGATCACTCACAACAACCCTGATTGCAGCTCCTTTGGGAGCACCGTCTCTGTGTCCAGGGCTTGTCGGCCTGGAGCTTCTCCCGGGAGGCCCAGTGCACACAGGGAAACATTCCTTCCCTTCCCAAGCTCCCCTTTCAAGGATGTAATGGATTTATCATGGATCCATTTGCCAGCTTTTCCACCAGGCCAACTGCACACCAGCTGTCCTGCAGGGGGCCTTACATCCTGGGTCAGGATACGTCCAAGGCCTCATTTCAATACAGAGAGTTATTTTTTTTTTTATTTTATTTTTATTTTTTTGAGACGGAGTCTCGCTCTGTCGCCCAGGCTGGAGTGTAGTGGCACGATCTCGGCCCACTGCAAGCTCCACCTCCCAGGTTCACGCCATTCTCCTGCCTCACCCTCCTGAGTAGCTGGGACTACAGGCACCCACCACCACACTCGGCTAATTTTTTGTATTTTTAGTAGAGACGGGGTTTCGCCGTGTTAGCCAGGATGGTCTCGATCTCCTGACCTCATGATCTGCCCACCTCAGCCTCCTAAAGTGCTGGGATTACAGGCGTGAGCCACCGGCCCAGCCCTAGAGAGTTATTTATAAGTGCACAGTGATAATGAATGTTCTGTCACATCAAACATTACATTGTCTTTACATCTTCTCATAGGGAACATTGAAACATTTTGCAATAGCTTGAATTCAAACCATCGCACTCATAGCACCGCTACATGTCCCCAGCCTCACCTGGGGACCGAGCAAATGCCAGACACCCTCCTACGGAGCTATTCTCTGAACCCTCCACACAGGCCCGGCTGGGCTGCTCCGTTCCGGGCTGAGAGAGTGATTGATAAGCTGCCGCTGTGTGATTGGAGCCTTCAAAGCAAGAGGCAGCAGAGACCAGGTGATGAGTGAGTTGGGAAAACATGGGGAAAATGAACGGATGGGCCCGGGAGGAAGGACTTACCTCAGAAAGCCACCCCCAGCTCAGGCTGCTGGGGCCTGAGACACTGAACAGAACTGCTGTTTGCCAAGCGTTCTGGTTACACTTTTGTTGTGGGATCTGTAACCTGGGACAGTTGCCTGGCTACTGCCAAGACAGGAACATGTGTCCCTTGTGACATCTGGACCTGAGCCATCTCAGTGTGGAAGTCACAGCCAGAGACCTTGACTATCACCCTACCCTACCTCTCTTTCTCCTGGCAACCTGGAATCTCAGGTTGCAAAGGGTCTTACAGGTGTCTAACCCAAACCCATGACCTGCACTAAACTTTGACTCTGCTCTGTGGCCCCCAGCGGCCGCCCCAAGGTCTCCATCCATCGTTGCCCATCCTTGGTTGGTGAACACGAACTCTTTCATAGACACACAGAGAAAGCCTTGTAGGTCCTGCAGCGGCTGCTCCTAGGACAGTCTTTGGGTTTTCTTGACACTATTTTCTTCTCCTCCAAAGATATTCCCCCTTAGACCGGGTGCAGTGCTCACGCCTGTAATCCCAGCACTTTGGGAGGCCAAGGTGTGTGGATCACCTGAGGTCAGGAGTTTGAGACCAGCCTGGCCAACACAGTGAAACCCTGTCTCTACTAAAAATACAAAAATTAGTTGGGCGTGGTGGCAGGCACCTATAATCTCAGCTACTCGGGAGGCTGAGGTGGGGAGAATAACTTGAACCCAGGAGGCGGAGGTTGCAGTGAGCCGAGATTGCACAACTGCACTCCAGACTGGGCAACAGAGCTAGACTCTGTCTCCAAAAAAAAAAAAAAAAAATTAAGAAAATTAGCCAGACATGGTGGTTCACCTGTGGGCCCAGGTACTCAGGAGGCTGAGGTGGGAGGATCACCTGAGTCCAGGAGGTGGAGGCTGCAGTAAGCCATGATCGCACCACTGCCCTGAAGCATGAGTGACAGAGCAAGACCCTGTCTCAAAAAAAGACCTAGGCTGGGCGTGGTGGCTCACGCCTGTAATCCCAGCACTTTGGGAGGCCGAGGAGGGCAGATCACCTGCGCCCCGAGTCTGTCCTCCTCCCAGCCTTCTGCGTCTTGGTGTGCATGGTCACCCAGCCAGGGGCCCTAGCCGGAAACCCAGGGCACCCCCAATCACTCCCTTTTCCTTAGCACCTACATCCAACACATCGCCAGTTCCTGTTAATTCCGCCTCCGAAATCCAGCCCCTGTTGGTTCTCTTCCCTCTATGGGGTCTTTGGTTTCAGTCAGTAAACCCTGACTCCTGGGACAGGTTCCTGCAGACTCCTACTGCCCCAGCCGTGCGTTCTGGTGCTTCCCAACCTTCTCTGCAGCTGTCGTTGGCTGACTCCGCCTCTGCCCACCCAGGGAGAGCAGGAGAGTCGAGGCATGGGGGGCGGCCAGGGTGGTCCAGTTGGCCGTTAGCATTAACATGGCAGCAGAGGGAGTTGCAGGGCTGCCCGTCTCAGCAGAAAGAACAGAAAAGGCTGCCGTGCGCGGTGGCTCACGCCTGTAATCCCAGCACTTTGGGAGGCCGGGGAGGGCGGTTCACGAGGTCAGGAGATCGAGACCGGCCTGGTGAACATGGTGAAACCCCGTCTCTACTAAAAATACAAAAAATTAGCCGGGCATGGTGGTGGGTGCCTGTAGTCCCAGCTACTCGGGAGGCTGAGGCAGGAGAATGACGTGAACACGGGAGGCGGAGCTTGCAGTGAGCCGCCACTGCACTCCAGCCTGGGAGACAGCGAGACTCCATCTCAAAAAAAAGAACAGAAAAGGCTACATGCCTGTGAACATCTCACTGTCTGCCCACCCCCTTTTTTTTTTTTGAGACGGAGTTTCGCTCTTATTGCCCAGGTTGGAGTGCGGTGGCACCATCTCGGCTCACTGCAACCTCCGCCTCCCGGGTTCAAGCAATTCTCATGCCTCAGCCTCCAGAGTAGCTGGGATTACAGGCGCCCACCACCATGCCTGGCTAATTTTTGTATTTTTAGTAGAGACGGGGTTTTGCCATGTTGGCCAGGCTGGTCTCGAACTCCTGACCTCAGGTGATCCACCTGCTTCAGCCTCCCAAAGTGTTAAGATTACAGGTGTGAGCCACTGTGCCCGGCTTGTCTCTTCTTTAGGTTTGGTTTTCTGTGACCCCTATTTTTTTTTTTTTTTTGAGACGGAGTTTCCCTCTTGTTGCCCAGGATGGAGTGCAATGGCGCGATCTTGGCTCACCGCAACTTTTGCCTCCCGGGTTCAAGCGATTCTCCTGCCTCAGCTTCCCTAGTAGCTGGGATTACAGGCATGTGCCACCACGCCTGGCTAGTTTTGTATTTTTAGTAGTTTTGTATTTTTGTATTTTAGTGGAGGGTTTCTCCATGTTGGTCAGGCTGGTCTTGAACTCTCGACCTCAGGTGATCCGCCTGCCTCGGTCTCCCAAAGTGCTGGGATTAAGGCATGAGCCACCACGCCCGGTCTTTTTTTTTTTTTTCAGACAGAGTCTCGCTCTTGTCGCCCAGGCTGGAGTGCAATGGTGCGATCTCCGCTCACTGCAACATCTGCCTCCTAAGTTCAAGCAATTCTCCTGCCTCAGTCTCCTGAGTGACTGGGATTACAGGCATGTGCCACTGCACCTGGCTAATTTTTTAATTTTCAGTAGAAACAGGGTTTTGCCACATTAGCCAGGCTGGTCTTGAACTCCTGACCTCAGGTGATCCACCCGCCTCAGCCTCCCAAAGTGTTGGGATTACAGGCGTGAGCCACCACACCCAGCCTGACCTTCTATTTTAATGCAGACTTTTTAAGTATGATGTACTTGCCCTAAATGTCCACCGTTTGATGAATTTCACAAAGGGGCCATTGCCGTGTACCCAGCACTAAGGTTGAGAATCAGAGTGAGGCCCCACACAGAAGTCCCTTGGTTAGAACTCTTTTCCATCACGTTCCACGCAGAAGAGGCCATCCCTCAAAATGCACACCCACCTGGAACTCCAGAATGTGGCCGTGTTTGGAAGCAGGGTCTTTGCAGATGGAATGAGCTAGGATGAGGTCACGCTCATCTTAGTGTGGTAGGTGGGCCCTAAATTCTACGACTAGGCCCTTTTAAGGGGAGGGAGAGGGAGATACACACATGTAGGGGTGAGGCTGTGTGAGGGCCAAGGCTGAGACCAGAGTGGTGCAGCCACCCGCCAGGGGAGTGCAAGGACCCTCCCCAAGAGCCCTCAGAGGGAGCACAGCCTTGCTGTCACCTTGACCTCAGACATCTGCCTTCAGAACTGGGACAGTGCATTCCTGTTCTCTAAGCCACCCCGTTTGTCCATTTGTGGTGGATGTGACCGCAGCCAGAGGGCACTCACACTGCCCCATGGCCACATAGCTGCTGGCCAACAGAAGGGAGGAACAGCTGTGGGCCCCCTCTGGCCAAAGGCAAGCTGTGGGCTCAGCGGACAGCCGCCGGCAGCCACCTGAGGACAGCAAGGCTCAGAGTTCACACCATCTGGGCCACACACCTCGACGTCCACTCTAGACCTGGACCAAGCCAGGTGGCCGGCAACTCCCACCCTGAGCAGCTCCTGGAAGGGACGGGAGCTGTGACAGCCACAATAATAACATTCATTGGCTGGGCGCAGTGGCTCATGACTGTAATCCCAGCACTTTGGGAGGCTGAGGTGGGCAGATCACCTGAGGTCAGGAGTTCGAGATCAGCCTCGCCAACATGGTGAAACCCCATCTCTACTAAAAATACAACAATTAGTAGGACGTGGTGGCATGCGCCTGTAATCCCAGCTAATAGAGAGGCTGAGGGACGAGAATCGCTGGAACCCAGGAGTCAAGGGCTGCAGTGAGCTGAAATTGCACCACTGCACTCCAGCCTTGGCGACAGCAAGACTCTGTCTCAAATAAATAAATAAATAAATAAATAAATAAATAAATACAACATTCATCGCAGCCCACCATTGTTGGAGGTGTCCTAGGTACCCAGCTTCCTGCTCAAAGCTGCAGGCAAAGTGTTGGGGTCATACAGGACTTGCCCCTGGAACAGGAAACCCAAGTCAAACTGCAGAACCTGCGAGGACATCTGTTGGTTTCTGCAACTGGACGTCCAGAGGAAGTGTGAATTTCCGGTGGCATCTGCTTCCCCGTTCCACTCCTGGGGCTCCGGCATGGTGGGCCTCTCTCAGGTTGGGCTGGAGCACTGGCAGCTTCAGGCCTCAGGGGCCTTCGGCAACGTCCAGAGGAAGGAAACTGCCTCTTTCAGGAGCCTGTGGCACTAAGAGGAAGCCTTCTGAAGATGCAGCCAGCAGGCTTCCCCCCGGACCCCAGAGGCACAGCTGCTCCTGCCGGGAAGGGGTGTAAGTTCAACCACGGAGCAGCCGCAGCCCTGCAGCGGCTGTGGGCTTCAGCTCCCCAGAAGCGCCTGGTATTAGGAAGGCGCCGTGGATCTTGGAGTGCTGATGGGTGTGTCAGAGGCATGTGAACCAGAGCAACTCCATCTTGAATAGGGGCTGGGTAAAATGAGGCTGAGACCTGCTGGGCTGCATCCCCAGGTGGTTAAGACATTCTAAGTCATAGGATGAGATAGAAGGTCGGCACAAGACACAGGTCATAAAGACCTTGCAGATAAGACAAGTTGCAATAAAGAAACTGGCCAAAACCCACCAAAACCAAGATGGTGATGAGAGTGACCTCTGGTCGTCCTCACTGCTACACTCCCACCTCTGGCAATGTCAGGAAGTTACCCTGTATGGTCTAAAAAGGGGAAGTGTGAATAATCCACCCTTGTTTAGCATATCATCAAGAAATAACCATAAACATGGGCAACCAGCAGCCCTCGGGGCTGCTCTGTCTATGGAGTAGCCATTCTTTATTCCTTTACTTTCCTTTTTTTTTTTTTTTTTTTTTGAGACAGAGTTTCGCTTATGTTGCCCAGGCTGGAATGCAATGGTGCCGTCTAGGCTCGCTGCAACCTGTGCCTCCTGGGTTGGGTGGTATCAGTTTAGACTGTGAGGTCTGGCTCCAGCCAATGGATGCAGGACACAGCAGTAAGGATGACCCAAAAGTGTAAGGGATAAATATGTCTGCATTTCCTTTGTTCACTGTCCTCTCGGGGCAAGACTGCTGGTGAGTGTACCCTTTCTGCAGACAGTAAAAATTGCCTTGCTGAGAGAATTAAATTTATATTCAAGTGCTATTTCTTTATGGCACCAGGGAACAAGCATTTAGCATTTCTAACAAGGGTTCAAGTGGTTCTCCTACCTCAGCCTCCCCAGCAGCTGGGACTATAGGCACCTGCCACCACACTTGGTTAATTTTTGTATTTTTAGTAGAGATGGGGTTTCACCATGTTGGCCAGGCGGGTCTCAAACTCCTGACCTCAGGTGATCCGCCCACCTGGGCCTCCCAAAGTGCTGGGATTATAGGTGTGAACCACTGTGCCTGGCCCGATTTATTCCTTTACTTTCCTAACAAACTTGCTTTCTTTTCACTTTACAGACTTGCCCTGAATTATTTCTTATGTGAGATTCAAGAACCCTTATTGGGGTCTGGATCGGGACCCCTTTCTGGTAACAGATGTGCCTGGGGGAGAAGGAGCCAGGAGGAAGGTGATGCAGAGGCCACCTCCCCTAACCCTCACCAGCCTACACCACCTCTGCCACTCCCACTTCACAGGTGAGAAAACCAAGGCTTAGTGCTGTGGGGCCAAGTGCTCAGCGGTCACAGCTGGAGAGCGGCGGGCCAGGATTCATAATAAAAAAAGCAGCCCTCTCAGATCCTGGGAGGATGAACAGGAGAGCTCATTCCCTATTCTCCGGCTTCCATCTCAAAGTCTCCAGGAACCCCCAGCAACCAAAATATTCTTGTAAGTGAATAAGGAAAAGAAAAGCCAACAGGTGATTCTCGATGCTCCCGTAGGCCCCAGGGAGTGGAGAAGCACCACGCTCCAAGTGCCTGGACAGAGAAGGATCTGCCAATGGGAACTCAGTCAGAAAGAGGAGGAGGGGGAGCCAGGGCAGGGGGCAAAGAAAGAGAGTTCAGTGAGGGGGTAGCGCGTGCCAAGGCCCCAAGGAGCGTCCCGGGCATGGAATGTTCCGGCAACCAAGAGAAGGCCGTGTGGGTTTGAGTGCAGACAGAAGGGGAGAGTGGCTCAGCACAGCCAGGGAAAGCCAGTCAGAGCAGAGGGGCAACGGCCCAGGAATGGCTGGGGAGCTGCGGCTCTGTCTGGAAAGCAGTGGGCGGGCGTCACTGGCACCTGCTGCCATCTATGGATTCACCCAAGCCGAGGATGAAGATGGGGAACCAGCAGGCTCGGGACACAACATGGGCCCATCCCTCGACGACTCCCATTGGCGGACAGCGACCCATGCATGAGCTGCTTTGGAGGACGGCAGCTTCTGGCTCAGGGGCCAGCCTGCGTGTCTCTCCCACGGCAGGTCATAACCTCATCAGCCTCCTTTCTAAAATCCAAATGCCACACGCCTGCTGCATTTCTCAGGATCTCACAAATCCTACCCAGTCCCTAACATCCTGGCCAGCCTGACAGTTACTTCCTGGAGCATCTTCCAGAGTTCGTCGGGTTTGCTGACCCTGGTTGAGTGATGGCATTTTCTAGCTCTTTCTGTCTGTACCCTAGAATGTAGCTGGTCCCAGCCCAGTGACTTAAGCCCAATCTATTCATTTCACCACTGTCCCCTGGCAGAAGGAATTCCTCTGAAAAGACCCCAGGAGACTGGCGAGGGGTACGCTGGGGAGGCAGCTGGTGACAGGGCCTGGGCAGAAAGCCTGCTTGTCACTAAGAATTCTTTGAACCTTTTGAATTTTGTACTATTTGAATATACTGCCTGTTCAAAAATAAGTAATTAATTGAAACAATGAGATCATTCTCTTTGATACAAAAAGGCAAAACCCTAACGGGAGTCCTGTCATTCTGCTGTTATCTCATCCCTAGCTGGAATCTGGTCACCCCAAACTCCCCATGCCCCAGCCTCAGCGTCTCCATCTGTAAACCAAGGCCCACGCCCTCGGACCTTGGTGGGGGGGCTCCACTTTGTGACTCTGACTCGTCATAGCCTGAAGCTGTGGCCCGGGTCCCCGTCTCCGTCCCACTCGCAGGTTGGTTAAATCCCAGGAGTCAAAACCTCCAGGAGCAGGTTCCGTGGTCTGAGAGTCCAGGACAGCTTGTCACTCAGCAAGACAGCTGGGGGCGGGGGGGGGGGGGCACCCAGGGCGACTGAGGACACCAAGGTGGGGCCTGTGGGTGAGGTGCCCCCAGGAGTCCCAGTGGAAGCTCCAGGAAGGTCACAAGAGATCCCTCCTCCCAGGTGGCCCCTAAAGAAGCCAGCACACAGTCCATGGAGGAAGAGGCACGGAATCAATGAATCTGACTTTCAAGGAACGAATAAACTTAGGCTTGTTGGTGTCTCAAAGGCATCTGGTACCTAAATTGTTCTTGAGGTTCCTACTGGAGGCTCCAGCCCTTAAAGGGTGAGCAGCCAGGGACAACATTCCAGGGCAGCTGGCAGTGCCATCCCTGTTTCCTGCCAACCCAGGACCCGTGGAGACCAGGAGCAGCCTCTAGCATCCCTGGGGCAGCAGGAGAGACCCTTGTCCCTCCTCCACCCACACACTAGGGATCCCCATGCCTCCCTCATAGCTTGTGAGGAGCCAGGGGTCTGGGGTCAAAGTCAGATGCCGCAAGCTGGAGAGGAAGCGTCGGCAGACATCCCCTGGGTGGGGTCCTGGGGTCTGCAGGTCACATGGAGAAGGCACAACGAGAACAAGACCGAGGCCAGACGGCAACGTCCAGCGCACGCTCCACAGCGGGCTTCCCGCAGCTCTGCCCAGCACGGCGAATTGCCACCTAAGTGTGTCCACGGAGCTTCCACCAGATCAAAGCTGGAGACAGCCCCAGCTTCCCAGACAGCCTGACGACCCTCAAAACTGCATTTAAAAACCACTGTTTTGGTGAGTGGGTGAATCATTCACGTGGTTCAAAATTCAAAAGGAACAGAATGACGTCACCTGGAAATGCGTTTCCTGCCCCATCCCAGGGACTCAGGCTCCCGCACCTGAAATGGCCTTTGCAGAAGTCCTGTCAGTGAGACAATTAGAACGCTAAGCTAAGCTAACCCAGCCCCCATCCTGCCTTTCCCTTAATTATTCTTGGGCTATCGGGCCAAGCTAACTTTGGAAGACATTTAGGCTACAGTTTAAATGATTGATAATAGGCCTTGCCCCAAACCTGCTTTTCTAAAGCTAATGGAGGCCCCCAGGCTTCCAGGAGGAGGGAAACAGACTCCTGTTAAGGTGCAGACACAAAGGATGGTCGGCCATTATCCCGGAGGTTACAAATATGCAACTTCCCCCATTACTCCTGCAAATAACACCACTGCTGTAGATGGAAGTATCTTTTGAGAGATCTTTCCAGGTTTTTTGCATGTCTGACACCCACAGCTCCACTCAGCCCCCATGGCTCCACCTGGACCTACAGCCCTGCTCCTGTGGCCCCACCACAAGCAATTCGGCTGCAGGAGGAAAGCTTCCACCCGCTGTGATTTCATCCCCACCCCAACCAATCAGCAGCAAACATCTGTTACCTGTACACCCCCACCTAAACCCCTAATCTAATCCGGGCGCAGTGGCTCACGCCTGTAATCTCAGCACTTTGGGAGGCCGATGCGGGTGGATCACAAGGTCAAGAGATCAAGACTATCCTGGTCAACAAGGTGAAACCCCATCTCTACTAAAAATACAAAAATTAGCCGGCCGTGGTGGTGGGTGCCTGTAGTCTCAGTAACTCGGGAGGCTGAGGCAGGAGAATTGCTTGAACCTGGGAGGCAGAGGTTGCGGTGAGCCGAGATCACGCCACTGCACTCCAGCCTGGGTGACAGAGTGAGATCCGTCTCAAAAAAAATAAATAAATAATAAAAAATTGTCACAAGGCTGGCCATGCCACAAGGGTGATGGAATTATTACTCAAATCAACCTCCCCGAAGACATGGAGGTTAGGGGATTTTCAAAAACTAAATTTCTCCCAATGCTAGCTTGGGAATGAAGGAAGCCAGCCAGCCTGCCTGTGAGGTGAGGCGCAAGATGGAGGCAGCCATGTCAGATTTCTCTTCCTGTCATAATTTTGCAAAGGCAGTTTCAGGACAGGGCAGGAAGGGTCTGTAACCAGCAGGTGCTCGACAATGAAAAAAGGAGAGTAAGGCCACACACAGCATCTCCACATCTAAAGTCCCGAGGAGGGGCGTCCTGCAGCAGGGGCAGAGGGAGAGACCACCAGGGACCCTAGAAGGGGGAGGTGCCTCGTGCAGCTCAGCAATGAATCCATCTTCATCTGCACAGCGTGGAACTCAGCGAGTCCTGGAAAGCCCTCCTGTGTGTTCTGGAAACAGCTCACTGCAAACAGCCCCCTTCCCACAGGACTGAGATGAGACTCGCGGATGCCAGGTCCGCCTAGGACAAGGCCAGATCATGGCCTCATCAGTGATTCCCTGAGCTGTTTTGTTCCCACAGATGCAGCACAACAAAATGCTTGTTTAAAAAAACAACAAAAAAAGCTTGTTCAGCTTCTCTGCCTCCCCCAAACCCTGAACTGGGAGACCCCCCAGCCTAGTTCCCCCTGGGTCAGCCTGTAACCCCACCTTAGCCCCTGAGACTGGGCTGGCAGGGGGCACCTGCTGTATCTGCTGCCCCTCAGGCCCCCTCACGCCACTCCTCCACCGATTCTTTCCAGCCCTGCTCCCTCTCTCCATCAAAGAAAACCCCTTTCCCTGGCTCTGGAGGCCTTGTAGGCCTCGTAAATTGGAGTGGTATGTACCCCTACTGTGAGACGCCCCCCCAAGCCCTGCAATAATCCTTTTGGAATAAAGTTCCTCTTACTAAATCCGGATTTGTTTTTTATTTGACAATTTCTTCTCTGTGAAATTCTCGGCTCAACTCAAGGGACGGAGCCAAGCTTAGAAATAAAACAGGAGCAGCGTCAACAGAAGATGTCAGGAGTGGGGGCCTCGTTTCTGCGTGGGGAATTCTCAGACCCAGGCACACTGTCCCAAGAGGGCAGTAGACACCGGGGAAAGTGTCACGGCTGATGAAGGAGAGGGAGGGGGCCAGTGGAGGATCCAGGCTCCTTCTGGCCCCTGGCTGCCTAAAGATGAAGCGTCGCCCTGGCAGTGTTTGAAACACGGTCATTAAGGAGTGAAATCGGTGAGGTGAGTTGTGCAGGAGAATGTGGCAAAACCTCCCCGGAGATGAAGAGCCCCAGAGCGTGCAACCTCTCCAGGGGAGTCTGGGTCCAAGCCCACCGTGTCCTCACCCGGACCTGCCCACGCCTCTCTCCCAGCTGTCAGGAGTTGTCAAGGGGATTAAGTGGATTCTCTTTGCCGGTCATGGGAACGGCAGCGGGATTAGCTGGGGCCTCCTACCGAGGAAGGGGTGTGCGCGGGTTAGCCCAGACAACACTCAGAGAGCTTGGAGGGGCGGTGACCAAAGAGGTAGGTCACAGCCAGACACCAAGGCCTTGACTTTGGGGTCTCTTACGGGTAAGAACCCTCCCTTGGCTGGGGGTGAGGCTAGGGCCACACACCCATTCCCCAGCCAGCCTTTGCAGAGGTCAATGAGAGAGAGGCAAATTCTGGAATCTTTCCTCACCGTCTTTGACCCAGAGAGGATTTAATCTGGAATGAAGCTGGTTGAGACTAGTTTTGTGAGGAATCTGTCCACCTGGGGTGCCAGTGTGTTTTACAAGGCTGGCTTTCATGGCGCAGTTGAGTTCCCACTTGCAGAACGTACTCACCCTGTGGCTGTAAGGCAAAGGGCTGGGTCTTGTAGGAACTGGACCCCAAGCAGTGAACAGGTCATTGCAGGGCCTGTTTGTTTGGTGTGGCTGCACATGCACGAGAGACAGGAATGTAGGCGTTTCTGGCTGGAGGGAGAAGGTTGGACGAACGTAACAGCACCTTCGGGGTGAGGGTTTGCGTTTCCGCTGGAGATGAGGCCAGGTGTCTTGCACTCAGGTTAACGCTGTGGGGAATTGAGGCCAGGCCCAGAAGGAGGGTGGGATGGAAGGGAGGGGCAGTCATGCGGATGGTGGGTCAGGTGTCCAGGCCCTCCAGGTGCCCAGGCCCTCCAGGTGCCCAGGTCCTCCAGGTGCACAGGTTGGAGAACCCAGATTCTCCATGTGTGCGGGTCCTCCAAGTGCCCAGACCCTCCAGGTGCCCACGTCCTCCAGGTGCCCGGGCCGTCCAGGTGCACAGGCCCTCCAGGTGCCCACGTCTCCAGGTGCCCGGGCCGTCCGGGTGCACAGGTTTGTGAGATGCTCCCACTGTGTGCTTCCTACCATTTTGCATCCAATGCACACGGATCCACTCCCACCTCTCGGCTCCCCTGGATCACCCCAGGCAGGTGAAGGAATGTTTTGGAGCCCTGTTTTCTCCTCCCTGAGACAGGGTGGCACCCGGCCTCCTCCTCTGGCTGCTGCAGGCTCAGTTCACTTTCCCACGCTGGACCCCTTCAGGCCAAGCCTCGGGGAGCACAGAACCACGGGACAGTGGGGATCTAGGTCCCTCAGAAATCCGGCTGGAGGAGCTTCAGGGTGACCCCTCCTCCCCTGTCCCTCAGAGCAGATGCTCCTAGAATGCTCCTCCTTAGAGCGAGTGAATTAGCATTCCCACCAAGGCTGCCCAGGGAGGGGTGGGGGAGGGTGTGTGGGGCCCAGCATGGGCAGCGAGCCTCCATCATCTGTGGTCTCAGTGGGCAGGCGGGCGGTGCCAGAAGTGCCATCTCCATCCACTGTCTCCCCTCTGTGCTCTCCCAAGGCATGGCCCCTCCCCGAGGCTGAGGACCCCTCCCCACCATCTCACCATCTCTGCAGGGTTTCTGCTGAAGACCAAGGACTTACAGGCTCTTGAGAGGCCAGAGAGCCATCCTGTGTTGGGACAGTTGGCGGGGACCCAGCCCAGGTGGGGAGTGACCAGAGGACACCCAGGCAGAGCCACTACTCCCTTGGGGACTCCTGGGCCCCCTGCTCTTCCCAGGTGGGGAGTGAACAGAGGATTCCCAGGCAGAACCACAGTTCCCTCCGGGGCTCCTGCAGCCCCGCTCTGTCCAGATGTTGGCTCCTCACCCTGCCCAGGCTGGGACCCCTGTTCACCTCCCTCCGCTATTCCCGCAGCCCGTGAAGCCCATGCCCTGCGGTGGTTTTGGCTGACTACAGGGCAGGGTTGCCTCCTCCTGTCCCAGGCGTGCAGCTCACACGCACACAGCCGGCAAACACAGTGTGGTGAGCTCAAGAGGATTGTCTAGGATGCAGGAGTCACAGGAAGGGATCCCAGCCTGCAGCCCACCCTCTTCTGCATCCCCCTCTTCCCACCACCGCCTTCTCCTCCTCCCTCTGCTTTCCTCTGTCTTCCATCCTCCTCTGCACAGGAAGCCTCTCCAGGCCTGAAGGCAGAGTTGCTGGAGCTGTTGCTTGATTAGGGCCGTGGCCCCCATCCCCTGGCCAGGGGAATTCTCTCTCCTCTCCCCCTTTTTCCTCCCCACTTCCCCCTTCCCTTCCTCTTCTCTCCCCCTGAGCTGGGTTAGGCAGATCGGCTCTGAGCACCGAGGCAGAAGCACATTCATTCCGGTCCTCTCAGGGGCCAAGACCCTTTTACATCAGAGCTGGAGAACACAGCCGCCCCTGGGCTGGGGCAGGGGCTGGGGCGCCACAGAGCCAAGGCCCCCGCTTTCCAGGCCAATGCCCTCCTTCCTTCTGTTTCCCACCCTTTCCCACACCGGGGGTTAGGGTTTAATGTGCGTCTCCATGCCCTCCCACCCACAGTTCCCAGCAGGTCATAAGAGCTGCCCCGGAGTTCTGTCCAGCGGTACCTCACGGGGAGACGGGGTGCCAGCAAGGAGCTCTGGAGGAGGGCGAGGTGGCAGGAGAGGGCGGGCCATGGGGAGACCCGGGCTTTCTGCAATGAGGGGGCGGTGAGAGGATTGGTCACTGGTTCCTTTAGGAAGCCCTGCTCTCCCGGGGAGGGCGCACCTGACAGGCAGTTTCATTCGAATGTGTTTGGGGCTCCCGCCCCCACAAACGCTCTCCCCTCATCCTCTCTCTGGGGGAGAGGGAGCTGCCACACACCATTCGTTTATGCCTGCCATCTCCCACGGTGCTCAAGGCATCGAAGCGCCAGATGGAGGGAGGGCAGAGCTTGCTGGGTCCACCCGGGATGAGGCCAGGACGTACACAGCCCCTTTCTTGGCCTCATCAATGATTCTCTGAGCTGTTTTTGTCCCCACGGATCCATCAGAACAAAATGCCTGTTGACCAGACTCGAGTTCAGCTCCTCTCCCTCCCGCAGGCCCTTAACCTGGACCCCCTCAGCCTGGGCCAGCCGGTGACTCCCCACCCTCTGAGACAGTACTGGCCGGGGGAAGCTGATTTGTTGTCCCTCAGGCCACCCACCCCACCCCCGACACAAGAATAAAGAACAAGGTTGAATTCTTTCCAGCCTTGTTCACATCCCCCATAAAAGAAAACCTTTGGCCAGGCACGGTGGCTCACGGCTGGAATCCCAGCACTTGGGGAGGCTGAGGCGGGCAGGTCACTTGAGGCTAGGAGTTCAAGACCAGCCTGGCCAACATGGTGAAACCCCGTCTCTACTAAAAATAAAAATTAAAAAAAGTAGCCAGGCATAGTGGTAAGTGCCCATAATCCCAGCTATTCTGGAGGCTGAGGCAGGAGAATCACTTGAGCCTGGGGGGCGGAGGTTGCAGTGAGCTGAGATCACACCATTGCACTCCAGCCTAGATGACAGAGTGAGACTCCATCTCAATTAAAAAAAAAAAAAAAAAGGCCGGGCACGGTGACTCACGCCTGTAATCCCAGCACTTTGGGAGGCCGAGGCGGGCGGGTCACGAGGTCAAGAGATCGAGACCACCCTGGCTAACACGGTGAAACCCCGTCTCTACTGAAAATACAAAAACAAAATTAGCCGGGCGTGGTGGAGGGCGCCTGTAGTCCCAGCTATTTGGGAGGCTGAGGCTAGAGAATGGCGTGAACCCAGGAGGCAGAGCTTGCAGTGAGCCGAGATCACGCCACTGCACTCCAGCCTGGGTGGCAGAGCAAGACTCCGTCTCAAAAAAAAAAAAAAGTCTGGATTGGCCAGGTGCTGTGGCTCACACCTGTGGTCCCAGCACTTTGGGAACCCCCCCGGGGCAGGCAGATCACTTAAGCCCAGGAGTTTGAGACCAGCCTGCCTGGGCAACATAGCAAGACCCCATCTCTACAAAAAGTTAAAAAAAATTAGCCAGGTGTGGCGGTGCACACCTGTAGTCTCAGCTACTCGGGAGGCTGAGGCAGGAGGATCACTTGACCCTGGGAGGTGGAGGCTGCAGTGAGCTGAGATTGCACCACTGCACTCCAGCCTGGGTGACAGAGTGAGACCCTGTCTCAAAGAAAAAAAAAAAAAGTCTGGGTTGGGCTTTGATTTTGACATTCCCCTACCTGTGTCCACCTCCATTTACAGGGCTGGACATTGGCCCCTGCAGTGGCCTGGCCAGTCTCTGGGCACCTGTAACTGCTGCAGCCCAGAAGGGGGCCCCTCCCACCTTCCTACAGACCTGCGCCCCACCCAAGGGCCCAGCCGCCACTCACTCGGGGCCCCCGAGCTGAGATGGGGTGCTGGCTTCATTTTTTTTCACCTCTTCCACAAATACTGACCAAGGCTTTTGTTCGACCAGACCCTGGGGCTGGGGGACCTGGTAGGGGACAGGGCAGATGAGGACCTGTCTTCAGGAAGCTTCCCAGGATGGGGGTGCACCCACAGGTGACTGCAAGAACGCCAACACCAGCACTGCGGGTGCAGACCGTGCTCTGGGGGAGAGAGGCTGGGTCAGGGAAGGCATCTGACCATGAAGGGTGGCCTGGAGGGAGAGTGGTCCAGGCTGAGTGGAAGGCAGTGGAAAGCCCCGGGATGGGGGAGGGCGGGGCAGAGCTTCGGGGACTCCAGGGGCCCAGCCTGACTGGAAAAGGCAGATTGGCTGAGGCCAGGCCTGGTGGGGCTGCAGCTCTGTGGAGTGTCTGCATTTCTCTTCAGGGCAGGAGGAGCTTTTCTGATTCTGACTGGTGTTCTGCAGGGGATTGAGGGATGAAGAACAAGTCAGGGTTTTTAAAGGAGTTAACTTGAAAAGGTTATTGCAGGCCGAGCGCGGTGGCTCACGCTTGTCATCCTAGCACTTTGGGAGGCCGAGTTGTGGATCACCTGAGGTCAGGAGTTCAAGACCAGCCGGGCCAACATGGTGAAACCCCATCTCCACTAAAAATACAAAAATTAGCCGGGCGTGGTGGTGGGCTCTGTAATCCCAGCTACTCAAGAAGCTAAGGTAGGAGAATTGCTTGAACCTGGGAGGCAAAGGTTGCAGTGAGCCGAGCTCATACCACTGCACTCCAGCCTGGGTGAGAGTGAGACTCCGTCTCAAAAAAAAAAAAAAAAAAAGAAAAAAAAAAGGTTATTGCAGCACCGAGGACTATCGCAATGGGGGATCTCTGCTCCCACCACAGGGTCTACAAGGAGCTCCAGGGTTAGGCAAAGGTTTTTTGTTTTTTTGAGACGGAGTTTCGCTCTTGTTGCCCAGGATGGAGTGCAATGGCGTAATCTCGGCTCACTGCAACCTCTGCCTTCCGGTTTCAAGTGATTCTCCTGCCTCAGCCTCCCAAGTAGCTGGAATTACAGGCACCTGCCACCACGCCTGGCTAGTTTTTGTATTTGTAGTAGAGACGGAGTTTCACCATGTTGGCCAGGCTGGTCTTGAACTCCTGACCTCATGATCTGCCCGTCTTGGCCTCCCAAAGTGCTGGGATTACAGGTGTGAGCCACTGTGCCTGGCTGGGTTTTTTTTTTTTTTTTGAGACAGAGTTTCACTCTTGTCACCCAGGCTGGAGTGCAATGGTGCGATCTCTGCTAACTGTAACCTCCACCTCCTGGGTTCAAGCGATTCTCC
This sequence comes from Pongo abelii, assembly GCF_028885655.2. Classification (NCBI taxonomy): domain Eukaryota; kingdom Metazoa; phylum Chordata; class Mammalia; order Primates; family Hominidae; genus Pongo; species Pongo abelii. Next base: position 87,270,311 of record NC_072003.2, read on the forward strand.
TGCCTCAGTCTCCCAAGTAGCTGGGATTACAGATGCCCGCCACCACGCCTGGCTAATTTTTTGTATTTTTAGTTGAGAAGGGGTTTCACCATGTTGGTCAGGCTGGTCTCGAACTCCTGACCTTAAGTGACCTGCCCGCCTTGGCCTCCCAAAGTGCTGGGATTACAGGTGTGAGCCACTGTGCCCGGCCTGGGTTTTTATTTTATGGGTGCGTGAACAAGGCTAGAATCTGTGTGGGGAGCTGGGCGGGGTGTCTGAGGGGCAGTAGATAGAGCGGGTTCCCCGGGCCAGCCTGGTCTCAGGGAGTGGGAAGTCACAGGCTGGCCCAGGCTGAGGGGGTCCAGGTCCTGGGCCTGGGGGAGGGAGAGCAGCCGAGCTGAGTTCGGTCAGCAAGCATTTTGTCCTGATGGATCCCTGCGGGTCATTGGCAAGGTCAAGGGGACTCAGGACCTGGGCTGGGCCTTGCCCTAGGTAGATCCGGGGCGGGGGCATCTCTGAGTATCACTCAAGTCACATGGGAAGAGATTTCTCTGCATGAGCAGAACACAGGGGTCGGGGGTTTCTTAACCTTTGCTGTTTCCAGGAGCCCAGGACTCTTTGAGCTCCACGCTGGCACCAAGCATCTCAAAGGAGCCAGCTGGGCTGGGGGCCGGGCGAGCTGGCAGCCACTGAAATGCTACCTGGGAGGGCTGCCGAGACTGAGGCTGCTCACCACGCTGGTGGCACCTGCAGGGCTGGCTCACCTGTGGCTCCCAGCCCCACCCTCAGATATCACTCAGCAGGCCCCCAGGGAGTCCCCAGATGCTGGTGCAGGTGTGTGAGGGCCTGTCTCACCAGTGACCTCGCATGGCCAGTGTCAGGGGGTGGGGCAGCCTGTGAGTTCTCTCCTTCCTGTCCCTCGACAAGCCCATCACAATGGTCAAGTCCCCAAAGGGGTACGCACCTGCCGCAGGGCCATCCAAGGTCCCCAGCTCCAAAAATTGCTTTCCAAATTCCAGCTCCCTTAGAGGGCAGCCAGTTCTCAATTGTGAGGGGCGAGCTATGGGATTAATTTGCCTTTGAACAGCACTGAGAGGCCCGGACCTCAACTTCCCAGCAGCAAAGGCATTATTACAATGCACCCGAATCCTCCCAGAGCCCACGGGAGGAGGGTGGGCCCTTCCTGCCTGGGTGGTCAGAGTGGGGGGCTCCAGGTGACCCCGGTTGCCGCAAAGGTTCCCAGCTGCACCCCAGAATGCCCTGGTCCACCACTGGGCAAGGTCTCCCTAAAGAAAGGGCCACGGGGAGGGGGGCCCAGCCCACTAGGGAAAAGCCGTCCAACCCCCAGTCCCAGGAGACCTGCAGCCAGGAGGCCTCTTTGCTAACACCCTGTGGAGCTGACTGCTCACTCCAGTGACTTTGTATTTCTGGAGGCCTCCCGGTTCCTGGCGGGACTCGGTGGCTCCAGGATAAGACTCAGACTATGGGACCCACTCAGGGCCCGTCCCCGACCTCCCGTTCAGCTGGGACTGCATGAGTCCTGCAGATACGAGCAGCCTTCACTGGATCCAGGACGGAGCCCCATGGTTGCCTTCCCATCCCGTGCTGGGAAGTGGATGAGGGGCTCATGCTCTGAGCCCCGAACTCGCCCTCTTAACTGAGAGGCTCGGGAGTGTCCTGGGAACACAGAATCGGTGCCGCTTCCTCTCTTGCTCTGATCCCAGGCTGGAGAAAGGCTTCCTTCCTGACCTCCCCGGAGCTGGAGCCCCGCATCCTCTCAGCGGGTGACCCCCAAACCCTTCCCAACTTCACCCCTGCAGCTCCCTGGGACTGGAACCTTCCCCCTCCTCCCGGGTGGTCTCCACCTGAATATCCCTGCGCAGGCTGCCTGCCCCCCACTCCCGAGGCAGATCCGAGATCTTGGCTCAGCCCTCCACCCTCGAGGGGTGCGTGCTCACATGTGTGCTACCCGCCCATGGCTTACCCCCACCCAGCGGCCTCAGTGGGCTGTCGGTGAATGAATGAATGAAGGTGTCAAGATGGAAAGGAACGGGGTGGCCAAGAGGGGGCCAGGAACGTTCCTACACACAGAACCTGGCGCAGAAGAAAAGAACACAGAACATCAGCGGTAGGATGATTGAGTGTTTCTTTAAAAATAAAAACCCCACAAAAAAGCCAGAACACCCTACCCAACCCAGCCCAGTGTAACAGGTTAGCCATTAACACAGAATAAAAAAGGTCCCAGCCACACACGTCATTACTCGGCAGAGGGTGTCCGGCCTGGTCGGCCGACGTCACAGTGGATGGCCCTGCGTGGCCGGGACACAGACGGGGAGCAGGCGTGGCACCTGCGCCACGCAGAGCAGCAAGGCTGAGCATGACCACTGGAAATAAATAAACATGGTGCCGACAGCATCTTTAAATTAGTAAGACGTTAGCACAAAACAAAAAAGCACAATGACTGAAAATGCACTTGCTTGTTTTGGTGGGGTGTGCTTGAAAACACCTGAAGCCCACAAGTGGAAACCGTTGGGGAGGTTTGTCAGTGGAGTGTGTAGAAAAAGGGCCGGAAAAGCCAAGTCTTCTGAGACAGTCCCCTGCAGTGGCCCTGGTCCCCTGTGGAATTCCAGCACAGCAGGAGGGGGAGGGGGAAGCAGGCCTCAAAGTCAGCACTGCGGGACACGGCCCCTACCTTCTGAAGTGGGGTCCCCATGCTGGAGTGGGGCACACAGCACCAAGGATCACAGACTGGACCCCCCACCAACCTTCTGCGGAAGAGCTCCCACCCCAGCTCAGATGCCCAGAAGAGACCTGCGCAGTGTGAAGACGGACCCCAGCGGCCCCAGCCATTTCACTCAGCAGCTACTTTCCACAACAGACGCTGGCAGCCCCCATGCTCGCCCCAGCCGCAGCAGCCAACAGGCAAGCACGTGTCATCGAGAGGCCACTGGCTCCCTGTATCCTTGAGGCATGTCCACCTCCCAGAGCAGGAGGTTGGAACAGAACAGCATCCCGAGGACCCCTAGCCGAGGCAGGAAGGGAAGAGGCTGATGTCGTGCGTGGGCCCTGCCGGCTCCAGTGGGAAGCAGTGGTGTGTGCCTCCAGGGAGCACCTCTCCCGGACCCGGGGCCGTGGCTGCCTGCAATGTCCACTGCCTCCTGGATTCGCACAGCAACGCGCCAGGCAGGTGGGGCACCAGCTACTGTCCTTATTTGCAGCCAAGAGAACAGGCCCAGAGGGAAGAGGTCTTGCCCAACACAGTTGGTCCACCTGCCTGCTGGTGGTCCTCGGCCTCCAGACTGTGGGCTGTCCCTTGGAAAAGCGGAATTCGGCCCCAGGAAGGATGCAGGTCCTATGAGCAGACGCTGTGAAGTCTGTCCATGTGCAGTGGGAAGCAACGGGGCAGGGGTGAATAAAGGTCTTCATTCCTCAAGCAAGAGAGACGGAGATCTGGTCCTGGGTCCCCAAACTGTTCATCAGGTTTCTCCAGGCTCATTGGATGGTGAGGGGGTCCCGGTGCCCAGGCAGGGGCGGCAGGCTCCACTGGGCACTTGCTCAGAGCTTGCGGCTTGAGCAGCCGCTGGTCAGTGAAGCCGTGTCCAGCTCCGGTGGCTCCCAGCTTGGGACACTCTGGGCTGTGCCACAGGCCAGCTCCTCCAGCCACAGCTGAGCACTGGAGTGATGCTGGACCACTTGGCTCCACCTCTGGCTGGGGAGAAGAGAAGCCCAGGGCCTGAGAAGGCAGAGCACGCCCAGAGCTCAGGAGGGGCCCGGCGGGATCTTCTTGTTCTGGGGGTCCCTGGCTGCTGCCATGGAGGCAGCGACAGCTCAGGAAAGTGGGCCGCACTGGCCAGGCCTCGGCTGCCTCCCACAGGGAAAAAAATTCACGGGAACAACAGAAACAGCGGGTGCGCCAGTTCCCTCTCTCCAGGAGGGTGGGGACTGGGTGAGAGCCCAGGGGCCTCCAAACGCAGGCGGCAGAGATGTGAGCAGTGCTTGGCTCTGTCTCCTAGACAACAGGCATCAGGACCAGGACAGGACATGAGGGTGACAGGGAGAGTGGGAAGGTGCCTAGGCCGGGAGTGGGAACCCAGCACTGGCCAGAAGGGGCTGCTAGGCGGTACAGAGGCCAATGCATTGGAGGCTGAGGGTGGCTGCGACCTCTGGGGCAGGGGACACTGCTGTGTGGAGCCCAGGGTGGGAGCCCACTTAGGTGCCTGGCCGCGGTGTGTCTGCCTTTCTTGTCTGTTTCTAGAAGACTGAAAGGCAGGGCTTTGTCTGCATGAACTAGAACTCAGCCTCCAAAACTGGACGCAGAAATAGCCAAGAGGCCGCACTGCCCAGAGGCCAGGCCTGGTGAGCTAGGGGAGATGCCGGCACCCCCCTCCCCACCCTGGGGCTGTTCCCTGGCTCAGGATGGTGTCTGGGGGCTAGGATGATGGTCAGGAGTCCAACGGGGCCTCAAGCACCTCCTGGGAGGAGCTCTGGAATCACCCACCTTGCCCAGATCCCCCACCCCCATCCCAGTGCCACCCTACAGCTGAGTTTCCACTCTGCAAACCCTAAGGCAGAGACATAAGCCTGCAGGGTTGGTTTTCATGAATGTCGCAAGCCCATGTGTCTGGGCAGCTGTCCGGCTTTCAGTGCAAGTCTGTGGTAGCAATGAGGTTCCAAGTCTCAGTAGCTCTGTTCGCCCAGGGTCTGGTCCCTTGGGGCAGGAGAAAGGAAGGCTCCTGCCCTCCCCCAGCTCCTTAAAAAATCATCTTAGTGGTGTCAAGTTGACCCAAAATTTAAGTTAAAAAATATATATATATAAGTAAACAAAGGAGGGAAGGGAAAAAGGGCCCAACGAGACCAAAAGCACACCTGGGTCCCTGGCCCTCAGTTGAGGGATGAGATTCGTACCAGAGTTTTCACAACAGCCTCCGCTGCCCGACCTGGGAGGGACGGCGAGGGACTGGGATGCGCAGCTGAGCTGTGGGTTGCGGGGAACCGGAGTGGGTTCGAGGAGGTGAACTACTTTAGCTGGCCTCTGCGCGTGCTCCTCCGGCAGCCACTCGGCCTCCTGGCTATGTCTCCTGGGGGACCACCTGCATGAGCTTCTGACACAGGACGGTCGTGGAGACTGTCAGGAGAGAAGACAGCTGTGTTAGCCTGGGGGCTGGGCAGGCACCAGTGGGACATGGGGGCGTGAGCTGGGGCTCCCCCAGCCCTGCTGTCACCAAACCCAGCGCTGCGCAGCGCTGGGATTTTAAGGAACCCTCCCTTGTGTACTTGCGCATGTGGGTGCCGGGTGCCCAAGGCGCTGTCTTCTGCTGAAATGCAGAAGTGCCACATCCCACTCGGCCCACCCCTCGCCTGCTTCAGAACCCTGGGGAGGTGGAGTGCGGCCCCTGGAGCACATGAACCAGGCCCTGGTGTCTCGGCAAAGTGCAATGGGGGGAATGACAGGCCCTCCTGCAGGTCCACACCCGGCCACCACCTGGACACCTACCCGGACTGTTCACAGCAGCCAGGCTGTCCTGCAGGCAGGGCCGGAGGGGACAATCTGCTAACAGGTCCTTGGAAGACCTGTCGCGCCTGGGACTGTCTACAGAGACATCGCTCTAGGGAGGCGGACTGCTTTCAGGATAGAGACGGGGGTTTGCTTTAAGCTCTTGGTGTCCTGAGTGACAGTTAATGCAGATCCCATTGCAAAGCTTGAGGCAAATGTTCTACCATGGCCCTGGCAGTGATCAGAGTGTGGGGTTGGGGTGGGGGGTCTCCCTGCCTGTGTTGCTGCCATCCCGGGAATTCTCAAAGCTACCCAGTGACATGGGGATCAGCATCCAGGCCCGCAAGCACCCCGGCCTTCTTCTACGAGCCTGGCCACATTTGCAGGCGCTGAGGACGGGGTCCTGAGCTTGGTGGCAAAACACCCCTGGGGCTGCCGCTGCACCGAGGGCCGGGCGGCGGGTTTCTCCTAATGCCTTTTTTTTTTTTTTGAGACAGAGTCTCGCTCTGTCGCCCAGGCTGGAGTGCAATGGTGCAATCTTGGCTCACTGCAACCTCCGTCTCCCGGATTCAAGTGATTCTCCTGCCTCAGCCTCCCAAGTAGCTGGGATTACAGGCGTGAGCCACCATGCCCAGCTAATTTTTATATTTTTAGTAGAGACAGAGTTTCACCATGTTGGCCAGGCTGGTCTTGAACTCCTGACCTCAAGTGATCCGCCTGCCTCTGCCTCTTTCTGCCTTTCTGGGTAAGTCTGCTGTGTCTGCTGGTGGCAGCCAGCAGGATTTTGTTACTTGGCAGCAGTAGCCTGGTTTTCTGAAATCCCTTCATCCTGAGAGATTAGCTGGTGCTGCGCTGAGCGTCTTATCCCTGAACCATGTGGGCTGCGTGTCACTGGTGGACACCGCAGTGACCTGAACCCTCCTGCCACCCAACACACTTGGCCCCGTGTGGGTGGAGACGGCTGACGCCTCTCAACTCCCTCCGCTGCCCAGGGCAGAGGGTACCATGGGCTGTGGGCCAGTGAGATACTCACAGATGCCCTGGAGGAGCCACTTGGGCTTGTTTTTCCACCAGACCCCGAAGAAGTAGACGGGCAGCCCGCTGAGGATGATGGTGAAGCCGATGCCACACTCCACGGGTGTCTTCCAGAAGGAGACAGCGATCAGGAAGAGGCAGGCCAGGATGAAGAACACGGGCAGGGCCAGGTTCACCTGGGGCAGAGGACAGGGCCTGGGTGAGCCCTCTCCTGTCCAGCCTCCCTCCCCCATGCCCTGAGGTTCCTCAGCCCTCCTGGGCCCTCCACACACACAGCTGCTGACTTCCAGGTCACCAGGATGTGATCTGCACCCCATCTGCCTCACACACCGGGCTGTCATGCCCTCGACTCTGCATACAGTGCTGGGCATGTTGCCAGGGGCTCAGGCGGCTTATGATGAGGGATGGAAGGAGCCAGCTTCATCTCCCAAGGCCTCCCACGGGCAGGGAAGGTCACAGCTCCATTCCCACATCACAGGCCTGGAAACCCTGAGCCGCCAGGACGCGCAGGGGCCTGATGCTTCCAGGAAACAGTGGCCACCCACTAATAAGCCAGGAGACCACATTCTTGGAGACGCCACTGTGGACAGCGCTGAGCAAAAGCCCATCCCTGAAGCTGCAGCCTCAACTGTCACCTTCAGCAGATGAGCTCCACCCGGCACAGAAGCCAGGCAGGGCTGCGAGGAGCCTGCAGGCCCAGCCCGTGACCCGCGGCTCGGCATGGCTGGGGGATTGACTCAGCTGTCCTGAATCCATACTTGTACAGGGCACCCTGGGAGATGCAGGGCTGATCACGGGTCCCAACCCATCAGTGCAGGCTGCATGACTGCCCTGTCCCCAGGGAACAGACGCCAACCCGTGCCCAGGCTCACAACAGTGGGTAGAGCCTACCCCATGCCCAGGTCCCCGGGGGGCTGAGCCCCTGCTGTGCCCAGTGACTGCCCTGTGCCCTAGGCACTGCCCTAGGCTGGCACAGCAGGCACAAGCTGGTGCCCATGTAGGGCGGCTCCTCCTCACCCTCTGCAGCCTTCTCTTGGGGCCGCATCTGGGTTCTTGTGCTGACTGTATTTTAAAGCCCCTGTTTTTTTGTTTGTTTGTTTGAGACGGAGTCTTGCTCTGTCGCCCAGGATGGAGTGCAGAGGCGCGATCTCGGCCTCCCAGGTTCATGCCATTCTCCTGCCTCCACCTCCCAAGTAGCTGCGACTACAGGCACCTGCCACCACGCCCAGCTAATTTTTTTGTATTTTTAGTAGAGACGGGGTTTCACCGTGTTAGCCAGGATGGTCTCTATCTCCTGACCTTGTGATCTGCCCACCTCGGCCTCCCAAAGTGCTAGGATTACAGGCGTGAGCCACTGCACCCGGCCTAAAGCCCCTGTTAAACAGCGTTCACAGACACCCCCGGGGCCCCCAGGCTTCGGGAACACAGAGGGAGAAATGGTCCGGGCAGGGAAGCTGGGCTACTGTGACAGCCATATGCCAGCTGAGTGACAAAAGCTGCTGGCCAGCAGCCACCAAGGGCTCTGGCCTCTTGTTCTGTGTCAGGGCCAGGGCGGTGGGACTTGCTGGGCCCCAGGCAAGAGCATGGCCTCTGCTGGACAGCCCTGTTTTTGAAGAAAGCGGCCCACTGGTAACAGCTGCCCCTCTGAGTGAGACGCTGGGGACAGGGAGAGTCCAGGAGAGTCCAGCTGGGCCCTGGTGCTCCTCGGGCGGGTTCCCTGCATTCCTCCTGCCAGCACAGCCCTGACGGCCCTTTGAATGCTGCGCCAGGCCCGGCTCTGCCCTGCCCCTGCCCGGGCTCACCACCGCCCACCTACGACTGCAATGTCCTTATCTGCTTCCCTCCATCCAGGGGAGCACAAGCTCTGTGCAATCTGCTGTCCTTTGAGGAACCCCAGCTCCTGCAGTCACACTTGGCACCCTCGTAGCTGGTGGTCAAGTCGTCACTGGAATTAGTTGACCCCCGTGTCTGCTGTAAAAGCATGGGCACACACGGCCTCGCACCCCTCCCACCGGGACCCCCTGTGGCATGAGCCCTGGTTTGCCGAGGGGAGACACAGGCTTTATGTGGACGTGGCCCGGCCCAGGTGCATGCAGGCAGGGGCAGGTCCAGAGGCTGAGCTGGGATGCTGGCTCCCGACTCAGGGTCCTTAGGACCCACGGACCCTGCCTCTGTGAAGGGTGCCTGGGTGAGCAGGAGGCCCCGGGCTCACCTTAATGGGCCGCTCAAGCTCAGGCTTTCTGTAGCGCAGCCAGATCATGCCGATGATGGCCAGGGCCACGCAGAGCCAGTTGAAGAAGCTGAAGAAGTTGATGACGGAGAATATGTCCTTGGAGAAGGCGTAGAGCAGCGTCATCACACACTGGAAGAGAGAGGCAGCTGGCTGAGCCCTGGGGCCCACGACCAGGGCTGTGGCGGGCCGTGGTGGCCACCGGGGACTGTCCAGCCTGGCTGGGCCCAGAAGAGCACCAGGGAATTTTGTTTTAAAGGAGAAACCTCATCTGAGCAACATGCAAGGTCTTGAAGGAGGAAAGGAGAGAAGTAGAGAAAGAGGGAGGAGAGGAGGAGGGAAGAGGAGGGGAGGAGGGAAGAGGAGGGGAGGAGAGGAGGGAAGGAGGGAGGAGAGGAGGAAATGGAGACTACATTTGGGTTAAGGACAGGTGAAGAGCACAGTGTACATACGCAGCTGGGCTCCGCTGGACTACGGCTCTGTGTGTGAGGGCCACAACCTGATCTAACCCAGTGGTCACCAAGAAAACAGTTTCTGTAAGCCCCAGCACAGCCATGCTCCCGAGGACTGTGCAGCTGCCAAAGAGTCCAGGACTCGCTGCCCTTCCTGACTTGCTTCTAACTCAGGGAAGGAGTAGTAAGCAAGGGCCAGGACCTCTGAGGCCAGCCCACAGCTGCCAGACCCCAGCTTCCTCTGCTGTATCTCACTGGCTTTGGGGGAAGCAGCCTGTGGGGGGAGCCCAGTGTGCTGAGGGGCGGGGCCTGCAGCCCACAGCCCTGGAGGAAGTCACAGTGGGAGTGGCCTCTCCAGCCCTGGTCACACCCTCGGATGAGAACACAGCTCCAGGCACCAGCTCCCTGAATTCCTGACTCACAGAAACTGTGGGATAATAAGTGCTTTTCCTTTTAGACCACTACATTTTGGAGTGATGTGTGACACAGCCAGAGGGAACAAAGGCAGTCACACAGGCTGGCACGGAAAGATGCAGAAGTGGAAGGAAACTGTGTGTGATGCACCCCGCTGAGAAACGAACAGAGTGGGCGCCCGTGGGGGTGGAGGTGCAGTGAGCCAGGCGGCCGGCAGAGCAGCACCCTGGGTGGAGCTTCTGCCTCCCGCATTTCCGATGGTCTGAATTGTTTGTGGCAGCCACCATATATTGTTTTTGGAATAAAATCTAAAGCCCCTCCAGCACTCTCTGGCATTCAGTGGAGCTCGGCAGGAGGCCACATTTGAGCTGCCACCCAGTCCACACCCCAGACAGAGCTGCAAGCTGTGGCAGCCTCCCTCTGGGGAGCCCCCAGACAACCCCCAGGGATGTAGGGCACGGGGCCGTGCAGCAGGCTTACCGTGAACACGAGGGACGGCACGGGGGTGAGGAGCTGTGGGTGGATCATGGAGAGAATGGAGGGCAGGTGGCCTTCCCGGGACCCCACGAAGAAGAGTCTGTGGACAGACAAGAGTGGCAGAGTCAGCCACCACCCCACAACTCAGCACACGGACAGGGGACACGCAGGCTGGGGAGTGGCAGGGCCTGTGCCTGACTTGTCTGGACCTCTCTGGCCAGAGTGGGAACCAGGCCCCTCCAGCTGCTGGCTGTGGGTCTCTCAGTGCCCCCAACCAACCCGGCAAGGACAGCAACTTGGGAGCCACTGCTCACTCCAGCCCAGGGGGGTCAAGTGGCGGCCACGGGGCATCTAGGACACCATAGCTGTGTCACCTCCAGGCAGGAGTGGGGAGGCGAGGGCCAAAGTTCATGCTTCCTTTATTTCTGTATTATTTGAGCTTGCTGCTGCCTTTTTATTTATTTTTTTTTGAGATGGTCTCACTTTGTCACCCAGGCTGGAGCGCAGTGGCACCATCTCGGCTCACTGTAGTCTCAACCTTCTGGTCTCAAGCAATCCTTCCACCTCAGCCCCCCAAGTAGCTGGGACTACAGGCACGTGCCACCACACCTGGCTAATTTTTGTATATTTTTGTAGAAACGGGGTTTTGCCATATTGCTCAGGCTGGTCTTGAACTCCTGAGCTCAAGCGATCTGCTCACCTCGGCCTCCTAAAGGGCTGGGATTACAGGTATGAGCCACCATGCCTGGCCTATTTGAGCAATTATGCATCCCCAGTATCACAGAGACAAACCTTTTACAGACATGGAACATGTTGAACCTGGCCCTGAGGCCTGGGCCTCCCTCACCTGTGGTGGGTCGGGCTGTGCTCACCTGGAGGATGTGAACAGGGACCCATTGACGGAGCCGAAGCAGGACAGGCCCACGAAGACGGGGATGATCCAGGACATGACGCCCAGGTGATAGTTCCCAAAGTCCTAGGCAGGCACAACCAGTGAGCTGGGCCCCACCGGGCCGGCCCTCGCCCTCCCTGTGCTCACCAGGAGCCCTCTGCACAGGGCTGGCCCTCGCCCTCTGTGCTCACAAGAGCCCTCTGCAGAGGACCTCTTGGGCTGGATTCTGGCCTCTGGGGGGAGTTCCCAGGACAGAGCTTTCCAGCGACCCCTGCCCAGCCTGCCTGTGGAGGAGCCCTCGCTGGTCCTGATTTGCCCCCTCCTCTGGGACTCCCTGGAGCAAGCTACGGCCTGCAGGTGGGGATCTTGCCTTCCCCATCTGGGGTCCTCCACAGGCTCAGCACGGTGCCCTGCCGGCAGTGGGCTGGGAGTCAGAGCTTGTTCAGTAGGAAGCTGGCCAGAGCACCCACTCCCTGTTCCCCTGGCCCTGGGAGGGCAGTGGGAGGAGCCTCAGCAGCTACGAGGCCAGCCTGGCTGAGCTGCCTGGTGACACCGCCCGGGCCTGGCCTCCCGCCTGCCAAGCCAGCAGCAGCCATGCCTTCTAACGAATCCCAGTCTGTGGCAGACTCCAATCTTTCTGTACTCAGATTTAAAATGACCTCTGCCCTGGACTCCCTAGGCATTCTGGCTTACAGCTGGTTCTGGGTGTGGCCTGGCATCAGATTTTAAACCCTTCTCCCCTGTGACTCCCCCAGCAGCTGAGGTCGAGGACGATCCCCAGACACTTCCTCTGTAGTTGTTGTGAGGGGAGACCACCACTCCACCCCTCCGGGTAGGGGAGGCTTAGAGACGCGGGGCCCCTCTGGGTAGGGGAGGCTTAGAGACGCGGGGCCCCCTCTGGGTAGGGGAGGCTTAGAGACGCAGGGCCCCCTCTGGGTAGGGGAGGCTTAGAGACGCGGGGCCCCCTCTGGGTAGGGGAGGCTTAGAGACGCGGGGCCCCCTCTGGGTAGGGGAGGCTTAGAGACGCGGGGCCCCCTCTGGGTAGGGGAGGCTTAGAGACGCGGGGCCCCCTCTGGGTAGGGGAGGCTTAGAGACGCGGGGCCCCCTCTGGGTAGGGGAGGCTTAGAGAGACGGGGCACCACTCCAGTCTGGAGGGGACGGGCTGGCCACAGCCTCTCAGGCCCCTGGTGGAAGCTGGCGGGTAGCGGCTCACCACGGCCACGGCCTCGGACGACAGCATCTGCTCGGTGGACAGTGTGGTGAAATAGGCCAGGTTGGTCAGCACGTACACCAGCGTCACAATGGGCAGGGAGATGATGATGGCCAGGGGCAGGTTTCTGGAAAGAAAAGGGACGACATGTCACCCAACGCAGCCTGGGCTGAAGGCCAAACCCTGTGCCCAGGAGCCAGGTGGGCTCCTCACAAGCAGTAGCTCCAGCCTCTGTGCCGGGCTTCTCAGGGAAGGTGGGAAGCAGCAAGAGAGCACAGGCTGGAGGCAGGAGGCTGTGCCTGGAGTGGGACACTGCGCAGGCCTGGCTGGTGCCTTGGCCACGGCCTCAGCTTCCCCACCTGAGAAATGGGGATTCTTCTGGGTGACCTCAAGGGCTCGGGAGAGCTAAGTCAGGCCGCCTGGTCTGAATCCTAAGGCTCTGCCCATGAGCTGCACAGCCGGGGACCAGAGCCAAGAGCCCAAGCAGCTCCTCTGTACCGTCCTGCCCTGAGTGGGGGCCTCACTTGCCACCTGTTCTCTGGAGAAACCGTGCTCAAGGACACACGGCCAGAAGCCACCCGCCCTACATCTGCTGGCCCCAGAGGCCCCAGTCACGGCCCTACTGTGAGCAGGCCTGAGCCGACCAACAGGCTTCGAGTGGAATGTGGCTGCTTCCTGCTTCACATTAAAATAAGGAAAAAAGACGGCTCCATCCATTCTTGCACGTACCTGTAGGGGTTGATCATTTCCTCTGTGACGAAATTCAAGTAATTCCTAAAATTTAGAGAACAGCGTTCAATTATATGATTCTCATCAGGGAAAATAAATCACCGGGGAGAGAGCATCCCAGGGCAGCTGGTGAGCCCGCCCCCCGGCGGTCTGCTCGCTGGGCTGGAAAGCAGACCCGGAGTGGGAGCTCAGCCTCCTGTCTGTTCCGGGGGTCCCTGCTACCCCTTCCAGACCCTCCCACACATTCCCTGCCTGCTCGCCCTACTGGGGTGATTCTCAGGTCCCTGTGAGGCCCGCCTGAGCGCAGGAGTCAGGCTGGGGCCTGGAGGAGAGGGGCCGCAGGGCTCAGCTGCCTCCACCTGCCACCTTCGCCAAGACCGAGACGTGGAGCTAGAGCCAGAGTAGGGCTGCAGCAGGCGGCCTCCCCACACTTCGTCGGGATGTAGGTGAATCTGGAGGATCACCTGCTACTCCATACTGTCCACTCCCTTTAACTGCCCCTTGATGGCTGGGAGATTTGGGATTCCTGGACACATCAGGGACTGTATGTCCCCAGACCAAGGGACCCAGACATTCCAGAACCTACCATCCTCCATAGGCAAAGAGGCCGCTGTATAATGCCAGCACAATGTTCCCCACATCCAGTTTGGTGCCTTCAAATGAGAACTTGGGATCTAGATTGGACACATCACCTGGCAGGGGCCAAAGAAAGGAATGCTGGCTTAGAGAACGTTGAACAGAGGTCATGCTACCAGTTCTAGAATGTTCCTGGAGCAAAATACATAGCAAACAAAAATGCTGGGGTGAAGGCTTTTCACTGTGACAAATGGTATGTACCTGCTGAGGCACATGGAGGGTGCGGGGTTCCAACCACAACCAGAGGGATGTGGCCCCGCTGGAGGCCCTGTGCCCACCTGAGAGGGGACAGGCAGCTCTGACCACTGCCCAGGAGGGCTCCTCAGACGCTTGTCTACAGGAGGTCAGGATGGAGGGGTCAACCAGCCCCAGTTGCCTTCAAGAAGGTTCCCTGAGACCTCATGACATGAGTGTCAAGGCAGTACAAAGCCAGGAAACCTCGGTTTGCATCCTGGCTACAGCAATAAGGAAGGGCCCAGAGCCACTAGGGCCCTGCTTCTTGGGGTACGAGGAGCTCGGAACAGACCGCCCTCCCTCCAGGGCTGGCAGGACAGGCCTGGGCAAGAACATAGGTTTGTCCTGGACCGTGCTGAGCATGTGGCCAGCTGCAGCTGGGGCAGGGGCAGGGGCAGGGCTGCCGGGGCCGAGAACGAGCCCTGTGCTGTGTGCAGAGCTCTCTCCTTTGTCCTCTGAGGACACGCGTCACTGGACTTCGTGACTGCTCCACCCTATTCCAGAAGGACCTCATTTCAAAACTTGAACCTCAGTCACATCTGCGAAGACCCTTTTTCCAAATAAGGCCACCAGCATTCACGGGTTCCTCAGGAGGACATGTCTTTTGGGGGAAGGGGTGTCTCCGGAAGGTCACCTGGCTGCTAGGACAGCACTGGCCCTTTCTGTGGCTGTTACCTCCTCTGTGAAATGGGCCTGGTGTGTTCGAGCCCGGAATACATTGCCCAGACACCAGTCTCACAGATCACTGCGCTTCAGGAAGGAGAACTTGGAAATAAGACCAAAGACACCACCGGAACAAAGGAGCCGGGTCCCCTCCTGCCTACCTGCCAGGCGCATACACAGCTGGAGGCACAAGCGGAAATCTTGGTCAGGCTGTGGACTGTTAGTTCATTTGAGAACCGTGTGTGACAGTATCCTTCCTGCTGGAAAGTCACCAGCCCGTCTCACAGGGCCAGGCAGGGACAGGCCCCGGGGCTGCTGTGTCCCACCATGTGGCCTTGGACCACAGGTCACCATGGGGGCCCAAGAAGGGGAACCACCTTGGTGGTCCAGGGAATACCGCAGAGTGATGAGGTGAGCAAATTTCAAAGGGGACCCGTGACGGGAGGTTCCCATAAGACCTTGGCAATTACCCCAAACAAAGTGCGCACTTCAAAGGTGGCACCAGATTTCCTACGGCAGAGCCCACAGTGGGGTCCCTTCCTGATGGGTGGACCCAGTTCCTGTTTTGCACCTGCTTTCCCGTGGTGTGCTGGATGCCTGCAGCTCTGCCCCCAGGTCTGTCTGTCCCAGATGCCAGGTGCGCCGGGGCCTTTGATCTTCAGCCTACACTGGGGATGCTGGTGGGTTCCCTGAGGGCTGCCCGCCACCCTGCCCTGCTGAGGCCTTGATCTCCTGAGAAGAAGGAGCTCGAGGGCCCACTGCCTGTGTGTGATGTATCCTGGTCACCGGGTGGTCAGCAGGCAGGGCTTGACCCTGCAGACCTGGAGCGGGGGCAGCTCAGAGCAGCTCAGGACAGGGCACTTTGCACAGCACCTCAGCCAAGACGCCCACAGCCCCTCTGGCCTCTCTCCCATCTGCTCTCTGATGGAATGTTCTGGAATGTGCAGACCCTTCACATCTGCAGAGCCTTACTGTGTCCTGCCCACTTACTTCTGCTGGGGGGAGCATCTGTCCACTCACGGTGGGAGGGGGTGAAGGTGAGCCCTGGAGGCCGGAAACACGTGCCCCATTCACTGTGACCACTCCCGGTCTCAGCCGGAGCTGATGGACAGGAGGCCTCAGTCCACGGTCCCCGCCAGACACATCAATCCTCATAGCCGACCTCCAACCTCATGACAGGAAAGGCGGCTCATCCTACACAGAGGGCGGCTGCTTTTGCTAAGGACAATATACCGAGGCTTGACATGGTATGAGGTCTTCAGGCAGGAGCCAGACATTGGTAGCCCTAAGGCCTGGGTAACTTTTTTTTTTTTTTTTTTTTTTGAGACAGAGTTCCACCACGCCTGGCTAATTTTTGTATTTTTAGTAGAGATGGGGTTTCACCATGTTGGCCAGGCTGGTCCAGCTCTGCTTAAGGGTGGCCTGGAGGGCTGCAGGAGGGACCTGCTTGCAGCCCAGGGCAGCTGGACACAGGGAGGCCGCCACACTCATCCAGCGACTCCACGCTACACAGGGGAGAGATGCACCAGAGGTGGGAGTTAGACAAACACAGGAGTCAAACCCTGGGGGCAGCACCCTCGCACCTCTCAGCATGACCAGGGGGCATTCTGCACGCCGGGAGACCTGGGCTGTCACGATGGCGGGGTGGGGCGCCACTGGCATGGAGCAGGAGGTCGGGGATGCTGCTGGATGTCCTGCAATGCACAGGACACCCCCCCACAACAGAGAGCCCACGGTGGCAGAGGCGCCAGGCTGAGACCCTGTGCGAGAAGACCATGACAAGGCATCAGCCATGAGCCAACACCCCTGCCGGGAGGACAGGACCAGCTCCTCTCAGCTTTCCCTCCCATGGACCCTAGACTTGGGCTTGGTCCTGGCTTCGACATGAAGCCCCAGGCACTGGGCAGGACTGGAAGGAATGGCTGAGCAGCCCACTCATCCAGCAACCACCCAGCCTCCACACCGGGCAGTCTGCTATCCAGTCAGCCTCCACCCACAAGGAGGGGACAGCGTGACAGGGGAGGGAAGAAGAGAATCACCGTGGACAGACGGTGACATTTGCCAGAGCCCACAGAGACGCGAGAACAGACCCAGCGCAGAGCCTGAGTGGGGCCCTCCAGCCCCTTCCTTGTGCCTAAGAGGCATCTTCCTCAGGGGCTGGTGGGGCTGCCGTGAAAGCAAACGCACAGCCAAACCCCGGGTTGGGGGAAGGCAAACTGCAAAGGCCGCGGCGACCCCGGCACAGCAGCCCCGTCAGCAGGATCCCCTCGAGAACGGGGTAATTGCAGTGGGAGCGAGCGCTCCAAAGGCCCTGGGGAGATGACTTCAGGGAAAAGCGGCCTTAATCCCTGAGTCAGGCAGATGCGGCCATGGGAACCATCCACCCAGAGGCTGGAGGGGAGACTCCGCCGTGGCTAAAGCCATCCTGCTGACAGGGCCCAGGGACGCCCCCAGTGGCCAAACACACGTGGGAACGGGATCGTCCCCCTCCTCTGTGACGTGGCCAGCCCTCCAACCCTCTGGCTCCTGACTCAGAGGACAACATCTCCCCATGAACGCGGTGTCCCTGGAGAGAAGAGTCTGCCCAGCCTGGGGAACATGGGAATGTGGAGAGGGAGGGCATCCCGGAGCCTCAGGGCTGACGGGGCCCTGCCCCAGCCCTGGAAACACCTCAGGGACAAGAGAGTCACTCCTCAAGCGCGGACTTTCTGCTGTGCTGGGGCCTTCCGCCTTCCAACCACTCTGGCCCCTTTGGGCTCTAGGTGGAGTGTGCTGAACAGTGTCCCCAAAATTCACGTCCAGTGGAGCTGCAGGATGTGTCCTAGCTACAAATGCGGTCTCCGCAGGTGCAATTAGCGAAGGACCTTGAGATAAGATCATCCCGGATTAGAGTAGGCACTAAGGCCGACAACAAGCATCCTCAGCGACACAGAGGAGACAGATCCAGGGGAGACAGAGCCGGAGCCAGCCCAGGATGCCTGGAGCCACAGGCAGCTGGAAGGGGAAGGTGGCACCTTGGGTCTGGACCTCTGGCTGCCAGGACCGGGACCGTCTGCATGTCTGTTGCTAAAGCCAGTCTGTAGGCATCTGTCACCACACGAGGGGCCAACCGTGCCACCCAGGGGAGACCTCCCTGGCTTCTCAGTGCGTCAGATATGGTCAGGGGCAGGACAGCTGCAGCTCACACCCCACTTCTCAGTCACCAGCCGAGTGCACAGCCAATGGATCCTCATCTAAGAGGTGGCTGTGAGTCCCGTGTGGTCAGCATCCTACAGCTATAGCTGCCCTGTGGGCTCAGGGAGGACGTGCAGTGACCACCACATGGGTTCGGTCCAGAGCCCAGGCCAGAGTGCATGCCCACCCCAGGCCAGAGTGCATGCCCACTCCAGGCCATGGCGCCGCTTTTCAGATGCCTGTTTCGCTCTGGCCGTCTAACGTCTGGGAACCGTGATGGGGCAGGAATTTGGGTTTGGGGGTTCTGGCGGTGACCAGATGGCACTTTTGGACCACCAACAGTGTCTGTCGGTCTTGGAAACTCATGAAGGAGTGGGCCCTTTGCTTAGAACTGCCAACCTCACACCAGAAGTAAAAGCTTTTTCCAACTCCACAGGCCGGAAAAGACCTTGAGAACTGTCCCCAGCACAGGGCTGTGGCTATGACGCCTCCCACACTCACCTTTTCCTGCGGCTGCTCTGGCCTCTGTCCATGCGTCTGACGAAGGGCACCGGGAGGTGAAGGCCGCGGGAAAACAAGCCCCGCTCCCGTCCTTTGATTCTGTCCCAGCACACGGCACCGGCAGAGCCCCAGCTTCCCCAGCCTGTCATCCTCCCGAGGCCGACAGCACAGAAGCATGGCAGGCCCAGGACACACTCAGAGCTCCCAGAGCAAGCGGCAGGTCAAGCGTCCTTTATCAACTGCGAGGACTTCGAGGCCCAAAAGAGGTGTCCTGAGTCGCGAAGTACCCACCCTTGGGGCAGCCAATGCCGCAGCCCTGGCTTCAGGCCCAGGTTGTCTGGAGCGGAGCCGCACTCGAGCCTGGCACCAATCTGGGAGCTCCTGAGCGCAATGTCCTGTCTGTCCCTGCATGACCCTGAGCCTGTCTGAGACGCCTCACAGAGAGACGCCCTGGAGTACCCCACAGGGAGGCCAGCCTGGAAGCTTCTTTGGAAAGTGAGCTTTGGCAGCTCGAGGCCGAGCTGTGGCCGACTCCTCCCTCGGTTAACAGCCTGGACCCAGCTGGGGTTCACTTTGAGGCCCTGGGGCGTGCCCTATTTCCTGCCAGGAGAGCGGGGCCCGAAGCTCCATCCTGTCCCCCAAAACTCAGACGTGGAAGCCCTAACCCCGGTGTGGCTGTACATGGACATGGGCCCTCTACAGATTAAGGGTAAGTGGGGTCCTCAGGGTGGGGCCTGATCTGACAGGATCCTTGTCCACAGAAGAGGAGGCCCCAGACAGCTCACTCTCCCACAAGGAAACACAGTAAGGGGGCATCTAGGAGCCAGGAGGCCGAGCACCCGGCCCAGGGCATCAGGGTCCCTGGCCTGGTGGGGTCCCTCACCGACTCTCCCCCCGGCATCCAGGTAGCAGGGCCCCGGCACCAGACCCTCTGAGGCTGAGACCCACCCACCCAGACCTGCTCCGCTCTTGCTGTCACCCCAGGAGAAAGTGGCAGTCAGGGCGTGAGGTGAGGAAAAGGGGCTGTTGGACCCTGCATGGCGGTGGCTCCCGTGCCAGGGATGCAGTGAGCCTGGCCTCCTCCCTGCAAGGGAGGACAGCCCATTTCCCAGGGGAAGACACCGAGGCTCAGACTCACCCTGGCCAGGAGGCGGCAAAACTAGAATCCCAAGGCAGCTGCACATCTAGCACCTGCCCTTACCCTCTCTCCGGGAGGGCGCCCTAGAAGCCCACAGTCCCGATCTGGGGTTCGGAGAGCAGGCTGGGCTGAGCTCTGCTGGGAGTGCCCAGAAGCCCAGCTAGGGGTCCACACACACACTCAGGTGAAGCCAGGCCCAGAAGAAGGAACAGCTCTAAGCCACAGCCCGGGGGGGGCCTCTCAATCCACAAGGTGACCCCTCCACACCCCAGAGCCACAGACAGCCAAGGTGTGGGTGAAACGTTTTTCCCACCAGAACAGCCCAGCAGCTGGGCATGTGCTGTGGCCACTGAGGGGGCCGTTGTCAGAAACATCGTCTGGGGGCCGGATGCCCCCACCCACAGGAAGCGGGGACCAAGACAAGGCCGCACACCTCCCAGCCAGATGAGGGCCAGATGAGGGAGGCGGCACCTCTTCCTCCAGGAAGCTCCTCAGGAGGGAGATCGGCAGGGGCTCAGCGGACTGCCTTCAGGGAAGCCCAGTGAAGCTCAGAGACCAGTCTGAGAAGGGGTGTCCTCCAGACCTGCACCCTCTCAGGATGGACGTGTTACTCAGGAACTGTCCCGTCAGCCTTTCCCATAACACACGACACCCGACACGAACCTCCCAAGAGCAGACGGGCCCAGTGCTGTCCACCCAAACGCACCCTGGGAACAGAGGTGTGGGCCTCCCCCCAGCAGCGCATGACCCTGCACACTTCGCCCAGGGTCAGAGTGGGCGTGGGGAGGGACCTGCCCACTGCTCACGGCTGTGGGACCTGGGGCAGGGCACCCCACTTCTCTGAGTCTAAGGGGACCTACTAGCTGAAGAACCAAACAAAAACCATCATTTCAAAACTGTCACATGACACACAGATGCAGGCCCCTGCTCCACAGCCCGGTGGCACACACATATTTACCGCCTGGGACACGAGACCATCCAGAAGTGCCCTACTCATAGGTGCAGGTCACATCCAGGGGTCTCGGCCACCGGGACCCAGGGCCCAGCAGCTCAGCAAAGCCATTCGGCGGGGGTCTGAGCCCTGCCCAGGGGAAGCATTTTCCCCTCCTGGGGCAAAGGACAGCAAGAGGCACGCCGCCCTGGCAGGTCGCGGCTTTCTTTCCTTTTTGTGGACAGAGTGAAAGGGCAAATCTTGCTCCAGGGGAATAATGACCTCCAATAGTACAATGTGGGAGGAGAAGGAAAAGAAAGTTTTTATGGAACTTTTTTTTTTAATCTGCCCAACTATCCAATCTGTAACTGTTCAAGGAGAGATTAGTTTGTTCTACCGCTGAAGGCTGCAGCCTGAGCAAAGCACAAAGCGTCCCATTGTGTCCTCCAGGAGGGACGTGCTGCTGCTGCTGCTGCTGGGCTCGGACGGCAGAGCCTGTGCACTTGCTCCCACCCTCCGCCCTGCAGGCGAAGGCCCAGCCACCCTCTCCTTAGGGAACAGCCTGAGCGTGGACTCATGAAACCTGAGTACTGTCTCCCTTTTGAAAAGGCTGGGACTAACCGCAGAACCTCGTGTGACACCTAAGCCTGTGTGTCCCCCAAGACGCGGAGGAGGCGAGGGCTCCTGACCACTCAGGCCCCTGCAGTCGCCCCTGTCACTCAGCCAGCTGCCCCTCCCAGCCCACATCTTAGGGAGGCCCAACCCCTCCGATGGGCTTTTCTGGTCTGCGCCGGGGCCCCGCCTATGCCCCACTGCGACTCTCCCATTCATATGCCTATGACTCTCATGTCCTCCCATGAGCTCTGGATGCAGGGCCATGTTCTCGTTGGGACCTGGCATAGATGCGGCACATGGGACAGAAGATGGTTCTGCGGACGGCCAACTGGGAAGGGGTGATTACAAACTTCCCTGATGAGGAGGAAACAGGCAAGAGGCTGTGCGGTCAGCCAAGGGCCTACGGGACCCTAGGGCCAGTGCCTTTCCATAGCACAGAGCCCACCTGGGGGCCAAGGGCAGCAAGGAGGTGCCCGACGGAGCAGGGCACCCAGGGTGCGGGACAGGCAGGAACAGGTGTGTGGGCCAGGCCTGCTCTGCCAGATTTTCGCTGCATTCTCCAGACCCGGAAAGGGCCGCTGGCCAATCGTTGCAAAATTGAGGCAGAGTCTCTGCCTTGAAGTATCTGGGGGCGCTGCTGCCAGGTACCAGCGAGGGGAGGGGGCAGCTGCCCAAGGGCTTTGCGTCCATTGGGGGTATAAAGTTCGACAACTGCTTTGGGAGAAAGGGGTCAACACAATGTATCTTCTAAAAGCAAGGCATTCATCTGGTAACAAAATAAATCTCTTGAAGCCAAACAGGAGACAGGAATTCTGCAGACGCTGCACTGTATCCCAAAGCTCAGAAGGGAATTGCTGGGGGGAGCACGGTGGCAGGACGCTTTCAACAGCTACCGGAATTATAAAGCTATTATGTATTCAAGTCGAACAAAAGCTCTTTGCTCTCCCTACCGAAATTTGTTTTTACAAAAATCACGTTCCCCTCCTAAATCTTTCCTGGCTATCTGATGAGCACAGCCAAGCAAAGACCTTCACGAGCAAAGCACCCCTTCCGTGCCCACTCCTGGGAGGCACAGGATGGATTTGTCTCCTGCCCGTAAAATGTTACTCAGGCCCAACCACCTCCCTGGGCAACTTCTGAGTGCCAGGGAGCCATGGAATGAGCTCGTCTTCTCTTGAGTAAGGTGCTGGAACCTGAGGTCCCAGGAAGGTTCAGAATTGGGACTTCCTGCCAGCCCTGTCCTGCCAGCTCTTGGGTGGCTCTGATACCCTGCACGGCTCTGAGAATCCCTGGTCAGACACATGCATGGGGGATGGGCTCGAGCTCCTGAAGGATTGACCTGGGCCACCTTCCAGAGCCACCTGGGAATCAAGCGGGACTTCTCCTTGCTGATGAGGCAGGTAACTAACGCCTGCTGCAGACTTTGTACAGATTGATACATTTGATAAAGACAGTCAGGCCCCAGCACCTGGAGCTTGCCTCCCTGTGGTGAGGTCAGTATAGCCCTGCATCCCTCTGCAGGCCCCTGTTACCTGCTTGGTGCGGAGACCCCTCCCCAGCTGCAGCCAGCCTTTGTCCCTAAGGCGAAGTGCCATGTACAGCCAGCAGGGGGCGCCGGGAGCAAGGCGGAGGCTCAGCTAAAGCTGCGTGCTGGGTGCTGGGTGCTGCTGGGCACCGTTCAGTTCACAGCCCACCAGTGGCAGAGTGCACACAGGACAGCCTCCCAGCCCTGAGGCAGGGCCCCACGCAGGAGGAGGGAGCGTCCTTGTGTCTGCATGTTTTGGCCTGGCCGTGCATGGGGGCGGGGCAGCTCACAGCTTGCTGGGTGGGGGCCTCCCTGCCTCTAGGAGCAAGGTCCTTGCCCTGTCCTCTGCAGCCCTGGGGTCCTACCTGCCTCCCCTACAGCCATGTGGGACCAGGCAGCCTCTCTGCAGCCATCAGTGACTGTGAGTCACCAGAGCGTGCATCCGCCAGGTGCCCGCACTCAGCGACAGCTCCACAGCTCCAGGACTCGGATCATCTCTACCTGAGGCTCTGGGAGAGAAGAGAAGGAGGCCAGCTCCTAACTGCTCTGCTCCTAGGCTGGCTCCAACATGGATAGAGACAAACTCAGAAGGAACTGCGGACAGAGGCATCCCTGCTGGACTCAAGCAACAGGGCCCCCCACTTCAACTGCACCCAACCACGGGCGGGATCCAGTGCCAAGGACAGTGTGTCCCAGGGTCTGTGACCACACAAATGGGAACTGCTTATGAAACCCCAGCCCGACCTCACTGCAGAATGGCAGTGTGGAAAGGGTGGAGGCTCTGCAGGCAGACACAGAACACAGATATATGGGGTGTGTGTTAAAGGGTCCAGAGACACCCAGCAAAATACCAACTGTGTCAGTCCATGTCTACAGAGAACGCAGGTGCAAGGGGCGGGGGCTGTTTCACACTCACTCTCTTTATTCCTTCCAGCAGCCCCAAGAGAAAAAGCAGCTGGGAAAAAGGCTCAGAATCAGTGATTTCCCCAAGATCACACAGCCCAAGACCAAAGCCTGGGCCAGCCAGCCTTAAAACCTGTGCGCCAGCCTGCTCTCACCTGTTCCTGAATGCTAACAGTGGACACGTCTGAGTGATGGGGTTACCAGGTTTGTTTTGTTTTCCATGCTTATCTCATCTTCTTTAAAAAGCAGACAGAAACACAGAGACAATCCCACACCTGTCCATGGAATGATGAATAAATCACAGCATGACCAGGAGCATGGCCCCGTCGGGGGAGGGTGAGGGGCGACAGCACGTGGGACTCTGACAGACCCAGGGTGAGATGGCGCAGGGGAGGCCTGCATGGCAGGCAAGGCCCCTGCCAGGCCTGGAATGTTCCACATACCCCCCAGGTGAGGTTACAACGCATCAACTGGGCTCTCAAGACTCACAGACATCGCAGCATAAAAAATGAGAAAACCTGCCAGAGCCCCTCCCAGTGGTGGCCACGCTGTCCCACAGGAGCACTCCTGTGTCCCCCTCTGGGTCGGATTTCACTTGCTGGGTGATTTTCCCAGAGGGAAATCTCCATGTTGTACAGCACTGCAGAGCTGCGGACTGGGAGGCACCCAGGGACGGGACTTCATGCCCTGGGAAGGACACACAGGCAAAGCCTCGAGGGGCTGCCGGTGGGGCCTGGGGGACGTACTCACCCTTCCCGATCTGGACGAAGCCCAGCAGGATGATCAGGGCCAGGGCCAGGAGCTTGGCGGCGGCAAAGGCATCCTGGACCCGGGTGGCGGCCTTCACGCTGTAGCAGTTCACGGCCGTGAGCAGCACTGTTGAGACAGAGGGCAGCGGTGAGTTCCACGGGCTCACGGGCAGACGCCAGCTCCAGCTCCGGGGTAGGCTGGGAGGTGACGACCCCACCCCCACCCCAGGGCCAGGGCTGGGTCCACCAGAAAAACAAGCTCCTTAAACAGCTCCAGTCCCATGCCAGCCCTTAGGGCAGGTTCTGACTTTCTGGGACCTGTTTTGACAAACTTCACAGTTCTTTTAGGTCTAAGGGCTGGATCCCAGGTGCCCCTTAAGATCTGCAAGGGACCTTTCCTCACCCCCCCAACCACACCAGGCCATGGAGTCCCGTAGTCAGGACTTCAAGTGGGGTCGCTGCCTCCAGAGACCCAGGTGAGCAAGGTGACCCTGCCACTTGGAAGGCACCCATTACACCTTTTTGCACCTACTCAGCACCTCACCTGACCGTGAGACCCACGCACAGCCCGGCTGCCAGACTCCATGAGGGCGGGGCCCTTTCCTCAAAGAGGATCTTCTGTGGATTCCAACAGAAGTGGGGTGTCCTGCTATCCTGGAACTACCTGGCCAGTCACCTGGGGACGGCAGCCTGGGAGGGGCCACACGGGCCTGCGGTGAGCAGAGCTGACCCTGCTGCCCTGCTGCTTTGGGGGCACACGATGAAACCCAAAATAGCACCATGTGCTTCAGAAGCCTGAGTGACCCCACACAGATGGCCAGAACCCCTGCCCCAGGAGGCGCTGAGACGTGGGGTCAGGCACGCTTAGACAGGTCTCCAGACACCAGCAAGTCCTCCTGAGCCCTGTAAGGCACCCAGCTCTGAGCCAGTGTGTGTGTGTGTGTGTGTGTGTGTGTGTGTTGTGTGTGTGTGGTTTTGGGGAGTTCTGTTGTAATATGTAGGCACGCTGAGCCACTATTCAGGGATCTGTGAGCTGGTGGGGAAACAGCCACCCCCACAACTTAAAATGAAGTAAAATCATATTAACCCCGAGGCACTGACTCCACGACACCCCTCACTGCCTGCTGCCCTACCCTTCACTCCTCTGCCCACGAGGTTATTCGTCGCTGTCAGTAGCTTGAAATATGCCAGTGGGAACGTCTACACCCCAGAAGTGGGCAAAGGCCCAGCACGGGCCACCCACACAGCTCGGATCTCACAGCCCTTCCGGCACCGCTCAGACTGCAGGAAGGTGACAGCATCGGAAAGGCCGTAGGCGCCTCTTCTCTTTCCCCATGGGAGTAACCTCTTCTCTTTCCCCATGGGAGTAACGCTCAGAAAGGTCTGGCCAGCCAGGGCCTTGAGGACGCCGGTGGCTTTTCCCCAGCTGAACAAATCCTATGGAATTTTACAATGTGAGCAACAGACCCTGAGGAAAGACATCCATGCTAATTAACTGATGACACCGGAAACGTCCTGTGGTGTGGGACGGGCTGCCGCCTGCCTATCTCTCAGAAATTAACCACCCCGCTACAATTCTGTGGATGCCAGAGCGGAGACGGCTACTACACACCAGGAAAGTCTGGTTGAAAAATGTCTGAAAGTCAGTGTTTTTGCTGCTATTCCTACAATAAAATACTTGAAATTCCCTTCCACTCCTCACCCAAACTGAAGAGGTGATTCTTCACTTCTTCCCAGGGTTCCCAGGGACATGGAGATGTTACCAGTCCAGAGCTCTCCAGTCCAACCCTCAGGGCTCAGCAGGGTCAGATCAGTGGGTCTAGGCAGCTCCTTCTCCGCTGCACAGGGCAAGGGGCAGGTCCTGGCTTGCCAGTCCCATTTCCTTATGGTTGGGGGGGTGTGACCATAAAATAAACTGAGCCTCGGGGAACTAGCCGGCAAGCGACGGCTTTGGCTTTCCGGAGAGCTTTCCGGATTCGCAAGAGGCCGGCTGATTGCATCACTCGCTCATTCATGCCTGGAGGGAGGCGGGGGAGTGGGTGTGGCCAAGCCGCACTCGAGGCTGCCTTTCCCCAGAAGGGAGACAGGGGGAGGCGGGGAGTGGGTGTGGCCAGGCCGCACTCGAGGCTGCCTTTCCCCAGAAGGGAGACGCGGCATGCTGCCACCACTGAACTCCAGAAACCAGACAGGCGCTGCAGAGACACTGAGCACTGCCCCCGCGGCTGTCACGTCTGCTGGGGGTTCGGGGGTCCAGGAAAGGCAGCGATTTGCCCAGAAGTGCCCAACCATGGGCAGTCCTGCCACACTGACGTGGTGCTGGGCAATGACACCATCAGGGCTGTCACTTTGGGTGGGACAGAGGCCAGGACCCCCCCTGCCCCACCCCCGCCAGCCTGACCCTGCCTGCCCAGATCCAACCCAGCTGCTCCCCAACCAAAAACAGTCGGGAGGAGCTGACGGGTGCCACCGGGAGGGTTCACCAGATCATCTCCTGACATTGAAAATAACCACAGGGCAGACAGGCGGGGGCCAGGCCTTGAAGTTGGGTGGGGAACAAAATGGCCATAGAACAAAAGGGACCTTATATTTATTCCTTTTATAACAAGAACATACATTTTCATGTTCACTGACTTTGGGTGACGAGTAAACAAAGGTTTCATTATTCTCCACAGTGTCCTTTTTTTAAGTTTTAAGATGAAAGAAAATCTTAAACAAATACATGAATTCATCTGGGTTCAGTACCTTTAGACTTTAAGGAGGCGAGGCAGTCACGGGATAAGTCTGGGGTTTGAACCTCAGCCCCTGCTGGCACCTGCCCTCTCCCCAGCCTCAATGTCCACACTATGGAGGGGCTGCTGGCTGCCCCCACAGCAGGGAGATCAACAGGGCTGTGCTCCCCGAGTCAGAGTGAGGAGGCTGAGCACACAGGGCCAGCCACCCCCAGATAAGTGTGGCCGCGCCAGCCTGTGGGGACAGCTGGGCCGGGAGATAAAACCCCGTGGCGTGGCTTGGCTTGATTGGCAGATAGCCGGGCAGGCTGAGCTGGGGGCTCCTCCCAGTCTGGGGTGCTGTCTTTCCCGTCCTCACCTGGCTGCCTCCCACCTGGCTGGCTGGCAGGGGCTCCAGAGGAGCTAGGGTGCCTTGGGGGCAGTGCATTGGAAGAACCCCTGCCCTCCTCCTCCCTTCACCTGTGTCTCCACCAACCCCCAGGGCCATCAGCCACAGAAACATCCTCATCTTTGGGTGGGCATTGACAGCAAGGCCCACAGCCCGGTGAAGGAGGGACAGCCCCGGCCACACCCAGAGCCAGCGCCAGGGCCTCGGCCAGGACACCTGTCACAGTGAGGCCCAAGCTGTGGTCCTGGTCCTGACTCAAAAGCCACTTCAGATGCCCTGAGGCTCACGCAGGAGGGACTGGGGACGCGGCCAGCCTACTTCTCCTCAGGACCCTGGGGTGGGCACCAAGGCCTCCCACTGCTCTCGCCACCTGCCCTGCTCAGAGCTGGGGCGTCCTGGGGAGGTTGCCACCACCCAGCATGAGGTGGGGGACACCCCCACTCCCTGTGCCTCCCCATCTGTGGGGTGGGGCCGGCAGTGATACTGACCTCACAGATGGTGCAAGAAGGCACCTGAACAGGGAAGGCCCACAGACGGGACAGGTGCATACCGCTGGCTGACCTCCCAACTCTGCTCACTCACACACGTGCACACGCATGAACAGCGCCCCCACAACTTGTAAACCAGGAGGCTGCCTTCTCCTGGCCCCTGGCCTTACCCCTCTCCCCTTGGGGGGATGATTCTCTGAGGTGCCTCCCCTGCCTGATGCCCATGAACGCTCACCTCTGCAGCAGCCAGCCCTGCTCACCTCCCCTGATGCTGGCATCTTGGTCTCCTGGCCCCAACTCTGTCCAGCTCCTGATAAAATCCTGCCACAGGCACGGGGATGATCCCCCAGGGTCCAGTGTTGGAGGAGAGGGGTGGGGGAAGGGCCAGTAACAGGTGTGTACAATATGGAGAGCAGGTGGGACCTGTGGGCCCCAGCTGGGTGGGGACCCCGCAGGCCCCATGAACCTACCCCACATGGACTAATGCCTGATTCTTTCAGGTAATAAACATGTACCAGGTACAGAAGCATCCGTGGATAAGGTTCAGGATCAGCCACGATGAAAATCCTCTCTGTTACCCACAGAGGCCGCTCCCTGGGCCGCCGGTCCTCACCTGCCCCCGAGCTGGACACAGCAGTGAGTCCTGCGGGGCTCAGCACCTTGGCCTATTTGTAAGTGGGAGTACCCAATGAACATGATCCTCCCGGGCCCCTTCAAGCCCAAACACAGCCACTGTGAGTGCCCCAGGCAGGCGTCCGGCCCAGACAGGCGTCCGGCAGTCCCTTCAGTCATTTTCAGACCCAACAGAAACAGAGGTGCTCCTGCCAGGCCCCCGGGGACTGCCTCCAGGAGTCATTTGTAACGACCGGGTGCGTTCTGCGCACGGTTTCAGAGTCTGTCCAAAGGGCCAATGCTGGGGCTGGGGCAGAGATGGTCCAAGGCCTGTGAGCTGTGCTGCTTTATAGGCAAATGAAGATCGTTTACCCAGAATTGCCTGCTGGAGACAGCACAGAGGAAGTGGCCGGCAGCTTCACCGGTTCTAGGAAGCCCAGGCAGCCTGGTCCCCCAGGGTGCACCTGGCACAGCAGTTCGCACGGGGCCGGAGAGCGGGCAGCTGACCGCTGCAACTACAGCTGGCCCGACACCGGGCACAGGTACCAGCCCAGCCCAGT
Source organism: Pongo abelii (assembly GCF_028885655.2). Taxonomy (NCBI): domain Eukaryota; kingdom Metazoa; phylum Chordata; class Mammalia; order Primates; family Hominidae; genus Pongo; species Pongo abelii. Next base: position 87,299,069 of record NC_072003.2, read on the forward strand.
CCCACCCAGCGCAGCCTGTGGCCCCTAGCCGAGCCAGCACCTGGCAAACCTGACACTCAGCCTTGGAGCTTGGGCCCCCCTCTGCAGCTGGCTGGGGCTCCTGAGACAGCTTCTTTGTCGGAATCCACTCGGTACACACAGGGCCCCAAACTTGGTGGCTGCCCAATGAACATGGGGCTTCGTAGAACCAGTAACTTCGTCCCTGGCCCCTTCAAGTCTAAACATCCCCTGCTCTGAGTACAAGCCTCCACCTTCTCCACTGATAGACAGCCCCCACCATCTCCCATGTCATCCCCTGGGGGAACTTGTAAAAGCAGTGGTGGGGGAGGGGGATGGAAACCCAGAGCTTCTGATCAGGCAGGTCGGGGGAGAGGGAGACAACACATTTGCACAGAACAAGGTCCCAGGGAGGCTGGCGCTGCCGGCCTGGGGAGCGCCCCCAGCACAGGTGCGTGCTTCCCTGATGGACACATCACCGCCCCTGGGCTCCAGAAAATGAATGTGTCTGACCCAGTGACCCCTGTCCTCACCCAAGGCCAACCTCACCCCAGAATGGGCTGGAATGCCAAGCCTGCCCATGCTGGCTCCAGATCCACCCGCCTCCCCGCCAAAGCTGGCCACGGAGAGAGGTCAAAG